>NC_056519.1:15085510-15128021 GCF_014905685.2 Nematolebias whitei | reverse complement strand
CACACACACACACACACACACACACACACACACACACACACACACACTGCTATCAAGCAGAGGAAGTAGATCCACTTTTATCTGGTTTTTCAGTGTTTGTGTGTGTGTGTGCGTGTTTGCGAGCATGTGCTTGTTTCATGCTTGAGCAGTTCAGAGGCCCCGGTAGACTTTGATCTCTGTAAAGCCTAAAATACAAAACGCATTAATTCACAGGTGTGTGGTTATGAAGACACACCATGAGTGCAAAACGGCCGAACTCATCAAATGTTCACTTATCGTTCCCACTGAAGTACAGCTGGACACACGTGTGCAACACCCACTCACTGAGTCTTCTGGCCTTCCTGTTGGACAGATGTTCTTAAGGAGCAATTATGGCTCAGTCAAGGGTTTTTTGGTCATTTCTTCAAAATTTCAATATATTTTTCCATTTTAGATTTGAAAAAAGGAAATAAAAGAAGCAGGATTTCAATTTCTTTGAAGATGTTTTGTTTCCCATTAGGGAGATTTATTTCAGTTCAACCAAATGTGTGTAAAGTTTCAGATTTACAATATCCTGGATGTCTGAGAATCTACTCCAGGGTTTTTCCAGTTTTAGGAAATTAGATTGTACAGTCGATGTCTGTACCGTAACCTGTTCTTGGTGCTTCTCTCTGTTTCTCCCTCTTGCTTCAGTGAATGGGATCTACGTGCTAATCTGTCTAACACTTACTTTATGAGAAGCTGAGTGCTGTGCTCATGAAGAACAGTGAAAATAATGATTAGGATTGCTATGAATTATGGGGTTTTCGTTTAACGGGGAGCATTTTATTCTCAGCGCTGACTTTCTGTTCAACGCTCCAGACACCCCCGAGTGTCGAACACAGCCGGTGTCTTCTGAAGGAAGCGGTGGCCACCGCCGCAAAACCCATCCAGGCCCGCTGCAGTGGGTTCCTGCCTGTTCAGCCATTGTGAATTAAAGCAAAACAGGAAAAAAATACACTTTACAACATGCCCGCTTTGTTTAAAATATCACTTTATTTTTAGTTTTGTGGCTGAACTAAGTCATTTAAGAATCGTATTTTTAGAATTTATTAAAGAGTTTATTTGTAAGGACTGCAGAGGGATATCCTAATAGACCAGAGGTTCAAGTCTT
Source organism: Nematolebias whitei (assembly GCF_014905685.2). Classification (NCBI taxonomy): domain Eukaryota; kingdom Metazoa; phylum Chordata; class Actinopteri; order Cyprinodontiformes; family Rivulidae; genus Nematolebias; species Nematolebias whitei. Next base: position 15,126,889 of record NC_056519.1, on the reverse strand, counting down.
CACAAATATCCTTTTTTATCGACAAGTGAGTTTGAATTCTGGGAGTCTGCATTGATGATGTTCAAGAAAACCTCTGGTAATTATATTCATCTTTTTTTTTTTTTTTTTTACTTCTGATTTGTGAGATTGCTGCAAATTTGACTTTTTGGTTTGAACAAAGCACAATTACTTGTTCTGCAGGCGCCAGAGATATTTAAAACAACCAAATTGTTTGTGTTTTAACGTGCATATGTACTAAATATCAGCTGATTTCATTCATCAGCACATCCTGATTCAGTAAGGAGCTCAATTTTGGGACTGAATTCAGATTATTTTTTGTTAAAATTGATAAAACTGGTAATAATGTTGATAATGATAATCATGATAATAAAAATAATATAATGATAATACTAATAATCAATGTTTACTGAAAGTTTTATGGATATATTAATAAAAAACTGAAGAAAAATGGCAAATTTTTGCAACATATTACAACTTTTCTCGTTGTCCTGTATAAATTTAGGCACATTCATAATCCAGAATCTTGGATTTTAATCTTAAACTAAGATGAATGAGACTTGTGTCACATAAAATATTTAGCAAGCTCTTTTAAATTAAATCACTTATTTTGAAGTAAACATTTGAAAAGTTTATCGAAACAGCCAGACATTTTTGCCACTGTTGTTTTGCTGCAGCTGGTTTGAAGAAAACGGGAACAACATCCGAGTAAATGTTGTTCCAGATTGTTTATTTTATTTTACAAGATGGAATAAATTCCAGACCTACCTGGAGACTAATTTCTGGCTAGGCCCATTTGTAATAACAGAGTCTAAAAACCTTAAACCAGCAGCCTTTCCTGTTCTCCCTGGTGTTTTTGATGGGACTTTTGGTTATCATTTTTTAAATTATTTTTATGAATAACAGATGCCATAATATTGTCAACAGTTTTTATATGCAACATTTAGCCACTGGAGGAAAATTAATCTGCCATATTTGTGTAATACCTCATCAAGACTAGATTGGCATCCATTCATTTTTCCATTTATTTCATTTTATTCCTACTCTTTAGCTCATCCCTCCTACTCTACTTATTAGCCTTATAAGGTCTATTGTAGGGTATCCATGGTAACAAGTAGCTTACAGGGAGAGACGGACAGACTGAGGGAACGGAGCGTATTTGTATGTGGGTACAGAAGGCAGAGTCTCAGAATTCAAAGGATGCCAGTGGAAAAGCGAGTGTGGGTGATGAAATGAGACTCTAATGGTGCGAGAGAATGGAGAGATTAACAAAAAAACCAGGAAAAAGACGATCGAATGAGAAATGTCATGCAGATGTTGAGAAACGAGGACAGGAAAGTAAGGAGAGCGTTTGTTTTGTTTATTTATTTTTGCAAACCAAATAAGGCATTTCCTTCCGATGCCTGCACATCTGCATCCCCTGCCTTCTTCTTCCCCTTAAAATCATCAGCTGCTCTTCAGCAGTGATCTAACATTACACAATGATCCCCCAGCCCTGCAGCAGTTTATGCTGGTGTCAGCCACCTGCGTAGGCGGTTGGACAAAAAGTAGTCCTATTTATAACCCAGTCCATCACCGGTGCTGCTGTTCAGCTTCATAACTCGGGTTTATGTAATCCTAGACATTATTCCCTCCGTGCACGGTGCCAAATGCAGTGCAGTGTTATGCAGAAACAGCTGAGTTATGCAACGCCCCGCTGCAAGACGGTAAAGACGAACGTGGACATTGCAGCAGGTGTTGATCTGTTTATTTTCTGCTGTAAACCTTACAGCTTCAGGTGCCAACATGATTTAGTCTTATTTATTTATTTGTTGTTTTACAGCGCAGCATTCCTCAGCTCTGTGGCAAACAGTTCCAGCAGTTATTATTCATGCGACCCAAAGCAATGCAGCCTCTAAGAACCATACATTGTTTTATGAACTGCCTTTATGATCCAGCTTTAGACTGAAGTTATTTAAAGCACAATGTTGTTGTTTTTAGTGAAAATGGTTGTGCTGTACTCCACCTCTCACACTATACATATATGAATATAGGCACCATCTTCCCATGACCCAGAAAGGAGAAATGGGTAATAAGGATGGATGGTGTTTTTATTGATTCTTCAGTGAAACCTTACATGATTTAAAAGCTTGTACTATATATATTTTTTTAAGAAAATGTGTTGGACTACAGAGAAAAGTTAAAGGATTGAATAAGCATGTACAAATTCATAAAAAGGATGAGACACGTCAAGTGAACGCTAATGTTGTTCTTGAATGTGCGGCTGAAACATTTCCCCCAATCACCTGTGTAAGTCTGCACTGTCACACAAGTGGACCAAAACATAAAATAACAGAAAACCCATGTTGTTGGGTGGGAAAAAGACTGATATACTGGACATTGAATAGACAGTTACTATCCCACCCCCTGCGTAAATAAATAAATAAATAAGTATTGGCTTTAAAGCAGATTAAAATAAAAGGTTTGGTAGAAAACTACATACAGCACCAGGTTGAAATGAGTTCATCAGCTTACAGTTTTCATCGTGTTTTTCACTGTAATTGCTTTTGTCCACAGAAATTGTGATATAAGCTCCATAGTAATGTTTTTTTTTAAGCAAAATATTGACTAACCTATGATATTTCTTTATTTATGCTGCGTTAACATTGGATTTCTAGGTGACTACTTTTTGGCTTTATTTTGATTTATTTTAAACCTTTTGATATTTATTTCATCCTCTACATTTCTACAGTGTAAGTTTATTTAGAAGCCTTTTTTTTTTAGATTACAAAATATACACATTTCTTGTCTGGTCAATTAAAATATTAGCACTGCTGATTTTCTGTGTGTTTTTAGTATAGTTTTTAGAAATGCTGGGCGTTGGCTCCAATTTTTTCGGTTCCTTTTCTCCTCGCCCTGTTCCTTTTGGTTAGATGTCTGAATTTTACCTCACTTTGCAAACCGACCGCATAGGAGCTGCAAAATAAACCATCTTAATTGAATAACGAGTCTTTCATGGCAAAGCAATAACCTGCTTTGTTCGTTTAAGTGCACCAATTGTAGTATGCTTTTATAAAACCTGAATCAGTGGAACCAACCTGAAGCTCCAGAATAAACACTTCACTTTGTTTTGAGTCTTGTACAAAACTGTACAAAAAGTTATGCAATATACTGATTTTTTTTAATAGTAATATTCAATAAAAAGTGTTAATTGAAGGTCACATTGATAGTTGTTGCTGCTTTTACATCTTTATTTTCTTAGAGGTTTTGTGAAACAACACCATCTTGAAACGGCACAAGGCATTAATCTCTAATTACTGTTTCTTTAATAACTGAGCTGGTTTGAATCACTTCCCGTGTGCTTCATGTAATTTCGTTGTCACCTGAGGCGGCTGTGCTAATAAAGCAGGTTTATGTTTTAGTTAATTCAGTTTAATGAGGAGGTCAGTTAGATTTAGTCACGCTTACATTAAGGCGCTCTATCCGGTTCAATACAAATCACCAGCTGAAGCCCAGTCGCATCAGTCCATATGTGTCTAATAAAGTGGAAAATTCCATAAACATGTCACTTTGCCAGACACGTCGCATCTATTATGCATCACCGCTGACGCGTCGCGTTTGTTTCGCGTCACCGCTGACAACCCGGAAACATGGGCCCAAAAATCGATGGGCTGCCAAACGGCGGTCATGGGAATGTGCACAGGGGGACTTTAACAAGAATTTAACAAGATAACTGCCCAAGAACAGTTATTTGTTTGCTCGATATTGTAATAACAGTGTGTCTCAGTTGAACGTTTCCTTAATAAATGCACTTGAAGTTTGCTCCAGGAGTTCTGCGAGACGAAGGTGGCTTACTATGGCAAGTCAATTGTGTCATTAATAGCCACTTTTACCTATTAATGAGACACTTGGCTTTCCATACTAGTCGAGGGCCCTCTAGCCGTTGAAAATGGTAGTGTTCAGTATTTTCCATGTCAGAATGAATGAAATGGTTCGATGTCAGTCAAAAGTTGGTTATAATTATGGGGAAGAAACGTATATTAGTCGCTTCGGTGTATAAGTCGCAGGACTTGCAAATTTATGCCAAAAAGTGCAACTTATACGGCAAAAAATACAGTAATCAGAACAAGGTGGAGCTTTGTACAGCTGCCGTGGTTTAATCATCTCAATTCAACAGCGATTGTTTGCATATTTCAATGTTAAAATATCTTCTGGATAGATTCTTGTATTGACTACTTTTGAGTTGGTTGTATTATGATTTATTAGCTTGTGTGCTTTTAAAAATGTATCCCATCACTAACTCAAGGGAGCTCAGGAGTGGATACGAAGCAGCCAAAAGCAGTTTTATTTACAGCTTTCCCTTGAGTTTTTCTTTTATCTAACTCGAGACGTCCACCCCAAGATGAAAACACGACAAAACACTTCAACTGATGTAAAATCAGACGTTTTTATCACTGCTGAACTTATTTGCCTTCCACTATCCCCCTCTGTCTCCCACCAGCACAAATGTAATTTCAGCAGCACTGGTGAGAGACTTCCGTCACTCTTCAAGGGATGTGAAAGTGTGTTACCACGGGAGACGAGCCAGTTGCTGTGGCAATAAACTCTGTCTACTTGAGTTAGAAATGAAAGACTGAATTTAGTGTCTGCAGAGAGACTCCAATCCTCCTTAAGGTTGGGTTTAGATACATTTAAGCTCTCAGCAAGGTGCTAATTCTCTCAGCAGGGCATCCCCTGCCTTTGTCTCCACTTTATACAGAAAAGAAGAGAAGCTCAATCTGTTTGCACTTGATGTCACAGTGGCGGTTTTTGATCACAAATTGAGGAAGTTATTTAAGGATGTGGGGAATAAAGTTATTTTTTACTAGTTTGTATATGCTCTTTTTGTCGAACTGCTCAGCTTGTTAAAGTTCAATTTTTGTGAGAGATGACCTCTTTTGAATAGTTTTCATTGTGAACATGATGAAGAGAAGTTTTTACTCTGCATTCAAATCCATTTATGAGGCTTGTATGAGATGCAAAATCAGTGGCTGCATGTTTGGTATAAATACTGAATAATATGTTTCAAATGCATTGCACTTAGTTTCTTTCTTGTTTAGGATTACCGTACTTTCCGCCATAAACGTCGCACCGCCGTATAAATTGCATCAATCCAAACGTGTCTAATAAAGTGGGAAAAAAACATTATGTTGCTTCGCCGTATAAGTCACATTTATTATGCGTCACCGCTGACCACCCTGAAACATGGGCCGGTGTTGTGCCAAAAATCATTTGGCTGCCAAATGACGGCTGTGGGCGCGTGCACTGGAGGACTTTAACAAGAATTTAACAAGATTAACACTTAAAAACAATTATTTGTTTGCTCCAAATTATAGCAAAGGTGTGTCTCAGTCTAACTTTTCCTTAATAAATTAACTTTAATGCTCAAATCAGCTGCATTTCAAAAGCCGATTTGCGGCAGCGGGAGCGCGCAGAGGGAGGACTCGTACCTTGGAAATTTAAAAAGATAACCACCTAAAAACAATTATTTGTTTGCTCGACATTATAGTAAAGGTGTGTCTCTGTTGAACTTTTCCTTAATAAATTCACTTTAATGGTCAAATCAGCTGCATTTCGTCTGGGCGGTGCGGCGAAATGCAGCTGATTTGACGTTTGCTCCAGGAGTTATGGAGCGAAATGAAGGTGGCGTTGTATGGCAAGCCAAGTGTCTCATTAATAGCCACTTTTACCTATTTATGAGACACTTGGCTTTCCATATTACTTGTGGGCCATCTAGTGGTTGAAAATGGTAGTGTTAAATATTTTCCATGTCAGAATGAATGAAATAGTCAAATCTCAGTAAAAAAAATTTATAAATATGGAAAAAAACATAAATAAGTCACGTCGCTGTATTAGTCGCAGGGCATGCTAATTTATGCAAAAAACTGTGACTTATACAGTGAAAAGTACGGTATGTTTGGTACAAACTCAGCATGTGTGCATTAGCATTTACTTTCTGGTAATGTTTAAGGCATCTGCTTGGGGGAAAAAAGACTAAACGTTATGTGATCAAACCATCGCAGAAGGTGGAGAAATGTGGACAGATTAAGATGCAACTGCAAACATGAAAGTAAAGAACATTGGTTATGTTATTTAAAGAAATATCAGTCAGCTACTGTAAATTAACAAGAAACACTTTAAGTTTGATTGCAGTTGGTGCTTTGGTGGCAAGTGACCTTGTTGGGAGCACTGGCAACTTTTTAGTTATTTTGTGGGAGAAAACATGACCAAGACGCTTCACATCACTTACATTTTTGTCATCATCTACCATGTAATTAATTAGTCACTTGGTGTTAAAAAGGATAGTAATTAAAGGCCTAGTATTCCTTGAAGAACTTAATATCACTCACCTCCTTCCATACCAGAGTTTTAGTTGATTATTTTGAAACAATTATGGGATCTTCAGGCTTTCTGGACTAAACTTGAAAAAGTTTTGCACGAGTGCACATGCTGGCACAAGATATTATTATAACTCAGATCATTCTCCAAATTTGAACTTTGTTTCTCTGAGGTTGTTAGTTACTGACATTTTTGTATGGTGAGTTGGTGGCCATCTTGTGTCAGGTTGACCACAAAAGTCGATCAGCTGTACATCCAATGATTCTTTTTGAAACATTTTATTAAAATCCATTAAATGGTTCATGAGATATTTTACTAACACAGAAATAGTCACAGAAAACAAGGCAGTTACATCATCGCCCGTCAGAGGGTCATTAAACATCAAGTGATTTACCTAAAAAAGTCGCCCATCCCTACCTCTGAGCTATGTAACCTGGCTCAGTGTGGGTTTATCTCAGCTGGTTTTCGATGCTGCTCTCAGTCTGTGTGTGCAATACTAAGAAAAATAAAATATCTACAAAGAAAACTCGGTTGCTGTGACAACTGAGTCACCTGCATCTGCAGTAAAGAACGGAAAGTGGGGCTGAAAGCTGCGTCTGGAGGGACTGCATCTTGGTTCTATACGATCTGTCGCTCCTCCTGCCACCACCTCCATTTTACTTTAGGGTTATTGGAAAAAAATACAATTTAATTATTTTCTCACTCTGAATTTAAATATTAAAAGTCAGGCTCTGTATACGTACAATTTAGCCAATGACTACCGGTAGTTATTTTATAAAATTCGACAAGTCTGAAAGTTTTACAAAATCTACATATAGGATCACTTCAAACTGCTACATTAACTTAGCATAAAATATAATATTTTAAAACTTAAAGTACATTTTATTTTATATGAATCTGCTCAAACTAATTAGGTCAAAGTAACATTTTGGATGTAATTGAAACATTTCTCCTGGTAGTTGTGAGTACCTCTGCATGCTTTTAGTTAATTAATGTGACATTTCCAACAGTACTTGAAGGGAACATTCCCTTAACTCCCATTACGTTCCCTGTTGCCTTTACATTTTCTCAAACCAGTTATTCACGACTCAGATTATATCTTGTCATCATCATTATGCCAAACATCGCTGTTGTATCATTTTTGGTGTTTTTAAAATAGCCCAGCTATAACAAAGCTATTTTAGAGCTTGAAGCTTGGGGAGCTGATGATTTTTTCAGGCCTGCGGCTCTTAAAAAAAAAAACGTGTCGAGCTTTATTTTCTGAGATGATTGACAGTTCAGATATTACTCTGTAGTTTTTAATAACAGTCAGAGCTGCACCACAAGAGACGTAATGATGAACACATTCCTATCAGATGTTTGGATCGTCTTCTGGCTTCTCTGCTACCACACAAAGGAAAACATCCCTGTATATGAGGTGTGTGTGGTGTGTGTGTGTGTGCATCAGGTTACACATGCATACCTTTAAGCAGAGCTTGTGGACATGACGTGGGTAGATGGCTGCTCGTTTTTTTATGAGCTTTGCTGTATATTTCTGTGAACAGGTACAATAGAAACTAAACTTGCTTCATGACTTTCAGTCTGTGGAAAATCAATGTTTTTCTACATAAAACAACATTTGAATCTTAGTTTTGAAACTTCTAGAAGACTGTTGTCACTGTGTGTGAACTGACCGCTTCACTGTGGCCTATAGTCTTATTTTCTTCCCATTTGAACGTGTCTACACCGTGTCTCCTTCATGCTTCATGTCATTCAGGTCCTTCATTTCGTCAGACGCTTCAGTCTCCAGACACCTCCTCAGGCTTTCAGTCTGACATTCACTGGTATACTCCGTCTGCCCACTCACTTTACCTCCGCCTCTCTGTCCATATGCCAGCCCTTCTCTTCAGATATGGGTGTTTTGTGTTGCATTTCCATGGCTTGTTTGCCCTTCCTCTCACATCTGTTTTTTCCCTATTTGATCAACTGTGTCTGATTACCTTTATTTTAGTTTGTACATTTGCAGGAAAAATGTTTCTTCTTTTATGAAGCCTTGCAGACCAAAATAAGTTAAAAAACTGAGCTCCAAGCACATTTTGTATGTTGTATGATCACAGACAATAATCAAAAATAATAAGGGAATACCACAGGGTAGATTTAAAAAAAAAAAAAAAAAAAAAAAAAAAAAACCTATGGGGTGTGCTTTTTCAAAGAGTTCTTAGTTATTTAAAATATCCAAATTTGTGCCATCAAACGCACAATTTAGCAGTTTTAAATGCATTTTAAAAATCTAACTCGGTTAGCAATGTTAATTTTGTTCAAGTAAGATTAAGTGTTTAAAAGGCTATTTGCCGAGTTGTGAAATGATGTAGTTGTGATTGTTTGGCTGTCTTATTGTGTTTTATAGACGGCGTGTCACAACAGGAGAACCGCAGCTGTAAATGATATTAATTGTCTCGGCATTCCAGGATTCAGATATTAGGCAATGCAGGTTGTGCGTCATTTCTTATAAGAGCAGCTGTAAGTCCCAGAGTCATTGTTAATGTCATTAGTCTGATGTTCCTGATCTAAAAAGCAAAATTGAATCAGGGAGATGAAAACATGACAATGCTGCTGACAAATTATATTCATACAGTTGTGGGAAAAGAAAGTCCGCCCTCTTCAGTTCTGGGGTTTTACTTATCATGACATAATAAAAAACATCCTGGTTTTACTGAAGTTTTAAAATTACTGAAACACCACAAAAACAAAAAACAAACAAACACAACCAATTCCACAGAGTTATTTATTTAGCAAAAACAAAGTCAAAAGGAAAAACTGTGTCTTAATAAAATCATGGGGGGTAGAGAACAACGACAAGATGTTTATCCATAATGCACAATATCATGTTTGGTGAAAACTAACCCCACCATAGCGTCACAAGCATGTCATACTAACTGTTAAGCATGGCGATGGAGGGGCGATGGTATGGGCGTTAATCAAAGTGCTGTAAAGTCCCAACATTAATGGCAGTAAGTTGTTCTACAAGTTTTCGAATCATACGATGGACTTAGTTCTTCCGTTTCAGCTTTGTATTTAAGGAATAAATATATTATGATGATAGAAGCTCTTGACTCTTTGAAGTACTATCCTACACGGGTGTTAATCTTCATCCAATTCACATTAGTTGGGTCCCATTAATCACGGTGGACTTGATGGTTTAATATATAAACTTCTCACTCTACATTCTTAAAATTATTTCACTCAAATCAAAAGTCCTATTAACACATATTTTCAAAACAGATTTTTTTGATTATTGCTGGCTATTTTAACACTATAGTTTAAATCTGGTTAAATAAACATCTAAATTACTGAGTTATTTCTGATTAAAATATCTGTTTAGGTACAGGGCAGCCTGCATTATCACAATTAAATTTATAGCCACCCATTGCATTAGTCATGAAGCTGTAGCCCGTAAATCACAGAAATGGCAGTATATGTATGCCTAGCTCAAAACAAGTTAATTACATACCTACGATGTTGTAAAATATTTGTTTGCTGCACAGATCTAGATGTCTCACTGCAGCGGTTTGCTGTGAATTGAATGCAGCTTATCTAAATCCAATCTGTTTCTGCGCCGTGCCGCTGCTTGTCACGACGCGTTTGCATTTGTGTTTGCGTGTGTCGCAATAAAAATGCAGGTATGCAGAGCGATGCATCTGCTGTTTCACAGTCTGATTCTTAGACATTTGCTGCACTTCAGCAAGAGCAACGTCACGAGTTTCAGTAGGAATTTGTACTACAGTACCGGTACACGGTTTGAGTTGTATCAAGTGGATCTCCAGGTAAGCTGCACACTTTCACCAAATCTTCAGGAACTCAGTGTTTGAGGCAGAAAAATCTCTAATTACAATTTTGTATAACCTCTCTAATCTGATTTCTATGATCCGTCAGGATTCTCATCAAGCTACAGATGTTCTGTTGTCTTTGCCTGGAACTTTCAAGAGTTCTGTGTGGACCGTAGTTTGCTACAAGTGGTGTCAAACAGCTCTGCGCTTCTAAAACAACTTCTGGAATGTTTTAATTCAGCCTACATGTTTGCTTCACTTTTATGAAGGTTAAAAGGACTCGGGTGCCTGAAAATTGAGTCATCGTTCCGTTTAGTTTCTCTGTTGCCATAGCTGCGAAAAGACTCACCTGTTGCTAACATTCATCGTTGTCAGGGAACATGATGCGCATAGACGTACCGAGAAGATGTTAACACACCGTATGTAGAAACTAATGCTTTTAACGACAGGAAAAGTGACATAGGTTTTTGTCTTTTATGTGTTTGATAAGAAATTTTAAGACGTCTGAAGTCACTACCAACCACCACCCTTTTTTATCCTCAAGGTTTGGAAATGTTTATTGAGCAGTTTGAATTCACTGTGAAAAAAGTGACGCTGTAGCTCAAACTAGAATTCAATTGATGTGATTTTTATGTCTTAACTTTATCTTCAAATCAAACTGCACACACTGTACTTCCATTAGACTGTTTATTGATGATTTGCTTTTAGCTTGGAAAAGGGTCAATCATGCCATGAACTTGTTACAAAAACATGTAAACTGAACCACTAGAATCAAATGAACTAAACCTAAAACTGAAAAGTTTTTTTTCATTACTGTAAATAAATTGCTTCATTGGGTGCAGGTACCTTGGATCCTTTTTAGTTACACAAAGATCTTTGCGTTTCCATTTTGCCTGCTCGTATTTGTTTACATTACAACACTTGTTTTCATTCAATAAATTAGCTTTATTCAAGGTTCAAGGATTAAAGGCTCTTTATTTGTCATTCCACCGCATGTGGTACATGTGGTGGAACAAAATTGTTTACACAGAGTCCCAGTTACATCCAACAAAAGTATTAAAATGTAAAAGAAAAACAGTAATAAGATCTAAGATATGAACTAAGAAAAATGTTAATAAAAATACACTAAGCACTAGTAGCATAAAAACAATACACCGAACAGCAGCACGAACATGAGTCTTTGTGAGCAGATGAGCACGCATGAACACAGCAACATGAAACAGATCAGCAGCAACATGAAACAGATCAGCAGCAACATGATGTGAATTTTTCACAGTGATTATTCTGGTTAGAGATTCATGAGTCTAACAGCCTCATGGTAGAAGCTGTTCCTCAGTCTAGTGGTTCTACACTTAATGCTCCTCAACCTCCTTCCTGAGGGGAGCGGGGCAAAAAGTGTGCGTGCTGGGCGAGTGGGGTCCTTAGTGATGCAGGAGGCCCTCTTCCTTCATCTGGAGGTGTAGATGTTTGTGATGGTGGGGAGACTGACTCCAACATCTTCTATGCAGCCTTCACCACTCTCTGTAAAGCTTTTCTTTCTGCAGCTGTGCAGCCTCCATGCCACATGTTGATGCTGGAGCACAGGATGCTCTCCACTGCACACCTGTAGAAGGAAGTGAGGACTGAGCTTCCCAGACCAGCTCGCCTCAGCCGTCTGAGGAAGTAGAGTCTCTGATGAGCTTTCTTGATCAGGCTGGTGGTGTTGTTGCTCCAGCTGAGGTTGTTGTTCAGGTGCACACCCAAGTACTTGTAGCTGGAGACCACTTCCACTGCAGATCCTCCTATGTTTAATATGTGTGTGGGGGGGTGGGGTGTGTGTGTGGGGGGGGTTCCTTCTGAAGTCCACAACCATCTCCTTTGGCTTCTTAATTGATGTGAAGGTTGTTCTTCTAGCACCAGCTCTCCAGGTGTTCCTCCTCCTGCCTGTAGCTGGACTCATCATTGTTTGTGATGCATCCCGCCACCGCCACATCATCTGCAAACTTTACAATGTGACAACCTGGATGGGTAGCTGCACAACCATATGTGAGCAGAGTAAACAGGAGGGGGCTCAGCACACAGCCCTGAGGGGAGCCAGTGCTGAGGGTTATGATGGAGGAGGAGAAGTTGTGGATCCTCACGGACTGCAGTCTGTGTGTTAAGAAGTCTAGGACCCAAGTGCAAATGGATGGGGCTTAGTCCTAGTGTAAGTAGTTTGTCCATCAGGGTCTGGGGAATCATGGTGTTGAAGGCAGATGTGAAGTCCACAAAGAGCATATGGACGTAGGAGTCCTTCTGCTCCAGGTGAGTGAAAGCAGTGTGGACCACAGAGGAGATGGCGTCCTCTGTTGAGCAATTCTCACAATATGCGTACTGGCTAGGGTCCTCACTGATGTTGATGGTTGGTTTGATGTGGGTCATGACCAGATTTTTGAAACATTTAGTGACTATCAGGGTGAGTGCTACTGGCCGATAGTCATTCAGACCAGAAACTGTAGAGCTCTTTGGGACTGGGATGATGGTGGCAGTCTTCAGGCAGGTGGGAACTGTTGCTAGGGTAAGTTAGGAGTTAAAGATGTCGGGCAGCACCTCGAAGAGCTGATCGGCAGTCTTTCAGCACCTTCCCGGGGTTGTTGTCTGGGCCGGTTGCTTTGTGAGGATGAATCCTCCTGAAAGTACTCCTTTAGCCACATTTTAAACAAATAATGCTGCATGTGACCCCTGTGGAGCTAAGGTACGATAAGGAAGCTAATCACACTGATGATAATGTCAATCTTTTGCCATTTTTTAAATCATCAAGAATTGGAGAAATTAGGTGTTTTGCGGAAGTACAACAAATAATTGTGGTAGAAATTATATTAGTTTATCAACAGAAGAACAACACATCTGCAATTACTTTTATAGGAGAATCAAAAGAAACTTTGAGCAGATTCTTTTACACCACTGCACAAAGTGAGTGGGCCTCTGAAAGGATCCCCTTTCCAAAACAATGGTCTAAGTACATCTGTGTTGATGAGTTCATGCGTACGTGCACAGGTTCAGACTCGAAAGCACATGATGTGCACCCACACCGTGCAGGAACACAAGTGTAAAATTCAAGTCAGGAGCTCGTTTATTTCTTCTTGGAGTCACAAACAGCTTTTCTACAGGGGGCCGTACGATTTATGATTGTTTTTATCCTTTTTATAGCTTTATTCTGTATATTTGTTTTCTTAGTTACTCGTTTTACATTTTCACCTTCCATTTAATCAGTTTTTCTACGGACTTTTAATTTTTGCATCTTAATGTGTGATATTTGTCTTGTTGTAGAGATGTTATGTTTCTTCTTCGTCTGTCTCCAGACCATCCAACATAGCTGGTGTCACCACTGTTTTGATGTCAGAGAGGTCATTGTTTATGCAGAACTATTTAGTACAATGACAATATATGGATCTGTAGTTGGTCTGTATGATCTTTAAGATGGAGTGATCCATGTTTTCCTGTGTTCTCTTTGCAGACGACGGGTCGTACCAGCGAGAACCCCCTCCCCCTCCTCCCTGCCCTTCCTCCAGCTCAAACCCTCTTCTGGAGGAGAACAGGAAGAGCCTGGTCCCAGAAGCGTTCGCAGGCCTTCTTCATGGATCATCTCCGGCTTGTGAACCGCCTGATACGCCTTATCATCTTTACAGCCCCAAACACTTTAAATATGCCTCTGCAGATGTCCAGAGCAGCCTGCTGCAGGCCCCCGAGATCAGCGTTGTGATTGGTGGAGGAGCCTCTCAGGGCTTCTCTAGGACTGGGAGCGAGGGATCTCCTCAGAGCCTCAACTGCAAGTCCCAGAAGCCCCAGGTTGTGTACCGGACTGTTTTTCACACAAGGGTCAACCAAGACCAGGTTCAGACTAGGAACTGTGAGCAGGAGGATTCAGCTCGTGTATGGAGCCACCTGCCTTCTCGTTCCTCTGAGCAAAACGGTGACGTTGCAGATTCTTTTGGAAACCTGACCGTAGGTGCATCTAAAGAAGGTTTACCTGGAGCTGGGTACGAAGAGAGGGCTTGTACCCTGGGGAGGATGAGATCAGTGCCACGCAGTGTGTTGGACCTGCAGCTGTCGAAGTCTTTGTCCAAGTCCGACTCCAACCTTGTGGCCGTGTCCCCCATACAGGTACACACACCAGAACACTACGCTTTTTAATATTTAAACTTATGAGCATGTTAAAGGTTTTATAGGTTTAGATTAATGTCTCAGTTGGTGTGCAAATTTATTTTTGTGAAATATTTATTTGTATAAATTACAGTTTTTATCTGTACACATCATGTGACAGATTTCAGAAACAGTTCAGCCAATTAGGTAACGTGTTAATCTGGGCCACTGTGTTCCCTACTGAGTGGTTCTTTTGAGATTTCTTTAATTCAGTGTAAATAAATTATAAACTGAATGCATAGTCTGTTTGATGAAACTGGAGCCATTATTGCTCAAACTGTGATGGGAGTTCATAGCCTTAAGGCAATTTTTAGTTTCACTTTTTTTTATTTATAATAAAAAAGGACCATTGTCATACATTTTGTCATTCATTCATTTTAAAGTGAAAAGTGTTTTGTATGTTTTTTTTTATTTTTTTTTAGGAGGAACACAGTTGGGGGTGTGGATCTCGGGGTCAGGGCCCAGGAAGTTCCAGCTCACGAGAAGGGGCCAGCCCCGAGAGAAGGTTGGAGCGAACGCCCTCCTTTACTGCTGAGTGGGAAGAGGTACAATATAAATATATTTCTCTAACAAGTATAGCCGACCATCTAATTATCATACTGTAATCAGTCCAGACATTAAAGAAGGAGGAAAAGTTGCAGATTACTTCCTGCGCTGCAGTTTCTTGTATGTTTGCTGTAAAATTGATTAAAGTGAATAAGCTTCTCGGAATGAGCCATTTCTGCAGGAATGAAAACTGCACCCTCAGCTCTGAGCTCTTTTAGTTTGGCCTCTTTTTGAAATATACTTTGTTACCACAGTGCAGAAGGAGCAGGCTGCTAATTTAACATGCTGAGGTTCTTGGAGCTTCAGAAGGGATCAAACCTTTTAAAAGAAAGCATGGTATGGTAATGCGCGATGGGCGAGGCCTCTATGTGTTTTGGTCTCACTGTGTTTCTGAAGATCTTTCTACTACAGATGTGATTTATTGACCAGACCTGACGGTAAAGGATTGAAGGAGCCTGAGATGCATTATTTTTGCCTCACGACTCCTCATTCCCACTGTAAATAAAATTCTTCCCCAAGTGAATACACTCTGAAAATTAAAAATCTCAAATAATTTGCACGCCACTCCCTGGAGAAACACTCAACATCGCACTTTCTATGATTATGGGAATAAAGCTGTTTTTAAAATGACGCTAATGACGTGGTTGACGGCCCATTTGTATATTCTTTCACACATTTGCATGAACATGTTAATTACACAAAACAACTCCCAATTTGTTAATGGGGATAAATTACCTTATGGAATTGTGCATAACTCCCAGTAGTTATGGTAACATTTCCTGATTAATCACATGTAACTTGAGAAAAATGGTAGATTGATTTTGGCATGATCTTTTTTTCTTCTTTTGGCTGCTCCCCCTTTTTTTTTTTTAGGGGTCGCCACAGCAAACTAAGTTGCACGAAGACTCAGCAGTTTTTTTGGGGGGTTTTTTATGTCGGGTGCCCTTCTTGACGCAACCACAGACCACCGAGCTACCACAGCGCACTGTGTGGAGAAGAGAGCTGCTATCTAGGACACTTGGAGGAGCAGATGGTGGGGTTAAGGGCCTTGCTCAAGGGCCCAGAGTGGGACGAATGAGGGTGGGGGCAGGTGTGGGTGCTTCACCTACCCCATCCACCTTTTTTTTTAATGTTGTCTGTACCGGGGCTTGAACCGGCGATCTTCCGATCACAAGCCCACCTTCTCTAACCTCTGCTATATATATAAACCCTGTTTTCATGGACTTCATTAGCTGGAAGCCCAAATTATGTAAAAATAAACAAATAAATACTTGAAATCGTTTAAAGTGTGGGCCCTGAATCTATCATGTATTAAAGATTAACTTTTTCCATGATATTCTAATTTTTTGAAAAGGGTATATATATATATATATATATATACATATACATATATATATATATATATACATATATATACATATAAATACATACATATACATATATTCCATTTTAGTGTGTATTTGGGTCTGTGAAGTCACTAATAATTCATAACCTTGAGGAAAAACGCAACTTGTTTTAGACCCCTGAGTTAGAAAATATGTAATTTAGTGTAGGTCAGATTTGCAGGTGAAAATCTCGTCACTTTCCCAGCTTCAAGTGGAAGAAATCCATCCATCTCGTCTTTATTTCCTCCCAACTTCAACTGTCTTCAGTCGTGGTGTAGCTGGCTATCCGTCAAAGGTTGACAGATGAGCAGGTTGTATAGTTCAGTGGTTAGCATCAGGTCTGTTCTAATACAACCAGCATCCACTTTGCTCCTTGCTCTATCTGTTCTGCTGTCTTTTAGTTTCCTGCTCCACTTGGGGGGTTGACTGACACCGAGCGTACTAGCTGGTATAATGAACACGCTATGCGACACGTGAATCCAGAAATAGGGGTTAGCCTTATTACTGGGAAATTACTTCCCCTACCCCCCACCCTCTTACACATCCTGTTCACCTCTGTAACGCTGACACTCTTTGTCTTTCTCCCATTTATACAGATCGACAAGATTATGAGCTCTATTGGGGCAGGAATTGGCAGCGGATTGGATATCAAGGAGGATAACTCAGGTAAATCATGTACAAGTAAGCATGAGTGTGCTTCAGTTTGGTGTGTGTTGAGAGAGAGATAAGAAAGTCTGCTTTAAGGAAAAATCCTGTTTAGTTACAAAGTAGTGATTAGTAATGCTATGATCTATATAAAGTACAGCATAACAAAAGCCTCTGATTGGTCAGTGTTCAGTAACATTAGATGCTTACAGTTGGACATTTTTTTCTATGCATGCGTTTTATATTAAATTAACATCGTATTGTATGGAAAGCCATTTCATTCAAAATTAAATAAATAAATATTATTTTAAAATTATTAATAAATATTCCATTAAATAAATAAATGTTCCCTTGAAATAAAACATTTAAATAGAAATGTTAAGTTTTTTCTCCAATATATTTTTTTAATTTATTTCAAGATTTATTTTTATTTAAGATTTATTTATTTATTTAATAATGGAGTTTCATTTTGTGACACATTTATTTTGTAAAGCTACTTTACATATTCCAAGGGCTTTTATTTTTTAACCCTGTTTTTCATTTTAAGCTCTTTTTATTTAACGTTCTTATATTCAAATGAGGGGGCGGGGTTTCCTATATCTTTTTTGACCAATCACAGCAAAGTATTCTCCTCGCTGAGCTCTGCTTGGTCCAGCTACTTAAAATCATGAATTAACTGTGTTCAGAAAGTCAGGATGACAAGCGGGCAATATGGAGAACATTGGAGAGCTCCGAGATGAAATGCTTCAAAGGTTTGCTGATGAAATTGAGCATTATACATTTACATTATATTTACATCCCGTGTTGTATTCCAGGGTGTGATTGATTTGCAGTGTGGACACCAAATGGAGTGGGTTTCCTCTCTGCTGTGAGACTGACAGCTGTCAGAGGTTGGGGAAGTGGGAGGGGCTTACGGCCCACTGCCAAATGTGCTTTCTTCACCAAAGTCTCCAGTAACACTGAAAAAGTCTAGATTTGTCGCTAGCTAGTTGCTTAAAAAAAGTCACTAGAGGGTCTGAAAACTCACTAAATAAAGTGAGAAAGTTTCTAAGTTGGCAACACTGCAGCCATGTCCGCTATTGTGCTCTAGCCCGTGCGGAAACATTGTGCTGGACATTGGTTCCTCTTCAAAAAAAGGCCTGCGTGTGTTTAAGCGTGAGAAATACAAAGTGTGCCATGTGCACGTCATGAAATGCGTTGTCTTACGGTCAATGTGTGAGACTTGAGAGGCAATCGTTTATTTTATTTTTGATTTAGTTATTGATTTGCCCAGTCTGCATTGACCATGATCAGACCCGCCCCACAGAGAAAACCCCGCCCCCTCATTTGAATATAAGAACATGACAAAAAAAAGATTAAAATTACAAATGGGGTTAAAAAATAAAAGCCCCTGAAATATATAATGTTGCTTTACAAAATAAAAATGTCACAAAATGAAACTCTGTTATTAAATACATAAATAAATCTTGAAATAAATAAAAATAAATGTTGGAAAAAACTAAACATTTTATTTTTAAATGTTTTATTTTAAGGGGAAATTTATTTATTTATTGGAATATTTATTAATAATATTTAAATAAAACTATTTATTTATTTATTTAATTTTGAATGAAATGGCTCTCCATAGTGTTGATGCTGTCAGTTACTGTATGATAAAACCCCTTTAAGTAGCTCAGGCTGAATTTATTTTTAAAATATTGCATACAATAAAACACAAAACATAGAGGGGATAGACTTTGCATATTTGTAGCCATGATTCAGATTTTAAATTTGCTGAATTTGTCCCAACAAGACACCAACCAACTGCTACCATAATCACGGGTTTATACTGAGTGAGCAATAGTCCTACCTTCCCCACATGCTGTGTTAGGCAAATCAAACCTTAGGAGTTATTTGTAAATAATATAATCCTTTTCAGGACTGTTTCGACTCCAATTCTGATGAAACCATAACACCGGATGAAGTAATTTGCAAACATATAGTACTGGTTAAAGAGATTAATATTGTCAAATGGAGGGTGTTTCCACAAGCAGCATCTACGCTAATGAGGAATAAATAATGTCGTAGTAAATTTAATCTACTTCCTTCCTCATGTACTATGAATCGGGTAATTGGCACTTTGCTGCCACTTCCTCATGCAGTGGGAGAAAATCAAACTAAGAATGTTCAGCAGTTACCACAAAATCCTCCATTATGGAAAATCATTTCACAGAACTCTTGAGAAAGTGGATGCAGGCTGTTTGTCCAGTCAGTCAACCCTTTTTTCACTGAATAAAATCTGACGCGTTACCTTACAGTATAGACATTTTCATAACAATGGCCCTCCTGCTTCAAATAGCACTGATAACATTTTTTTATAATCATTACTGATGAGTTAAATCTATAAAAAATGTGCATTGTTTGCTCTTCAGGTTGAGATATGACATCTTGGTTGATGTTTGCTTGAATATTTAAATGATTTTGTGGCCATAAAACCTGTTTTTCACAGTTTTCTAACCTGCGCACCTTGAGTGCTCCTCCAGTCGTCCATTTGCTGCATTCACCCCCTCACTCCGTAATAACTCCTACAGCCCACCACCTCCTGGTCCTCTCCTACCTTTTTTCATCTAACGATACAAAGGAGCTTCCAACCATAGTCATGGGCAGAAACCTAGTTTGTGTCAAAGCAGCTAAATGCTGCCACGAGCACATGCATATTGGACCACACACATGTAGGTTTGCACACAAACAGTCAGGATGGTGTGTGTGAGAGTGAGTGGGAGGGAGCCTGGCTTAAAGACAAAGAAGCTGGAACTGTTGTGATGGCTATTATCAGCCAAGTGAGCCAGATATATGTAGAGCAGCAGAGACAGCAGGGTGTCGATCGCCACTGAGGAAGATAGAGCGGAAGGGAGACAGAGGGAAGTTAGTGAGAGGGAGTGAAGGAAGGAGGGAAGCAGCGCTCTGGGAGAAGACGGGGAGAGAGAGGAGGCTGCAGGAGCATACAGATGAGAGTGGGAGTACTTGATAAAGAGAAATCTACACGGCAGCAGCTCTCTCTCCCTCACACACACACACACACACTCAGATGCACACACACGAGCTCAGGGGAGCAACCGAGCAAGCGCAACAGCTGAGAAGAAAACTGCTGCTGGGGCTGTGCACGGCAAGCGCGGTCGCTGTTGATTGCGGATCTGTACACCCGGTCTCACCTAGCACCCTTCTCTGACAGGATTGAACCTGCAGGACAGGAGCTCTTTTCTGGATACAACTTCACTTTCACCCCTTTTTGCTGCTGCTTCTTCTTCTTCTTCTGGTTGGATTCAGAGAACCCAGCGCCTGGACATCTACACTGTACCTACTTGCATCCTTGCATGCTGACCCCCTCTATCCCCACCATGCCCCTCGTCTAGCCTTTCCCCCCATTCACCCTACCTGCCCTCCCTTCATTTTCCTGCCTTGCCAAAAGACTCCTCAAAAGCATGGCAGGCTCCTTCGACAGCCACTTTGCCCGCCATAATATGATGTGGCAGTGCCAGCTCTCGCAGCCGGACTGCCGCTGCTACCGCGTGGATGGCTACTCCCTACTAAAGCGTTTACCCCTCCACCCCCTCATAGGTCCCCGCTGCCCACTGCAGTCTGTTGGCCAGTGGCTTGACTCTATTGGACTGGTCCAGTATGAGAACCACCTGCTCGCCAATGGATTTGACAATGTCCAGTTCATGGTAAGTATTAATTTATTTTTAAATATGGGTGTAGGATATCTTGAGTTTCAGTTTCAGATGACCCATGTGTTTTATGCTTTCCTTGTTGCATTGTTTTGTTTGCTGGTTGTAGTTCTTGTCACCTAGATTTTTTTGATTGGGTATCTTCTTGTCTCTGTAATTCTCTTTCATTCCCTTCAATGCTGCCTCTCCTTAATGAAGCCATGTGAATTCCCTCCTACGCACATAAACCCTACACCGTATCTCCACCACAGTAAAAAAATAAAATAAAATCTAGCTTTGGTCTCAAACTGCAAACATAAACGGACTGCAAGAACTGTTGACAGAATTTGTGTTTTATGTGCATCAATTCAGTTTTGCACAAAGAGGTACTGTACCGTGCTGAGAACCACTTGTAGCTTGTGGAACAGGATGCGAACTGATCCTCTCCTTCCTTTGATCTGATGGTCCCCTCCAGTGACGTAGGAAGAGAACCTCGCTGGGTCGTTTTGCTTTTTGAAACTCATGAGTATCAGCGAGGGCGACTTACACAGAGCAGTGAACCATAAGCTGGAAAATGCGGAGCGATGAGGAGGGCAGAGGAGATGCAGTGAAGTTAAATTGAGAGAAACTGCAGCAGAGGCAGAAGCAGAGGGGTGCTGACTGCAAGGATTTCTCTGGAAATTGTCACCGTTGAATGAATTTCGGTGTTTCCGACCTTAATTTCTCTGTGTTTTAACCGAATAAACACACGGTAAAATCATTTGACGCTTTAACGTGTACACAATAATGCAGATGTTGTTTCTGTTAAGAGATTCAAGTCCCACTGTACACAGGGAACCGTGCAGATATTGTTTTTGTAAGCATATGTGTGTGTTCTGGTCCATCAATCAGTGTGACCTGCATCTGTTCCTTTAGTTACCGTGGCAACAGGATAAATCCCAGAATGTCTGTTTCTTTGTGTGTTTCTCCCTCACATGGCCACTGTTTATCCAGATCGTTTTGGCTACAAATAATTTGATTAAACAATTTTCATGCGTTTATGTTTGGACCTGAGAGGACACATGCTGCTTATCTTTTCTCCTCTCCTTTTATCAGCTCATTAATACTTCAGTAATACGCAGACTGACACACATATAAACAGCAGTAGTAGTCGAATTTTAGCTGTTTTCTCCTTTTTTTTCCTTGATTTGTGTCAGTTTTAGACAGTAAAGTTTGTCTGGCTTCATTTTTTTTGTTTTGTTTTTAATCAAAAGCATAAATAAACTAAAGTATTAAAATGGTTTTAGTGCCGTTTCACTCCTCGAACTGCATACTTGCAGCATAAGAAGAAGCTTTTAAGACAATTTAAATTAGATAAGAATCATCTGTGTTTGTGGTTTTCAAAGTTTCTGGTTACAACCTAAAAGGTACTGGAGTGTCATCACCAAAGTTATTTTAGTAACTAAATTCAATTTTGTAAGGCGTCCCTGGGTGTCTTGAAGGCCCTAACAAATAAAATGCGTTATTATTATTATTATTTCAGCAAACAAGTTGGTCTGTGAAATCAACAGGAAGCTCAAGCTTTCATTCAAAAACTTATACCAGATTAATCCGTGTTGTTTGATCAACCAGACTACTAAACGTTTCTTCAGAACCACAGTGTAAGATTAGAACCATCTTAAAAATAAGTTTTACGCTTGCTACTATGATTTATTAGCACTTCCTGCACACTGGAGCTGTTCAGAAAACGTATGTCTAAAGCTGAGGATACATTGCATGGTGTTTTGCTAAACTTTACTCACGATTCCCAGTTGGGCAAATCTTCACCAGTCTGGGAGAGTCAACATGGCTAGATGGCACAAATATTTGTTACTGTGAGGGGAACCAACCCAACCTCAGTCGGAGTCGATCAAACATTACTGTGGACTCAATTGATTCACGTAAATGGATTACTGACCCACCTACACACGTGTGTCGTTAACAGAAAGTGAAAAGGAGAGACTGGGACAGATGTGTTCTTGTCAGAACAGCAGATAGCTGTTAGAAGAAGCAGCAGCAAGATGACAGTTATGTTTGTTTCCTCTTTAAACTGTTCCCGTCACTCAAGTTTGACACGTTCAGTTGGATTTAGGTGGTTTACAGATCATGAGGTCTGTGATCTCGCATCAGGATCCTCAGTCCTTCATTCATCATTGTTGAAACCAGTCTGTTAATGTGTACTCCAGGTCGTTTTGTCCCCGTCATGACCAAATAATTGAAATTGGAAATATTCTCCCGCCTCTTCGTCCATCCAGTCGTTCATCTTGTGAGATGGATAACTTGAAAAATAAGCAATGTGTCAGCTTCCATCTTAGTGTGTGGCTGCAACTAGGAGTAAAACAGGTCACTATTGAAAACTGGGTTGCCAAGTCAAAATCCAAGATGGCCACCGTTGTATACAGTAGTCCCTCGCTACTTCACGGTTCATTTTTCACAGGTTCGCTGTATCGCGGTTTTTCAAAATAAGATTGGGCATGACACAATTGGCTGATTTATGGATGTCCCATGGGTTGCTTATTTAAAATATACTATTTTAACTTATTTCACCACACCATACCACTGTATTTATAGAGCACTTAAAACAGTGATAAGGCCAACCAAAGTGCTGTACAGACAGAACAACAGACAACACACGAAGCAATATACAATTTTATTATTATTTTACACCATGTGTGAAGCCCACAAGTGCAGGGGAAGCTCCCTCCTGCGGCCAATCAGCTGATCTCCTTCTCTGCCACACACACACATTTCTCCTGCATCGGCTTTGTGAACCCTTTGATGTCCAGATGCACCGATCAACTTCTGTCTTCCAACTTAAAATTCAAAGTCCCACATCATCATAATCACATAATATAAAAGTGTTAAAAGTTATTTTTAATTATTTTAGAACTTCTATGTTCCGTTGTTTCAGTGTAATTGATCAAGAAGTACATTTCTGCTCCGTGCTGCAGAGCTGAAGCTGTGTGACGTCCTTTGTAGTCCTGCTGCACTTCTCTTCTCTAGAGTTTAAATACTGTAACATTTTAAATAAACAATCCATGATGTTACAGTATTTAAATTGTTTATTTAAGGAGGGAAAGTGGGAGTAACAGGTGATGTGTGATTGCAGCCTGGCACATGGCATGACAAAGTTTACTGAACTTGAACTGAACATGAACTTGGACTACTATATTTCTACTTCGCAGTTCTTCACTTCTCACGGGTGGGCGTGGTCCAAACATACGCAATAAACGAGGGACTAATATATATATATATATATATATATATATATATATATAGGTGGTGGTGGATAAAATTTCTCCCTCCACTCGCCAGAATCTGTCACTCTGAGCCACCTCAGATGAACAAAAAATAAAAAAAACTACATCTGTTTTTAAAAACAGCGTATCTGCTCACCCACTTGAATATCTTGCACCAAAACATTGAGGTTGTTTTGCCTTCCTCGTTCAATTCCAGTCCAGAAAAACACTAATCTTGGAAACTACAAGCACTCCCTATTCAAAACCCTCAGTGATGAGGGACATCGGTGCACCACTTGTCAACATGTGTGCAGACTCTGAAAGTTAGGCGTGTCCCCAACATTTAATTCATTAAGGATAAACAGAACAGTTTAATCTGACGTCTCAGCAGCTGAATTAAAATGGGTATTTCCAGCTGTTATTGTTTGGCTTGGGACCGTCTGGGTTTTGGCATTCATACGAACCATTTGCACACATTTTACAGTCACCACAAATCCGTAGCATGCCT
Organism: Nematolebias whitei; assembly: GCF_014905685.2. NCBI lineage: Eukaryota > Metazoa > Chordata > Actinopteri > Cyprinodontiformes > Rivulidae > Nematolebias > Nematolebias whitei. The sequence continues at coordinate 15,102,541 of NC_056519.1, read as the reverse complement.
TTGAGAGCTTTTGGGTTATTTTTTACTTTCTAAACCTTCATGCTCATGTCTTGAAAGGATTCTCAACAGCTTTGTCTTCTTTTCTGAATACTGTTATTATTAGAAGGAGCAAAGATGAAACGGCTTTGCAAACATCACGGAGCCTCTGAGCTTTAAAGTTTGCTGGCGTCTCACTTAGTTGAGTTTTTATACATACATTTATTATTTATGACATGACAACTGAATCTTTGAATCAATGTTAGTTTTTATACAACAAGCAGCACTAATCCACACAGCAAGTGCACGTAAAACGCCCTGTTTGCATCCTAGAAGATGAGTTTAGAGTCAAATTAATTTCACTATTAGGAAAAATTACACGAAACGCCATTTTGAAATCACAAGAAAATAAAGAATGAAAAGCTTCTTGTGTTTTTGTTTCAGAGATATTTCAAGTTTATCTACAAAATAAATTGACTTACAAATTTGTTTGACCTGAAGTTTGATTTGCAGCACATCAATAAAAAGATGCCTGAACCACCGGGTGCAGGAGTGTACTTGTAGGAGCACAGAAGAATCCAATCTACTTAACTAATTAACTCTCACTGCTGGCAGGGGTCTTTAGGGTGGGTGGGTCTGGTCACTTTAACCAGCAAGCAAGGACAAGTGCAGTAAGACTGATGGACAAATAGTGGGAACGGCTCATATGAAGGACACCAGAGGGACACTACTCATGTCCTTTTGACATTAAAATATCAAAAAACTTAAACAAGCCAAGAGACAAAAGAACTGAGCACAGAAATGATGTTTGTAGTGGAATACAGTAGTCCCTTATTTATCACGGTGAATCCGTACCCTGAAGCCCTGCGATAAGTGAAAAACAGCGAAGTAGGGATACAGTAGTTCAAGTTCAAGTACAGTAAACTTTATATTAAGGCTTTATAAACTCTTCCAACACTCTTGCAATATTCTAAACTCTTAAACCTACATCATTTTAACAACATACGTTACTAAATTTTACTTACTAGCTCTGCAGAACAAAAGTGTCTCGGTTCCGGTACAATTCTGTTCTAGTCAGACTCGGTTTGTTTCTGTAGACTACCCTGCAGCGATGAAGCCCACAAATCAGTCCTCTAAACTCTTAAACCTACTAATTTTACCAGGCTCTGCAGTACAGGAGCGGCTCGATTCCGGTCCGACCCTATAGATGAAAAAGTTCCAGTACAGCTTGACTGAAGCCCACCGCCCCGTCCAGCTTGATGTGCACGTGCTGCTGCTCCAGGGCAACCCAGGATTTACTCCACCACCTTTGGCCTGGTCCGGACCTGCACCGCGTGACCAGAACCTGACTGAACCACGCAGCTGTCTGTCATCTGCAGCTCCCAGGATCCGGGTCACACTGATTCTGGATCAGCTGCAGCCCAGCTACTCAGCAGTGAAGATTCAACTTGAAGGACGAGTTCAGCTTCAGGATTATTTGTGTCTTTCCTGCCAGTCCTGTGAGATTATCCTACAGAACTTTTGACTTTGCTGCAAAACTTTCCCTCCATTTGCAGCAAGCAGTGGTTGGAAGCAGTGTTGACTTCTGGGAAGTGAACTGATGGCTTCTGGGTAACGTAGTTCTTTAGACTGGCAAAACGGTGTGGGCTTAATGAAAGAAAACTACAAAGTGGCTGCATTTTTATTTTTTTTTTTGGTGGAAAATATTATGTACATGTACAGTACTGTACTTAAACAAACCACAATAGAGCGAGTCCGTGAAAAACAAACCGTGAAGTAGCGAGGGACTACTGTATGGCCTTTTTAGTGAGCTGGAAGAACATCTTTGTCTCCAGTAGACAGGCTGCAACTGCAGACTAGATTTTATGTCTTTAGCTTCTAAACGAGCCACATTATTGAGTTGTTCTTTGCTAAGAAGTTTATTTCTGCCTCTTCGGGAAATCTGGCTGTTTCTCTGAGGCTGATAATGGCAGTAAGTACAAAATGTCAACTTTTTGGCTGCAAACAATAGAAGCACAACAGTCAAGTGATGCTAATTATTCAGTAACTTAGAAAACTAGACAATTTTTTTATTATTATATTGCTAAGGTATTTCTTAGTAACTTTATTTGCAACACATATTTGTATAGCTTAGGGTAGTGATGGTCATTTGTTCAAAGATTTGCATTAGTTTAAATATCATAAAAACTAAAGAAGCCTGCCGTTTGGTCAGTTTAAACTGAGATACACAAATGCTGAAGTGAAAAAAGTTTTGTTAGATTTGGTTTAGTTCAGTGAAAAGAAAAGAATTGAAGTTTTTCACTCTGTTACATCAGTGAATGGCGGTGCATTACTAGACAGCAGCAGAAGTGAATGCTGTGTGTAGCGGTGAAACGGCACAAAGAGGCTACAGGGAGTTGAATTTATTTTTCACCCAGAAGGAAGTGCGAGGATAATTTCTGAAAAGAAAAATATTTTTATATATGTATTTCCTGGTCATGCAATAACTGAAACATATTTGCTTGGGTGAGTTCATGCAAGCATGCAGGAATCTAATAAAAACTAAATTACAAAGAATTTTAATTTTACATAAAAGATGTTTTTGCAGGAAAGAAAACTGTAAGAAGAAATGCATGTTTGATAATATCACTGTAAAAAAGACAAAAAAATTCTGAGTGAAATGCTGAAGATTAGCTTTAAAATGAACAGAAAAAGATTAGAAAGTAAGAGGCATAATAATATCACTAGCATGTGAGGGCTGATAATGGCTGTAACTGAATATCAGTTTTTACTAAATTCTTAATCTTGCGTCAACTCCTTGCCGCTGTGCATGAATTTTATATTTATGCTGAAATAATTTATTACCACCTGTTCCACTGTTTTCAAACTGTGTGATCACGATTTCACAAGCAAACCACTGGCATTGTGTCTACAGTGGGCGCTGGCTTCTCCTGCCAGCGACAATAGTCTACGGCAATGCAGAACATGACTTATTTAGCTATTTCTGATACACGATATCAAGAGGACAAAAGTGTTTTAACTTACAAAATACAATGTAAAAAACTGAGGCATTATGAGAAAAACGTGCCCCTTCGTTGTGATGCAGCTGTGTTAACGTTCCTACGGGATAGAGATTAAAGGACAGATGTGAAGCCAACATGGAGAAAGAATCAGACTAAACGGGCTTGTAAAAAGAGTGAACAAGCGTCCAGGATCTTTATCTCTGTATCAGCAGTCCAACAGGGAGCAGTTAGTCATGCCTTTGAACCACCAGCACCCCACTCCCCAACAACCCACACCGCTCCAGCTCTGAGAGTCATTACTCTGCTGCCAAGCTGTAGCACAGGGACTCCCTCGATTAATCAGCCCGGGAGCTGATCTGTGAACTGCATTCTTCCAACGAACGCACCAGTGTACAACTCTGAGAACAGGATGTGAGTCTAGCGTTGAAACAGACAATCAGCTGCTGCAGCAGGTTACTTGGTGAGTTTAGAGACAGACTGGTGGAGCCCTGAAGATCCAGTTCGACTAACACTCCTGGAGCAACATCACTCACTATTAATGGGTCATAGCAGTGAGAATATGTGCATTATTTTGACTCTAAGCACTCGTATGAATAATGTACTTGGATGTGCACTGGCAGTGCATGTTGTCTTGTATAGATTTGAACATTAAAGATACAGAATATTAAATAATTTGGACAAACAGTGTCTATACAATCAAAATGATCTCATGCTGCTCTTCCCACTTTTTGTGGGTTTGAAGCAGTTGAAACTTTTAGGACACAGATAAACAGTGCTGGTCTAAAACGCAGTAATATCAAAACAATGGAAATAAAACATGGGCATGGTGGATCAGTTATAGAGCTGCCGCCTCTCAGTGAGAAGGTTGCTGGATTGAATCCCAGCCTGGGGCCTTTCTGGGTGGAGTTTGCATGTTCTCTCAGTGCATGCGTGGGTTTCCTCTAGGTACTCCGGTTTCCTCCCACAGACCAAAAACATGCATGTTAGGCTGATTGGTAACTCTAAATTGTCCCTATGGTTAGACCCGTCCAGAGTGTCCCCCGCCTCTCGCACAGTGACTGCTGGATATGGGCACTAGTGACCCCCGCAACCTGAAAAGGAAGAAGCGGGTAAAGATAATGGATGGATGGAGGGAAATATAACATGCATCACTAATAAAAACTGTTTTTATAACTGTTTTTCTTATGAAAACTTCTATTTATCATTAACCATATTTGGACATGGACATCCCTCCTGGCTTGTATGTCTTTGTAGGGGGGGGGGGGGGGGGGGGGGGTGAGTTGTGCATCTCTGACAATGAAGGGTTTAATGAGACAATCACGATGTGAGACAGAAGAATGATAGGAACAGATTTTACAATATTTAAAGGAAAAAAGCTTTTGCTACAAACACTGACTGATGTTTCATCTGACTTTGTTATGAGTGTTGTTAGTTCTATTAATAATCTGGGGTTACAGTTACAATACGTAACCAACGGTTTTTGATCTGTGATGTGGTAACTATGGTTTGTACTTGCTGCTGTTTATCATTGTAATTTTTTTGGTTTTCATCTTTTCGCTGCTCCCTTCTTCAGAGGTCACCACAGTGAACTAACTCGCATGAAGACTTGGCAATTTTTTTATTTTATTTTTTTATCCTGGTGCAAGCACAGACCACCGGACTACCACAGATCTCTGTGCGGAGCAGAGACTTGCTATCTAGGGCACCTAGGGGAGTAGATGGTGGTGGTTAAGCTCCAGGATCCAGAGTGAGGCAGGTGTGGGTGTGTGACCTTTCCCACCCACATTTCCATGTTGTCGAGCAAACCAGCGACCTTCCAATCACAGGCTTGTCCTCTCTAGCCTGTGCCACCACTCCCCCATTGAAAAATGGGTTTTTAATCTCGGTGGTTAAATAAAGGTAAAAAAACACAACAACAACAAAACGGTGAATAAAAGATTATTTCGACTGAACAAGTCAAGTCAATTTTATTGTCATTTCACCACATGTGGTACATGAGTTGGAACGAAATTATATACACAGAGTCCCAGTTACACCCAAAAATAGCAAAATACAAAGTGTAAACAGAAACTAAATAAGGATCTAAGATATATGCCAAACGAACGCTAAACAGTATGCTAAAAGATCTAAGATTTACGCTAAACACTAATAATGTAAAACAGTACGGCGTAACAACAGCAGCCCGAACATGAGTCTGTGGTGAGCAGATGGGTACGAATGAATACAGCAGCTGTGATAATCAGCAGCATGAGATAAGTCACATATCACCAATTAAAATGACATCACAGTGATTACCCTGGTTACAGATTCATGAGTCTAACAGCTTCAAGGTAGAACCTGTTCTTCAGTCTAGTGGCTCTACATTTAATGCTCCTTAACCTCCTTCCTGAGGGGAGCGGGGTAAAATGTGTGTGTGCTGGGTGAGTGTGGTCATTCATGATGCAGGTGGCCCTCTTCTTGCATCTGGAGGTGTAGATGTCTGTGATGGTGGGGACTGACTCCAACAGTCTTCTGTGCAGCCTTCACCACTCTCTGCAGAGCTTTTCTTTCTGCAGCTGTGCAGCCTCCATGCCACACGTTGATGCTGGAGCACAGGATGCTCTCCACTGACCACCTGTAGAAGGAGGTGAGGACTGAGCTTCCCACACCAGCTCATATCAACCGTCTGAGGAAGTAGAGTCTCTGGTGAGATTTCTTGGTCAGGCTGGTGGTGTTGTTGCCCCAGCTGTTTATTCCTTGTGAAGTCCACGACCACCTCCTTTGTCTTCTTCACACTGATGTGAAGGTTGTTCTTCCTGCACCAGCTCTCCAGGTGTTCCACCTCCTGCCTGTAGCCAGACTCAGTCCGAGTGAACAGGAGGGGGCTCAATACACAGCCCTGAGGGGGCTAAACATAACCTAACATCTTAAAGCTGTGTGAAATAATGGTCAAAATTAAAGACCTGATCAAGAGCCAGCTTCCCCCCCCCCCTTTTATTTTCATGAAAAAACATTGTCAAATTTGTCAGATTTCTTATGTCAACATATTTGCACAGAAAGATTAAATTAACTTCTAAATATCTTATTTATCATCCAGAGCAAAGAGTTTTGCACCAGGTTATCAAAGTAACAATTAACAAATAAAAACAATGAAAATTCCAACAGCTACATACAGCTGATATAAATTCAGTCATGCTGTAGTTGTGATGTGCTCGGACAGGAGCTTGTCCTGTTGTGTGGGATAAGACATCAGAGTGAACTTCTGCCTGTTTTTATTTTCATCATCATCACTGAAAAGTTTCTCACTGCTGGACACGGGGATAATTAAACAATTTATGTTAGGAGGTTCCAACTGAGCGAACAGCACGGTCCAGATGCACCTCCACCTCAAAGTTTGATAGACACCTCTCAAATCCTCTCTGAGCTTGTTCTTTAAACATTTGTTTTGTGGGATACTCTGAAGGCTCTGTGGAGCTATAAGCATGTTTAGATGGTTAGAAATGTGAAACATAGCATGTAAATCTCACCACAAACAGGATGCAGCAGGATGCTCATTTAACCCGTGAATGGAAACAGATCGGTGTAAGTTAGGCTGCTATTAGTGTCTGTATCTGTCGATGGTTAATAAGTAACCACACTTAGGGTGATGATGTGCTTTGAGAGGGTTCACATAATAAAGATTAAGAAGATATGTGTCTACAACTTGTCATTTTTGAGTTAGCTCAATCCAAGATGGCTGCCACAGCTAATCCCCATTAGGCCACAAACAAATTACCATAACTCAGTTTAACAGATATCGAGCTAAAATTTGAGGTAGTAGCTGAGAGTAATTTACAACGCCTACTCTGAGCGTGACATCTCACGATATCACACAAGGCTGCGCAACTTAACGTTATTTTCAAGATTTGACCTAAGCGGCTCCTTCTCCATCACTTCTCATCATCTTAGTCTAAAACTTTGCCATAAAATGTGGTGGATGAATGGATTACGTCAAGGAATGCTACAAATTTAATTTAAACATGCATTAAGTATTCAAAACAATTTTTATTCCAAAACTGAATCATAAATACTGTCATTTCTGGACTATTGAGCACACCTGAATATAAGATGTGCTCGCTAAATTTAAAAAGAAAATTAAAATTTTACATAAATAAGCTGCACATGTTTATACGCCGCGGGTGTTCACGTTGTAACCTGAGATATTTACACAGAATATATATATTTAATGTTTAATTAGATATGTACTGGTAAAACTCACAAATACAGTAAAAAAAAAAAAAAAAAATTCTGAACAGTGCCTGTAACACAGCTGGTAAAAAAATAAATAAATACAGTAGTCTACCAGGAAGTCATTGATCGCTACCCCCCAAGAGAGACGTTTACTGGCCAACTATGTGAATGCCTGGGTGTGATGAAGCTAAATGTTTTGGTGGCATGAAGCTCATTAGCCCATCAAAAAATATATATTTTTTAAATCCATAAATTAGCCGCAGCATTGTATAAGTCACGGTGTTCAAAGCGTGTGAAAAAAGTAGCGGCTTATAGTCTGGAAATTACGGTAATCTGTTGCCAAGATCTGAATGGAAATATATCAAACCCTTTTCCCCCTTTGATTTATCTGAATTAAAATTAAAGTAGTTTTTCATCTTTCAAACTGACCTCAATCCGTGTTCTCCTCCTGAGAGTCCCAGAAGTCTCTGTAAACCTTTGCTGAATGTCCCTCAGTGATAAGTACAACGCTGTCTTAATTCATATTTAAATAGGAAAGATTTCAAACCTGAAGTATGCAGCCTTGTGGAGCAGCTTTGGTGCTTTGTTCTTTAAAAAAGAAAACAACACGAAGTGCTACTCACTCGATTCCTCTATAAACACAACCAGCCTCACATTAGGGGTCATAGATTTTACCATTCCCAAGAAAGCATCTTCTTGTGAGCCAGCTCAGAGCCCTCAGGTTCAACCACTCCATCATTGTGTTGAATCCATGTGAGCATGAGTGGAACAAGTGTGCAACACTTTAGGATGCAGAACACATCTTCCTCTTCAAATAAAACACAACTACACCAAAAAACAGCTCATTTCATTAGATGCACTCCCAGACGCAATGAGTTTTAGGTTGTAGTTTCAGTTCTAATAGATGCGTAACTTTTGATCGGAACAAATCTGCAGTGAAAACCAAAAGGTGCTTTTTTTTTATTTAAAGATGGTGATCTCAGCAGAAAATAAAGCAGGTATTAAAATGTTAACTTTGTACATTTCCTCATCACCAGAATAAATGTTGGTGCTTTGAATCATGCAGACGGATGAAATCCTTTAGTTGCACACCGATGTGTAAACTGTTGATGGTGGGTGGACTGGGACGGTCGTCTGGTCTCCTCTTCCTTATCTCTGTATCATTTTGGTTAATAATTTGTGTGTGCCTCTGTCTTTATTTCTGATAGCATTTTTTGTTGAGTTGGCTGTTTTTCCGTGCTGCAGCTGTCTGCCACCAAATCTTTCCTTGCCTGTAATTACGTGTCTGCATGAGAACCCTGTTCTGCCTCTCAAGGCGAGGAATGATAGCTCTCCCATGGCTCCCCACTGGATTAATTAAAGGTGAAACTGTGCGATGCTCGATTCACATCTTAGTCCTGTTTTAGAGCTTCAAGCCAACTTTCTCCCCTCTCTTTAGATTTACTCATGATTGATTTCTGTTAGGTGTATTTTTTGTTGCCTCATAAAAGTAACTTGTGTCCATGCTGTTTGTGTATTTTCATGCGTGTTTCTGTATGAACAGCAGTCATTCTGTGCATTCTGCCTCATGAGCTTTGTTTTCTAGACTGAGCAGCAGTAATGTGTTAAATATGTCTATTTTCATTACAGCTAAAACCTAGACATCTTGTACATTTCTTAAAATTATTTTTTTATTTCCAATTTCTGATACTTGTCAAACAGGAAACAATGTGTTAGAATATATAATAAAAATTCATATATAGTTCAAAATGAAATGTGTGTACCCCAAGGTTCAATATTTGGTCCTTTATTATTTAGTTTATATAAAAATGATTTTACCAGCTGTATGCCCTTCTGATGCTACATATCAGTTACAGTGAGGAAAATAAGTATTTGAACAGCCTGTGACTTTGCAAGTTCTCCCACTTAGAAATCATGGAGGGGTCTGAAACTTTCATCTTAGGTGCATGTCCACTGTGAGAGACATAATCTAAAAATTGAAAAAAAAAAAAAATCAGGAAATCACAATGTAAGATTTTTTAAATAATTTATGTGTGTGTTACTGCTGCAAATAAGTATTTGAACACCTGTCAATCAGCAACAGTTCTGTCCCTCAAAGACCTGTTAGTCCGCCTCTAATAAGCTCCACCTCCACTTCACTTATTATTCTAAATTAGAAGCACCTGTTTGAGGTCGTTAGCTGCATAAAGACACCTGTCCACTCCACACAATCAGTAAGACTCCAACTACTAACATGGCTGAGACCAAAGAGCTGTCCAAAGACACCAGAGACAAAATTGTAGACCTCCACAAGGCTAGAAAGGGCTACGGGGCAATTGCCAAGCAGCTTGGTGACAAAAGATCAACTGTTGGAGCAATTATTAGAAAATGGAAGAAGCTAAACATGACTGTCAATCTCCTTCGGACTGGGGCTCCATGCAAGATATCACCTCGTGGCCTATCAGTGATCCTAAGAAAGGTGAAGAATCAGCCCAGAACTACACGAGAGGAGCTGGTCAATGACCTGAAGAGAGCTGGCACCACGGTTTCCAAGGTTACTGTGGGTAAAACACTCAGACATCATAGTTTAAAATCATGCATGGCACGGAAGGTTCCCCTGCTTAAATCAGCACACGTCCAGGCCCGTCTTAAGTTTGACCATGACCATTTGGATGATCCAGAGGAGTCATGGGAGAAAGTTCTGTGGTCAGATGAGGCCAAAATAGAACTTGTTGGTCTTAATTCCACTCGCCGTGTTAGGAGGATGAAGAATGATGAGTACCATCCCAAAAACACCATCTCTACTGTGAAGCATGGGGGTGGAAGCATCATGCTTTGGGGGTGTTTTTCTGCACATGGGACAGGACGACTGCACTGTATTAAAGAGAGGATGACCGGGGCCATGTAGTGAGAGATTTTGGGGAACAACCTCCTGCCCTCAGTTAGAGCATTGAAGATGGGTCGTGGCTGGGTATTCCAACAAGACAATGACCCAAAGCACACAGCCAGGAGAACCAAGGAGTGGCTCCGTAAGAAGCATATCAAGGTTCTGGAGCGGCCTAGCCAGTCTCCAGAAATAAACCCTATAGAAAATCTTTGGAGGGAGCTCAAACTCCGTGTTTCTCAGTGACAGCCCAGAAACCTGGCTGATCTAGAGAAGATCTGTGTGGAGGAATGGTCCAAAATCCTGCTGCAGTAAACCTGGTGAAACACTACAGGAAACATTTGACCTCTGTAACTGCAAACAAAGACTACTGGACCAAATATTAACAATGATTTTCATTCACAGGTGTTCAAATACTTATTTTCCTCACTGTATATGCATATGATGCAGTAATCTATCTACATGCGAAAAATAAAGAAATAGCTGTAGAGAAACTGTTGGCACTAATGTTACCAGTTTGTCTGTGGCTAAAAAAATTCTAATCTTCATCTTAATGTTAGTAAAACAGTTTGCATGTTATTTTCTAAGTGCAAAACTAAGGAACCAGACCAATCATTACAGTGGATGGACAAATATTTACACCAGTACAAGAGCATAAATACTTGGGTATCATAATGGATTCCCAACTTTCATTTTAGAAACATATAAAAAAATGAAATAAATTAAAATTTAATTTGTGCAATTTTAAACATATTGGGATTAATTTGACATTAGAAACTTAAAAACTATATTTAAACGCTATGATTCTTTCTCATAAATTATTGTACGACGAGTTAGTCTCAGACGAGTCAAACCACACAACAACCAATAGAAAGACTCTATAAGCAGACTCTGAAGACTTTGGACAAAAAAAAAAAAACTTAATTCTTATCATCATTGTAAAATATTACATAAGTATGACTTTTTGAGTTGGGAAATCATGATCATGTATTCAGATGCCATACTTGTACATAAAGTCCTTCATGGTTTTTCTCCACCACCACTAAAAGACTGTCCAATTCCATTTACAACCAAACATAACTAGAAAAGCAGTTAGTAGGGGAGACTGTAAAATACCTTTTAGAAAAAGTTCCTTCGGTCAGTCATCATTTTCTGTTCAGGCTCCAAATTCTTGGAATAAACTACCATTAGAACTAAGAAATATTGCGTCATTAAACTGTTTTAGGAAATCACTTAAGCAATGGTTACTAGATAATCAAAATTGTACCCATGTTTTGAATAATATTCAAATCAACTTTTTACTTGTTACTTTTCCTTCTTGTTTCCCTTTATGGTCTTGTTTTAATTTTTTGATTTAAGTGTTTACTGTAAATTACACTACTTTGTAGCTAATTTTACAATTGTCATAACTTATAGGTCATGTAAGATGTCATGCATGTTAATTGTAATTTTTCTTTCATCTTTTACATCAACCTGCTAGGGGACTACAGATGAAAATGAGCCTCTTTGGCTAAATCTGGTATATTTATGTGATGTATTCATGATGATTAATATGCATTGTTCCTTTATGAAATAAACATAACAAAAATATATTAAAAAAGTAGACAATATTTAAGAATTAAAATGAAATGAAGCATCTGGATCGACAGTAGTGTGGCTGCTCCATTTACTAACAGTTTATTAAGGAGTCGAGACACTGCAGGATTCTGTTCTCCACTGGTCATTTAAAGCCTTTTCTTTTTGATGTGTGAGGCACTGACACATCATTTCTATGCCCTGATGGTCCGTGATGCATAAAATGATTGTGTGGACATTAGGAGCTGATTACTGTATGAAAACCAGACACAGACACAGCAGCTCTGTGCACGTGTTCAGCATCTGAAGTGCAGTCCATCGCTTTAGGAAACGGTTCTCCTCTGACCATACGATCAATCCGTCTCCAGTCAGTCATTACCTAATCAATACCATCGTTTTCTATTTCCTGACAAAACTTTAAGTAAAATACCGTACTTCTCAGACTAAAAGGCGCACCGGATTATAAGGTGCTTTAAGCGAAAGTAAGACATTTGACAGATTTTTTTTAGCGCCATGTGCCACATAAAATCAGTAAGTGTTCAGCAAGTACAACCAGAATTAATACATAGAGTAAGGTGCACTGGATTATAAGGCTCCCTGTTGATTTTTGAGAAAAATTAAAGGATTTTAAGTGTTCCTTATAGTCTGAAAAATATGTAATGTTTTAAAGACGTATGATTCACGTGTGAAAAACAGGGAAAACGTTCACGGCTTTAAATAATATTGTTAAAATGAACATGCTTGTTCTTTAACTATGAGATAAGAGCATAAGAGTATAGCTTTTTTTGGCACAACCTTTTATATATATATTTTATGTTTTGTAGTGCTGTATGAATTTAGGTTTATGGTATAAAAAAAACAAAATTAAAGTTTCACAAAGGAGCTCTGGAGATAAACCAATGTCAAACTCCTGGATCAGCACACATTTCTTGTATTGTACTCAGTATTATCGAATTAGTAAATTAATTAGTAATTAAAAATGTTAAAGTGTTCGACAAAGGTGTCATTTTAAAAGTAATTTAAAAAAGGAGTCATGATGCCAAAGATTAACAGAAAGATCTTTTGTCTGTTTTGGTTTTGTTTTAATTTACGCATCTTTTAAATCACGGCACATATTCTCTTGTCCTGTCTAGTTATTTTGTTTAATTTAAATAAAATTACAGTCAGTAAATCAGTTTTGTTTAAATAATCTGCAAACTGTATCTGATTATTAGTTGAACCTATAGTTGTAGCTGCAGAAAAGCACTGCAATCTGAATTAATCTGAAACGTCACAGACTCAGACCGAACTATATTTAAAAACCGTCTGAAAGACACAAAATAAAAGCAACAAATTGCACGACGTGGCAGCTGTAAGGAGTTCACTCTGCAGATACTGCTGTGAAGACGCAGAGCATCCTTGTTGAATCAAGTTGCGGCTCTTTATTTATTTATTTTAAATATTGTTCCTAATTGCTACAGAAATTGTCAAAAAAATAGAAAACAAAAACAGGAAATGTCAAACCCATTTGTCTTTCTAGCTTTAAAGTGTTTGTCTTTTAACGTATTGCTCTGTACGTTAACGTATCAAATGGGCCTCGTATTAAATTAATGACCATAATTAGGTTGGCATGGCAACACAAGATGAAAGCCGGTTTGATTCTGCCTGAGCAAATAAATCATAAACTCGCTGATTTGTCTGCCCTTCAGACTGCTTTAGGTGTACACTTATTTTAGATGAAGGATTTGGGATGTGACAGTAAAAAAAAGCATTCACAAGCTGCTACTTCTGCTTGTGGGCTGACTTATTTGTGCATAAACATGGTTGTTGAATTATTCTTTATCAAAGTCATGCTGTTATATGGAAATCCTTTTTTTAATCCCAGTCAGATAAAAATATATCCTGCATGTTTGTTGTTTTTTTACAGGGCAGCAACGTGGTGGAGGACCAGGACCTGCTGGAAATTGGGATTCTCAACTCTGCTCACAGACAGCGCCTGCTGCAGGCCATTCGGCTGCTGCCCCGGGTCGGTGCTGCACATCGCAACACGTTCATTGACTTGTTTAAGCTCTGTTAAGTCACCGTGCTCACTTCCAAACATAGTGTGTAAAATAAATCCATTTTTCATCATGAAAATTAGTTTTTTTTCACTAGCTCAATCTGTTTTAATGTAAAATTTAGCCAACCTTCTGACTCATTGCTGTTTCTGCAATGTAAATATCCGTGGGTGGCTTTATTTCTCTGCATGTTTGAGTTCTTCACATACATGCCAAGAGCAAGGAGAAGAGTATTCAAGGATAGATTTGATCAAATGGTTCTCAAAATATCAAGCGTAAAAAGATTTCAGAAAGCTCAAACTGATAAATCTGCCATCATCTGTAAAATGTAGAGCGGACACATGTTGAAATACTCTGAAACCCGTTTGAAGGGCGGCTGTGGCTGAGTGGTTAGAGCAGTCGTCCCAATGCAAGAGTTGGGGGTTTGATTCCACCAGCAGTCACATGCCGATGTGTCCGTGGGCAAGACACTGAACCTCTCATTGCCACCGATGTGTGTCCCATCAGTGTATGAATGTGATAGTGTTGATTATTCTTTGTAGAGATCTAGTAGAGTGCTGTATGAATGGATAAATGAGGCACAGATTGTAAAGAGCTTTGAGTATCTCAATAAGATAGAAAGGTGATATAAATGTACAGTTCATTTACCATATTGCTGCTTTAAATTAAGAATGAATTGGCAAAAGTTGTGTTACAGTCATGTGCTTGTGTTTGTTTGCAAGCGAGGGACTGTAAGTCATTCTGAGGAGGAGGAGAAAAGTGTGCCCAAACAAAAGTAGTTTGTGTTGAAAAATAAATAAAAAAGTATGCTAGTTCTCTCACTCCCACTAAACTTTTCAAAATGGTACAGAAGAAAAGGGAGGAAACAAAACCTTTTATCTTCCATCTCTCTCACGCACGCACGCACACACACACACACACACGTAGTCAAACACCCTGAATGTGAGGTGGAGGTTGTTTGAAGCCTCACTGACTCTAAGGCTCTTTGTCAAAATACAGTGAATGAATTATTAATTATCTGCTGCTGCACTCCATATATTTCAGCCTGAGCTGTAACCTCCTGCTGTTTCCAACTCAGTCAGACCTACACTCAAAGTGCGGCTTGTTTACTTATTTGTATTATTAAAAAAACAAATATAACCAGCTTCCTCATTGTTTTTGTGTGTGTGGGTGTGTGTCTTATACAGTAGGCCCTTGTTTATCGCAGGGATCTGTACTTTGAATCCCTTTAATAAGTGAAAAACCACGACGTAGGAATAGTAGTACAAGTAGTTGTTTAACTCAGCGCTCTTGGCCACGCCCACTTCTCCGCAGCAGAATAGACAAAGGGAGGAGGAGCTACAGGAGGAAGTTTCTCCTGCAGTGTGGGCTGCATACAGGTGCAGCAGGTGCTAAAACACTTTAAATAGTTCATTGTAAATATCAACTCCATGCCAGTCGTGCAGCTCATCCATCAATCAGCCAACTGTGTGTCATGTCCAATCTTATTTTGAAAAACATTGATAGAGTGAGTCCACGAAAAACAAACTGCGAAGTAGCGAGGGACTACTGTACTCTAATATGCAGATAAATGTCTAAAGTTTCTCATATATTAGTTTATGACAAAGTAATACTACAAATACAAACTGTTTATCATCTTACATAAGTAAAGTTTGCTGTAATGTAGGTTCAGCTTTTAAACAGCACATTTCAGACTCGTACGATGCGTGGAGGAAAATAAATAATCTCTCAAGCTGTGAGCTTCAGAATCCGTCAGTTTTCCTCTTACGTCTTGTGTTTTCTGTTTTGTTTGGACACAAGGTGCGACCTGTCGGTTATGATGGCAACAACCCCACGTCGGTGGCCGAGTGGCTCGAGTCTTTGGAGCTCGGCGACTACACCAAGTCTTTCCTCATTAACGGCTACACATCCATGGAGTTGGTCAAAAAGATCTGGGAGATCGAGCTGATCAACGTAAGTCTCAAGTTTTATCACTTTTGTCTGCTGTGCTCAAAAGGCTCATCCTAAAGGAAAAGGAAGCTTCAAACAAATCAATAATGTCCACAATAATTGAAGACATAAGGGGTGAGGACACGATGAAACTGTTCCACTATGAGCAGCTCCAGAACAAGTTTTAAAAGTTCTTGTGATCATTTGTTAGTTTTAACTCTAAACCCTCTGATATCGTGCAGTACAGTCTACTTGCAGGTAATCTTTTCTGTGTACTTCATGTTAAAGCCACCTCAGTTCCAGAGTTTTTACAATGAGTCCCAATAGTTTATGTTGTGTAATAATTTCAACGAGCCTCGGTACAGCAGAGGAGAGCACATATCACCCACACACACATTATCAGCACAAGCTGGGTACTTTGGTGTCCTCATTAAAAGAGACTGAAGCTGATGGAGAAGTGCAGGATGCCCATCAGGTATGTGTAATGAATGCAAAGAGGATGTGCAGATTTGTTTTTAAATTATAACCTCGCCACAGTTATTTTATTTAATCAGCTACGATGGCTCTTCGTCTCACTTTAGAGGCTTGTCGTTTAAAGTCGGAGTAACGATGTGTTCACAGTACGCTGCTGCTGAACGTTGAATCCTCTCATTTGGTGGATATTAGTTTTGCCGCTGATAAGATTTTGACATTTGAGTTCTTGTGTTGCCACAAGTAATACAGGTTTTCAGATTTTACTCCAAAATGCTTGCCAGAGATGTGATTTACTGCACCCCAGCTGAGAGAGCTGCTCCTCTGATGCTGCACGTTGAACAAAATCATACTCGGAGCAACGCCAGCGCTGATTTTAAGGAGAGCGAGAAGGGGAGTTTTTCCTTCCCAGCAGAGGATAAAGTGATGAGTGATCAGCTGAAGGAGGTAGAGATGGAGTTATATAAGCATGTGGGATGCAAGATGTTTCATCTCGCTGGGGATGCCACCCACTCACTGCATTGCTGCGTGTGTCCGTGTGTGTTTCTGAATGCATATGCGAGACAGGAAGTGTTAATGCACACTGATGTATCCATGTATTTACCCCTCTCACTTTAATCACACGCTAACCTACACGAGTCTCATCTGCTATGACAGAAAACAGAGAAGCAGTTCTGTTCTATATGTATAAAACACGAGCCCTGCAGAGTGACAGGATCGTTTTTGTTCTATTAAAAATGACAATGAAAGGGTTCTGCAGTGACAATTGTAGCCACCAGAGGCTGCACTAGTGCACATCATGAAAAGAACAATATGACTCCAGATCTGACAATTTAAAAATAGTGGAAAGTTTAAAACTGCAGCGTGCAATTGTGTCTTAGAAAGTGATTTCTTTATTCTTTGTAGCAGCACAACTGTCTGGACACAGTCAGGCTCATAATCATTCATATATATATATATATATATATAT
>NC_056519.1:15068444-15085110 GCF_014905685.2 Nematolebias whitei | reverse complement strand
TTTTTACAAATGACTATCAGCACAATCCTAGCAGCCTGAACGAATGTATAAAGTGTGATAATTTTGTAGAAAATAATAGTTTTCAAGTTGTATCGTTCCAAATAAGGATTTATATTTAACTACAAATAGAGCAAAGATCATGTAAAAGCAGGAGGATCTGTAGTGGAGAACTACAAAGTTTATAAAAATACCAAACTTACACATTCAGTTATTGAATAGAAAGCTGAGCTTTTCTGGTGTAAGAGGCAGATTCATGTTCGGCAGCTTTTAACTGTAGTTACGGCTGGAAAATAAAAATAAAAACATACGGCAATACAGTCAACTATGAAATATAGCTTTGAATATTTCACTGCTGCAATCACTGCACAAGCTGACATTTGTATTAAACGAACTCATTACAAACTAGAAAATCAGATATAAAAATTGTTCTCCTGAAATATATCAAATGGTGCAGCTTGAGTTTACGTCAGTTGTTCTCCAGAAACATGGAGATGCAATTCTGAAATACTGGTATGCACTCAGTATAAACAATGCACATTTATCTTCCTGCTTTACACAACGAACGTAAACCAGCACCACCTACTGTCTCGACCCTAAACGGCTCCTTCGTGGATGCTGCTGTAGTTTAACTATTTAAATCACTTCCATGGCTTCTGTAGGGAAACGCATGGTAGTTGGCAGCCATTTGTATATTTTTCCAACACGTTTTCATTTAAGAACACATTCATAGTACACAGGGTCCCAGTTACATCCAACAAAAATACAAACAATTTGTATTTTTTTTGGATGTAACTGGGACCCTGTGTACATAGTTTCGTTCCACCACATGTAGCACATGTGATGTGATTGACAATAAAGAACCTTGACCTTGATAGAAAAACAATTGTGCAGATTTTGTGTGTTAATTAGAAGTGTTTTTATTTACCAGTCTTTATGACATTGGATTGCTTTAAAATGAACAAAAATACTTGAAATAACTTGTAAGCTTAACAAAAC
Organism: Nematolebias whitei; assembly: GCF_014905685.2. Taxonomy (NCBI): domain Eukaryota; kingdom Metazoa; phylum Chordata; class Actinopteri; order Cyprinodontiformes; family Rivulidae; genus Nematolebias; species Nematolebias whitei. The sequence continues at coordinate 15,084,114 of NC_056519.1, read as the reverse complement.
GTTATCTACCATATTTTATGGCATATAAGTCGGATCAGTCCAAAAATGTCTCAAAGTGGAAAAAAAACATAAGTCGCTTTGCCGTATAAGTTGCATTTATTATGCATCACCGCTGACCCATCATGTTTATTATGCGTCACCGCTGACCACCGGGAAACGTGGGCCGTTGAGCCAAAAATTGGTTGGCTGCCGCTTTGCTAATAGTGGCCGCAGGAACGCGCACATGGGGACTCGCTGTTGCAGTTTTTCAAAATTTAACAAGATTAATACTTAAAAGCAATTATTTGTTTGTGCGACATTATAGCAAAGGTGTGTCTCAGTTGAACTTTTCCTTAATAAATGCACTTTAATGGTCAAAACAGCTTCATTCCACCTGGGCAGCGTGGCGCCATACATCCATCGCGGCCGGAGAAGCTAGCTCTCCAGCGTCCCTGCACCTGCACCAGCTGAGTGAAGCGAGCGCGCACGGGAGGACTCTCTGTTGCAGTTCTTAGAAATTTAAAGCGTCAGTCAAAAATTGCGTTATGAATATGGCAAAAAATATATGAGTCACTTCAGTGTATAAGTCACAGGACTAACAAATTTATGCAAAAAAACTGCAGAAAAATATGATAATAGAGTTCTGTCCTTATTAATAATAGTCAAGTGTGAGGACAGCTGTGTTGTTCTGATGTGTGACTTCATACCATTGTGTGTGTTTGCTGTTCAGAGATGACTGCAAAGTCCTGCAGCGGCACACCAGAGCTGAAGTGCATCTCTGGGGGCTGCACTGCTGTGCCTCACACAGGTGTCTGTTTATCAGGAGGTGGTGAGGACAGAGGGACGCACACTGCAGTGAGACTGTCACTTACTTAGAAAGACAGAAGACTGTGGAAGATAAATGATGGGTGAGGAAGAGGAAAAGAAGGAAGCAGATATTTAAAAATGACCAAATTTGGTCCAAGATTTTATAGAACTGCAGTAACAGATGCTGTGACATCCAAACAGACAAACGAGGAAATCTATTGATAAATGGTTTTGCAAATAAGCGTGTGTAGGAATACAAGTGTGTGTGTCCTGTTGATTTGGTGCGTATGTGCAGTCCTTCTGTTTGAGGCCTGCAGGCACATTTACAGCCTGCAGGCCCTTCAGTTACCTCGGAGCAGGAAACTGCACAGAGGAAACTGTTTCATCAACGTTTGGTCTCAGTTTGGGAGTACTTCCTTACATTTACACTTAAAAACATCTCAAAAGCAGAGACTACTTTTTCAAATAAGTCCGAATACGAGTGAATTATAAACTTCATCAAAAGTTTAGACCAAAGCAATTCTCAATTTTCTACAACTGGACAGTGTTAAGATATACAGGGAGGAAAGGAATTGAAGGTAGAACATACAAAAAAAACATATTTCACTTAAAATCTTGGACATGCCTGAACTTCAGGATCAAATATTATCTATATTTGTTTGTTCCCACTCATGCATGTGTAAAATATGATGAACACACAATATGAAGGCAGGAGTGAAATGTTAAGAGTGAACCATTGTAGAGAGCAGCAGAAATAATTGCCTTGTTGTTAAGAGTTGCAGACGCTCAGGAGCATTTCTAATGATCACTTCTATATTCATTAAAGCAAAGCAAACAATACAGTTACTTAAACTGATCTATTTTTATTTTTATGCAGCTGTTACTGTATCCCAGTGTCAAGAATTGATAGGAAAGCAACTGTAAACCGTTACTAGACTTTGTATTTTATTTTATACAAATCTGTATGAATGTATTTGAATTGAAACAATCCCCTTTCCAAACAAATTTAGTTTTATTTACTTCAAATATGGAATGAACAATAAAGTCCACAAAGAAAAAAATAATAAATTATATAACACCCTATTTAAAATGGAACAACGTGTTTTGTTTGAAAAAAGAGTAGGAAGAAGTAAACTTTAAAATTACTGTCCCTGTTTAATTAAATAAATTAGCATTTGAAGTTTAAATGATGATGATGAGACCATCAAATATGTTGGCCCCTGATGCAGGTTGTACTTTAAGAACCTAAACTTATTCTTTTTTTTTTTTTTTTTTTTTTGGAATAAAATCAAAATCTCTACCGGTAATTGCTGATCATTACATTTTTTATATATATATAAATGTTTTAAAAGAATGTAAGAATTTGTATTCTTGGGAGTATTTTTTGCACAAATTGGGGAAAACAATCTAAACGGTAATATGTGAGTTGTAAGTAGCAAAACTCAAATCCTTTACTGTGTTTTAGAGTTGCTGCATGGATTTATGAGTTTTATAAAGCACTGTATTCAACATAACCTAATTACAACTATTCAGATTTCTGGGAGATTTATAAAAAAAAAAAAAAAGAGTTAATGAGGGACAAAAATGCATAAAACCTGAAACGAAAGCTAATTAAATCTGAATTTACTTCTTTGAATTATTAAATCTAAATTAATAATTCATAAGAAATCATAATTAAATTTGAACACACTGCTTAGAATTTGATTTTTTTTTTTTTTTTCCTTTGATGTCCAGACTTAACAAATGACATCCCGCTGGTCTGGTTGAGATCATTTACCTTCTCCTGCAGCAAACCACACGACTCATTAATTTGTTAAATGAGAAAACCGACAGTGTTGCTGTTATTTGTCCTAAAATAAACGGAGTCTAAGTAACAAAAGTTTGGTGTTTACAGCATAACACTAGTATTGTCTTGGATTTCTATGATTTTAAATGACTAGTTGAGTGAGAAGCCTGCAGGTTTTATACGGTTTGTCTTTGCGGAGCTGCCATTTAATCTGCTATTCATTTTTAAATTTCCCTTTAACCCAAACTAATTGAAATGGCTACATCAGGTAGCTGGGAGTGGAATAATAGGAGGACATCATGACTCTATCAGCAGCTGCTGTTCTCACAGATCTCCTGCTGAAATCTGTTTGTTGTCACAGGAATAATTTACCTCCATCATCCATCCCTTTAAGCTCCAGGCTTCATCTCAGTCCGAGAGGAAAAGAATGTTTAACTTGCAGTGCAGCGAAACAAACATGCTGTAAAAATGCACGTGGTGGCACTGTTGCCTCTCAGTTCACTCAGACCTTCCTCTGGATGGGAGGAAAACACAAAACAAGCCCATCAGGGCTCCAAATTGCTCTCATTTAAAGGGAGTCCTCAGAGTGCTGAGGGAAGCAATTAGAAATCGATTTCATTTTGGAAAGACGCGTTGATGGTGAAGTGCAGACAGTTGCTGCTCCTTAAGGAACAACTCCCTTAATGTTTTTCAGATGAGTGCATTCTGATATCAGAAAGGGCCTTGAAGTGTCTGTGTGTGAATATGAGTGTTGTCCTGGTTACCTGCGTGTTGAAAACTGCTTTTTTAGGACATTTCTCCAGGGACACATGAACAATTACATGAGATTTTACAGCTTATTCCAGTTTTTATTCATTATGATCGTTAGAATACATTTTGTGTAACGTCAAACTGATTCATGCCAGCTTCCTGAACGTGCTTTAAAGATAAAATAGGTCTAGCTCAAATCTACGTAATGAGTTCATTTAGTATAAATACTTGGGTAATAGTTTTTTTTTCTTTTACATTACTCAAACTGTGATTATTATTAAAATCTGTAATAGATTGTCACTGATTCAGAAACAGCATTTAGACCTTTCTGAAAGATTTCAGTCACTGTATTTATCTTTATTTATGGTTGATTGTTAAAACTAAATGTAGCATTACAAAGTTTGTCTTTTTTTAATAAGTCGTATATAGCTTTTTTTTTTTCTTTTCCTGATTGATTTAAACAAAAACAAACAAAAAATAGTTTTATGTGTTTTAGTACCTTGTATAAAGTTGATGGAAACGGCAAGGTGTGTTTTAGGACAGTGGTCCATAAACGTTTTGTCTTTTCAACCAACAAAATAAAAGTTGCAGACTTGTCATGACCCTAACTACTGAAGGATACAAACATCGTTAACCATTTACCGGACACTTGTCTGTCATATTATTCAAATTATGATGAATGTTTTTATTTCAACTCTAAAAATGATCGTCCCTGGGCGTGACAGTGCGAGTGCTCGTTTGTCTCTGTGTCCCTGTGATGGACTTAGAACCTGTCCAGGTGTCCCCCGCGTCTCACACAGTGACTACTGGAGAAAGACACCAGCTCCTCCATGACACCCCCCCCACCCTAAAAAAAAAGGAAAGAGGCTAAGAAAAAGAATTGATTATTATTTATCTCTTTGTAACAGTTGAGGTTAAACATGCTTGTTGCAGTTATATTTATAATTTATTTAATTCTGTAGGTCTTTTCAATTCACCACAGTTGGTGTTTCACGACCCACAACGGGGTCTGAGCCCAACTTTAGAAACAAACCTGTTTAACAAAATGATCCTAGGTCAGGGGTCTGCAACCTTTATGAACAAAAGAGCAATTTTTACACCTTTATTCACTGAATTAAACGTGTCCAGAGCCACAACATGCTACAACTGTGATTATCAACTGGTGGCCCATGGGCCGCTTGTTGGAGGAGACTTTTGTGGCCAGTAGGGATGACATTATAAAGCTAAAAATATCTAATGATTTTTAACATTTATTGATGTTTTTACAATTTAAGACAAATGAAAAAGACCAGATTCTGGTAAAGAGGGGATTTTTTTTTTATTAAAAAAATTGAACTATGCAGACCTATGTGATTTATTTTATTGTGGAAAAAAATATTACGTATAGAAATAAAGCAAAATATTAAAATGAGTATTTGCTAAAGAAATGACAGGAAAAACGGCTAAAACTAATACTTTTTCTTGTTCGTATAACAACCAATAAAATTCAGTTTTGTGTTAGTTTTGGTCAAAGCTTGAAAGAGCCGCTGCAGAGGGACCAAAGGGCCGCATGTGGCTCCAGAGCCACAGGTTGCAGACCCGTCCTAGGTCATACATACAGACCATAAATAAATGGTAAATGGACTGTACTTATATATCACCTTTCTATCTTATTTCAAGATACTCAAAGCTCTTTAAACTACAATCTGTGTCCTCATTTACCCATTCATGCAGCACTCTACTAGATCAAAGACTAATCAGTGCTTTATCACATTCATACACCGATGGGACACACATCGGAGGCAATGAGGGGTTCAGTGTCTTGCCCAGGGACACTTCGGCATGTGACTGCTGGTGGAATCGAACCCCCAACTCTTGCATTGTAGGACGACTGCTCTAACCACTCAGCCACAGCTGCTCCATACTAAATAGGAAAGAGTCACACAAAATTCCTCAAAGTGCTTAATTCAAGCGGCTAATTTAATGATTATTCTTAAAATTCTGCGACGTGTCATCACGTTCCTAAACTCCAGGTTGGATATTGGGCCTTTTCAGAACAAAAAATTCCAAGAACTCTTTTTTTTTTGGGTTAAAATAACTTGGTCCCACTATGGACTGATAATAAAGACGTTTGCTTTTGTACCACCTGGGCATCAGTGATTGTGCAACACTGAACACATCTATCAATATGTTTATATAAGGACCAGTCACACCCCCTTATGCAACTATGGAGTCCCTATTGGGCTAAGAAACTGCCTACTCTGAAGCAGGAGCTAAAAACAACTCCAAAAACATCCAGTTAGAGGACCATAAGCTGCCATGGTACTGGCAGTGCATAAACAGAAAAGGCAGAGTGGTTAAAGAGACTGGTGAACTGGTTCCCTGGGGTCTGAAAATACCTTCAGTCTAACTCAAAGCAGCCTTATGAAGTAGAAGAGTAGCAAATACAGTTTGATGTCAAGCTGTGTTGCAGCTTAAAAAGGAAAAGTTCTCTTTTCCAAAGTACCTTCATTTTGCCAGTTGTGCATATTGCATGACAAAACGAAGGACGACTTGTTTCCCAGCAGCATGAAATTGTCAGATTTTTTTTTTCTTCCTACACCTTGTACGCCACTCCTCTCAAAGTATGTAGGAAAATACTTCTTAATTCTCGACTCATGCTTGTGAAGGCCTGTGTTCATGTAGTGTAGGTGTGTGTGGGGGGTTGAATGTGTGATTCACCTACAGGGCCGGACTTGTACCTGCATTCCCCCCCATTACTGTACCGTGGAAGGAGAGAAAGTGTACGCACGTGTCTAAGAATTTGAAGCATAAGTGAGATGTTTCTTTTTCTGAGGGCTTCAGAAGAAAACTGAGAGGAGTAACGAGACTTAAGCTTTTCTCTGCCGTTTGTACTCAGTTGCCATGACAGCTGCTAGTTACCATAGATACAGTGCGGTTGGTATAAGTGATCTCAAATGTGTTTGTGTGCATGTGCACAGAGTTGATTTTCTTGACAAGATTCCAGATACTCGGTGTGCATGTGATTTATTTCTTTATTTTTGCTCTTCACCTTCTTTGTCACCTCTCCAAATGGGCAGATTGTCTCATATCCCATCACCAGATGGCCAGACACTGCAGGAACATCTAATTCATTCAGCAGAACCTACATACATGCGCCCGTACTTCATCTAGTTTAGTTCACTGGTAAGTCCTCCCTGGAAGACATAAATGTCTTGTCGTTCAGATGTATAAAGCAGAATGAGCAGTAGCTGGTAAATGTTGTGTAGGTGGATGTGCCTCAGGTCTGCAGTGTACTTTGACGTCCCTGCCTGCTGGTTTAGTTGCTCTTACACCACGAAGCAGAACGTGTGGGAGGTGTCAGGAGAGGATGTGTGTGACCCATGAATGCCTCCTGGACCAGTGGTTGTAGGTGCGTCTGTGCTATAGCTGCTGCTTCACAAACATGTCGACCTCTTCAGTCACTAATGACTAATCACTCTTCATGGGCTTTCTTTGGATTGTGTGTAAGGTGCTAGTCATAAAATTAGAATATCATGAAAAAGTTTATTTATTTCAGTAATTCCATTCAAAAAGTGAAATTTGTATATTATATTCATTCATTATACACAGACTGATGTATTTCAAAGTTTATTTCTTTTAATGTTGATGATTATAACTGACAACTAAGAAAACCCCCAAATTTAGTATCTCAGAAAATTAGAATATTACTTAACCAAAAAAAATAGTATTTTTAGAAATGTTGGCCAAATGAAAAGTATGAGCATGTACATCACTCAGTACTTAGTTGTTGGGTCCTTTTTTCTGGATTACTGCAGCAATGTGGCGTGGCATGTAGTCGGTCCGTCTGTGTCACTGCTCAGGAGTTATGAGAGCACAGGTTGCTCTGATAGTGGTCTCAGCTCTTCTGAATTGTTGGGTCTGGTGTATCACATCTTCCTCTTCACAATACCACATAGATTTTTTATGGGGTTACGGTCAGGTGAGTTTGTTGGCCAATTAAGAACAGGGATACCATGGTCCTTAAACCAGGTACTGGTAACTTTCGCACTGTGTGCAGGTGCCAAGTCCTGTTGGAAAATAAAATCTGCATCTCCATAAAGTTGGTCAGCAGCAGGAAGCATGAAGTGCTCTAAAACTTCCTGGTAGACAGCTGTGTTGACCTTGGACTTCACAAAACACAGTGGACCAACACCAGCAGATGACATGGCACCACAAACCATCACTGACTGTGGAAACTTGACACTGGACCTCAAGCAACATGGATTCTGTGCCTCTCCTTTCTTCCTCCAGACTCTGGGACCTTGATTTTCAAAGGAAATGCTAAATTTATTTTAATCGAAGAACATAACTTCGGACCACTCAGCAGCAGTCCTGTCCTTTTTTGTCTTTAGCCCAGGCGAGACACTGTCTCTTGTTCGAGTGGCTTTTTCAATTCAATTCAGTTTATTTATTATATAGCGCCAAATCACAACAAAAGTTGTCTCAGGGCACTGTACAGAAACATTCACACACATAAAAGCCAATTAGTAAAGTTCTCTATCTAAGGAATCCAGCAGACAAGTTGAATGTTGGCTTTGTTGTAGTCTCCCATCCTGAGCAAGCACAGTGGCAACAGTGGAAAGGAAATACTTCCTTTGAAAAGGAAGAAACCTCCAGTAGAACCAGGCTCAGGACAAGCGGCCATCTGTTTTGACCGGCTGGTTTGAGAGGAACAGGAAAGAGAGACAGACGAACACAGAATGGTAGGTCCAGATGTCCCTGAAAGACAAAAAAACACATGTTAAGGATAGAAAAATAATTACAAATACAGAACAGGTTGAGCAGAGTAGGTAAAGACAGAAGTAGAGTAAAAAGTGTGGTCAGTTTGTCCTTCAGCAGTCTAAGCCTAGAGTAGCATAACTAAGGGACAGCTCAGGAAACCCAAGCTGACCTTAACTATAGGATTTAGCAAAAAGGAAAGTCTTAAGCCTAGTTTTAAAACTGGATAATGTGTCAGCCTCTCGGACAGAGATTGGCTTGACACAAGGAATGCAACAACTGAAACCCATGTCTTGCATACGTCTGTGCATGGTGGTTCTTGAAACACTGACTCCAGCTGGAGTCCACTCTTCATGAATCTTCCCCACAATTTGGAATGAGTTTTGTTTCACCATCCTCTCCAGGGTGTGGTTATTCCTATTGCTTGTACACTTTTTTTTTTCTACATCTTTTCCTTCCCTTCACCTCTCTATTAATGTGCTTGGACACAGAGCTCTGTGAACAGCCAGGCTCTTTAGCAATGACCTTTTGTGTCTTGCCCTCCTTGTGCAAGGTGTCAATGGTCGTCTTTTAGACAACTGTCTAGTCAGCATTCTCCCCCATGATTGTGTAGCCTACAGAACTAGACTGAGAAACCATTTAAACGTCTTTGCAAGTGTTCTGAGTTAATTAGCTGATTAGAGTGTGGCACCAGGTGTCTTCAATATTGAACCTTTTCACAAAATTCTAATTTTCTGAGATCCTGAATTTGGGGTTTTCGTTAGTTGTCACTTATAATCAACATTAAAATAAATAAACACTTGAAATATATCATTATGTGTGTAATGATTGAATATAATATACAAGTTTCACTTTTTGAATGGAATAACTGAAATAAATCAAACTTTTCATGATATTCTAATTGTATGACCAGCACCTGTACATTTAACTTCATGCGGACTAAATCTGTAGTGACTGAATACTCTTTACCCAATATTTTATTGATGATAAAACCATTTGGATGATGGTTGTTCAAATTATTAATGTGGTTTGCAGGAATCGTCAGAAATTTGCACTTAAATGGGTGAATTTTAGGAAACAAAGCTTGACTGCTTCGTAAATTAATTACCTGGATAATTCACTGAATGAAAGTCGCATTTAAACAAAAAGTTCTTAGAGTACAAAAACGTACAAGAAAACGTTGCAAATGTACATCTTATAAGGTTATTATTGAACTTTTCACCACATTTGGCCCTTTCAGCATAGCAGGTGGGTTTGATGTGAATTTTTTAAGTAAAATGCATTATTTAAATAGATTTAAGTTATTTAAAAGTTACTCTAAAGGTCAGCGTCTCTAAGCAGCTGTAGTTGTTTATGTGTCTGGTGTTTTTGGAGTGACAGGATAAGTCGTAATCGTACACTATTTCTGCTTCGGCCTCGATCACAGATGTAGACCCTTCTAACGGCAGAAATAGACAGAATGACGTCAAGCTTTTTAGGTTGGATTTCATTTATGCGACACCTGGCGCTGCTAAGAGATACTATTACCTAAACAAATACATGTACATGCTTTGGACTTGTTTTGCTTTTAGTTCAGTTTGTTAAATCACACAGACTTTATATTCAGATGCAAATGTCCATGCTCTACATGTATTTTTGTATAATGAAAACGTTCCAAATAATAAAGTTACTCACTTGTCCAATCATTTAAACTATCAAAAGTACAAACCATGACACTAAGATTAGAAAGTGAAGTCAAAGTTGTCTCTTTGTTGCCTGAAATCAGGTGGAAACATTGTGAAACGGCCAGAAATCCTGATTTAAACAATCATTCTACGAAGGTTCTGGGTCAGTTTTGAATGAGTTCAGCAGCTAATATCATGTTTGAGGTTAAAGCTACGACAAAGAGCTTTGAATTTATATTTGTCTTGATTTGGCTCTTAAATCTGCAGCCCTTCAGCATACTAAATGTCTTGAAAGTTAAGTAGAAAATCCTTTTCTGGGATGACCATGACCTTAATTATTCAGGAGAAAAGTGAATAATTATTAGACAAGAATAGTTTGACATTTAGAAATCCAGTTTCCTCTTGTTAAATGATCGCACCGTCCTCTGTTCTTTCTTTATGTCTTTGTGGACGTCAGCAAAGATGCCACACACTGGTGACGATTCTGCTCCTGAACTCTTTCAACTCATACGGCACTCAGAACTGATTAACTTATCCTCCTTGTGAGCTCGTCTCAATTCAGGCTCGGTGTCTCCATAGTGATGAGAGGGGGAGGAGGAGGGTGAATGTAAACTGGGTGGAAAAAGAGAACGCAGGGATGGGGTTGTGTACGGAGAGAGAGCTCAGGCAGAGACTTGTAGGAGATGTAGCCTGTCTGCCGCAAGCCGAAGAAAGAGGAGGAGTTGTTGAGCACTGGAGATCTGCAGAGCGAGTTAGGGTGAGAGAGAGGGAGGCAAAGCTGGTGGTGAGGAGGCGAGGAGTAAAGATAGGACGGCGTTAATAAAAGAGGCAGAGAAAGGAAGCAGTTGTCCTGCACGGCAACAAAGCAACAGTCAGCAGCACGAGAGCGGAGTGAGAAAATGAACCAGGAGTGAACTGAGGACTACTGCTCCGCTGTGATTTGGAATAAGACGGGGTGAGCTGGCTGGGTGATGAGATAAAGCTGGAAGATCTTGATCCAGGTGATCCAGGTAGGATAATGAGCGCCCATTCTTTTGCTTGATGCATCTTTAATCTCTGCAAGTGAAACTACGATTACCTGGTTTTTCAATCTGCACTGCTGACGGGGCTCGTTTTCTGGCTGTGATTCAGCGAGTGAACAAGTGCGGTTTACATTTCTGCGCCTAAAGTGAGTAAAAACTCTGAGCGGTAGGACTGTGAACTGTACAAGTACTGAAGTACTGAAGGTGGTGGTGCTCTGGAAAAAAAAAACACCTGCAGCAAGGTTTTTGTTTTTCCCCTAACAAGTTTTGAAAGAGCGTCCAGTGGTGACTCCGTCTCCTCCTGGTGAATTTCTGCTTCAAATTTTTCAGAGAACATTTCACTGAAGTATCTTCTCAGCTGCATAAATTCAAGCTACTTTTGTACACTGTGTATTTTTTAAAGTTTTTATGTTCAAGTTCAAGTCATCTTTATTGTCATTTCCATCACATACATGAGGTGGAACAAAATTATGTACACATGGTCCCAGTTACAACCACAAATAGCAAAATATAAAGTATAAAAGAAACGGTAAATAAGGATCTAAGATATACGCTAAACACTAATAATGTAAAACAATAGAGCGCAACAACAGCAGCCCGAACACGAGTCTGTGTGAACAGATGGGTATGAATGAATGAATACAGCAGCATGTGACAGATCAGCAGCATGAGATCAGCAGCACAGATAAGTTACATATCACCAATTTAAGTAGCATATATTTTAGTAACATATCTTAAATTTTACGTCTTGTTGTTACAAGACTTTCTGAAAGATGTAAAATGTATAATTTAAGTAAAACAGAGGCCCCAAAAGCTCCAAACTGATGGTAAAACAGTAAAATGTTTGAAGAATAAAGATACTCAACTCCAGTTGCTGTTTCCTGATGCATGCTCAATAATCCAGGAAGAAAAATCTAAAAAACTTAAGTCGGGTCCTCTGGATGGGTTCAGAAGAAGAAGTCATTCGGATGAAAGACGAAACGTTTCTACAATTTTTATTTTTTTTTAACCCGTCCAGAGGACCTGACTTAACTTTTTTAGACTCATTTGCTGTATTTTTTTTTGTTGATTTTTTACTTTTTGATTTTATTTGCAGCTCCGGTTTCCTCCCACAGACCAAAAACATGCATGTTAGGCTGATTGGTAACTCTAAATTGTCCCTAGGTGTGAGTGAGAGAGTGAATGGTTGTTTGTCTCGTTTGTCTCTATGTGGCCCTGTGATGGACTTGCGACCCGTCCAGGGTGTACCCCGCCCCTCGCACAGTGATTTCTGGACATGGGCACCAGTGACCCCCGTGACCCAAAATGGAATAAACGGGTAAAGATAATGGATGGATGGATGGATTTTATTTGCATGCAATAACAAATTCTGAAAATGAATAAAAAATAAGAATTAAAACTTGGAAACGGTCTGAGAAAGAATGTCTTTAACACGTGAAGCTTTGGGTTAACTTGTGTGGCTCGCTAACAATGATATGTACCACAAAGTTGCAGTGTAAAGAGAAATTGCAAACATTTATTTAAAAAGTGGTACCTAAAGTTGGCGTCTTTTTTGATGACTAAATGTTTTGCAATATTTTTCTTATAACGTTGGTAAAAATTCCCCAAAAGTAACCAAATTCACAGCAGTGCAATATAATAGTTCATCCAGACTGCAGTTTGAGCAGCAAGTTTCAATTTTCTCAGTCTTCTAAAGACAGCAGGTAAATGCTGTCATCAGGTTTGAACCTGAATGAACGTGTTTAAAACATATGAAACGAAACCATGCAGTGAAGTGAAAGACGGTACAGGAGAGTAAACCTTTACTTTGTGGGAGGTAAACCAAGCAAAGAATGAGGCAGGTTCCAGCAGGACGGCAGAGAGAAAAGTATTTTTCTTCATCCAGATGTTAAAGCAGAGATTCAGTAAGACATGAATGTCTGATCTGTCATTATCTGGTCATTACAACAGCTTCCCCCTCCGCCACCAGCATTAATCAGAAGGTTGCCCACAGAAACCACAGCATGACGGCTGATTGGACAAAGGCTTTTCAGTACTGTTCAGCATGCCGAGTACTAAAATGTACAATCCCAATCCTGTCAATACTGTGTACAATGTTAGAAAAACAGAATGCAAGATTTCAAATCTCATGCTCAATCTTACCAATAATATTCACAATGAAACTTGTCGGTTGTACAATTTTTAGAACAATTGTAGCCGTGTGTGAAAACTTTACAGAAGTGTCATGATCTTCAGACAAATCAAAGTTTAAAAATATTATTTTATTTATTTTGGAAACCACAAATTCCATGTCCTCAGTACTGAAGAGGAGATCTGGCCTGTAAGTTAATGCACAATTCAAAAGGCTGCCTCTCTGGTGGTATGGGGGTGCATTGGCACCTTTGAATTTTTATTTGAGTTTAAACACTTCATATGTTTACCATGTTCCATAATGAATAAAATATGTGATTATGAGATTTATAAATCATTGCATTCTGTTTTTAACGTTTTAGTTACGCAACGTCCTAACTTTATATATATATATATATAGAGAGAGAGAGGGAGAGAGTTTATTCTAACGCTAGTCTGTTTTCTTATTCATTAAATCTATTTTAACATGAAATAAACAATGTTGTTCGTAATTGATACTTCATTTGTCCACAGCTTCAGTAAGACAGATACATAAAGTTCGAGTGTAATATTTTACTAACCCACATTAGACAGAAGTGTATGTTTGATCTGTGTATAACACTGGCAGCCTCCACTGTTTGACTCAGATGAAACTTTTTATTCCAGATCACAACATTTGCAGTTAAATTAAGACGAAATATTTTCTCATGATAGTTGCTGCTGTTTCAGTTTCCACGTCTTAATTTGCTAACAGAACAATCAAACCTGGATTTATTAGTCTATTACAGGACTCATTTTGCAGCATCTCTGCTATTTTCTTCTAACATTTGCCTCTGCAGAAATATTCATTTTTTTTATTTTATTTTATGGGTTTTCCGTTAGTTACACAGAATCATGACAGATTACACAGCAGGGTCCCACTCAGGCCTGTCCCTCAGCACAGAGTTCACAGATGCCCATATGGCTCAACAAGCATCCCATTAACCTGACCATGCACCTGTAGCCTTTTCCCTCAGATAGTGCATGCACTGTGTGCTCCATGCATCAGAGAGTCTGACTGCAGCAGCTGTTGAGTCCAATGCACAGAAAAACGATGCAGATATCCGTGAACTGAAGCTTTGTCAGCCTTCAATGTTATGTTAGCAAACGGTTTAATGGAGCCTCACATGTTAACTTGCTGGTGAGCAGTACAATCTAAACCTCCATTCATACCTGCAAACTCAGAAGGGATGAAAAAGGTGACGAACCTAGTCCACCCCCCAGGAAGATTTAGTAATTTTTAAATAATTAAGCATTCTGGTACACTCCAAGAAGAAAATTAGGGGAAAAGACAACATGCTTCAAGTAAAAGACACTTACTAACATATCCTAATTTAATGAGGACATAAATAGGAAAGACTGTCAACCAAAACATAAACAATAAACAAACAACAGCAGCAGCAGAGCATTTTCTTAAATGTTTTGGCCTGGACCAGACTTTTAAGGCCAGTTTACACTGCTTGTCCATGTTCCCATTGGCGTCAGAAACATTTGTAATGTGGGGGGGCACACGGGGTTCTCCCCCAGAAAATTTTGAATAAAGTAAATGCCATTTCCTGCGTTCTGGTGTATTTTAACAGATTGTTGAACATCTACGTTTACCTACATAAGTAAACACTTGATTCAATAATTGTTTTAGAGACGTCAACAAAATAAAATCAGGTGCTCTGGACAGATAAAAAAAAATAGTTGAAATTATTGATCATGCATCAGGATATTTTAGAGACACCTCATTCAACTAGTCCATATCTGCATCATCCTGTTTTTAAACTCGCTAAGATAATATGACAATTACTTTAAGGGTGCACTTGACTTTGTTTGTTTAATTTTTTATTTAGTTTTATTTGTAACACAACATGCTGTTGTGATGAGCAACGGTGACACTGCATGTTTAAAATGAAGAATATTAACTTTACCCAAAGAACAGGCGACATTTTAATAACCACCAACAGTGAATGTATTTATTTATTTATCTGTTTTCTGATTTAGTGATCGACTCATAACAGAGAATGACCTGACATCATGCAGCCTTCACAACACATTACACTCTCCCCCAGAGAATTTTGAATAAAATAGATATTTCCTGCATTTTGTTGTATTTTACAAAGGTTTATTACAGTAGATTAACATGAAACAAAACATGTAAACTCATTGACTGCAAAGCTGCAGCTCTGCAGGTAAGGGGCGTTCACTTCAGGACAAATTGAGGTCGCTGATTGGTCAGTTGCTGACATGCTGGATTGATTGACAGGTGGCAGGACTCGTGCAATAAAAAAGCTTGTAGATTTTACTGGACCGTTTGAGACTGTCCTAATTTATTCCATATTCAATATGTTGGAATCCTAATGTTTTATTTTTCAGAGGTGCTGAGTTTAAATTTAGGTGTGCTTGAGCACCCCCAAAAAAGAGGTTAAAATCTCTACTGAAGCCAGTTCATATTTATAATTTAGGCAATTTTTAAACGCTTTGTGTGTGATTTGTAAGTGTATTAGTGCAGGATCAAAGGAAAATGTTTTTCAGTGGCAGGAAGCTGTAGGAAGTCTGTCAAAATAAAATATAAATTAGTAAAATTAAATAATTGGATACACAAAATAGCCACTCCAGCTGTATAATGCCATTAAGGTAGTCACTGGGCTGACTTTCCATTGAACATTAACATTAAAGTCAGAATGACTGAGTGTAAACACATTGACACGTCAAAAAAAAAATTTAATAGCAATGAGGACAGCTTGGCGGGCCAACTTTGGGCCCCCCTAACAGAAAAGAAATGCTGT
>NC_056519.1:15014450-15068044 GCF_014905685.2 Nematolebias whitei | reverse complement strand
AAAAAAAAAAAAAAAACCTCTTTGGATCTGGACGATTCATGTAAATAACATATATTGGTTTGAAATTGGCAAATTTCACAGAAAAGCGACTGGTTTGCAGGTATGTTCATTTAATCACTCAGCATTATGTGCATGTGTTGGAAGACACTCCATGCTTCACTCAGACAGTACCACACACACGTACACAACTTGATGTCTACGGAGATCTTTTGTGCTCCTCTGCAATGTGGAAATTGGTTCATTGCAGTGCTCTGAAGCATTTATTAACCCAGAGAAATATCATACACCATTTCCTCTCATCTAACTGGGAATTCAGCTCACGAGCTCCTCTGTGTGTGGTAAAGTGTGCATGTGTGTCTGTGCTTCTCTGCACAACACGAGCTGTGCGATATCTTGTTTTAGTCTTGATCCTGCAGCATTTGGCTATGTTTGTGCAAACACACACACAGTCTGTGCTCCCAGTCATAGTTACAGTTCTCGTGCTATTAATGGAGATATATCTGTCTCCAAGTAGGCAGACGTATTAACAGCCAGCTCTCATTGGTTGGCTCTTCTCTCAAACATGAAACGGCTCATCCCATTGGTCCTTGCCGCACATTGTTTTTTAACACATCACTCGTAACTCCCCTCCGCTCTCCGGTTGCTTAGAAACCAGTGGTCTCTGGTTTCCCTACAGTCACCCCCATCCCAGAAATACGAGGTGTATGTATGTACTTGTGTTTTCTTCCTGCATGCTTACTGCAAGTGTGTAGTTGTGGTTGTCAGAGTCCGAACATCACTGTCATAAACTCAGCCAAGCCTCTCGTTTGGCTCCAGGTGGTCCACGTTGTGTTTTGAAGTGAGTGTTGAAATGTGAGTCCAGACAAATCGATACTAATCATTCCAGCTGAAAGCACAAAGGAACAATGAAAGAACTGAAAAGAAGAATGTGGCTGTGATAAAGTGTTCAGGGTAAGGGAAAATGTTAACGACCGGAGTGAAAAATGAATCCGGCATTGTTGCTGTAAACGTCTTTGCCATTGCAAACAAATTGGATCGATCATTTCTTACAAACTGCTATAAATAAAGAGAAGTTTATTTTTGTTCTCGTTCATGTCTTAGATATTTTCCTTTTTAAAATGAGGTTGAAAGAAACCCAACACAACCAGTTGTGTTTTGGAGTTTACGTTTACCAAGGTATTGTTGCCCCATCACTAGATTACTGTATTTTTCGCTGTATAAGTCAGTTTTTTACATAAATTAGCATGCCAGCAACTTATACAGCAAAGCGACGTATTTGTTTTTTTCTCCATATTTATAACCTGATTTTTGGCTGAGATCTGACGTTTTCATTCATTCTGACATGGAAAATATTGAACAATTTTCATCCACTACAGGGCCATCGACTAATATGGAAATCCAAGTGTCTCATTAATAAGTAAAAATGGATATTAATGAGACACTTGTCTTGCCATACCAAACCACCTTCATCTCGCTCCGGAAATCCTGGAGCAAACGTCAAATCAGCTGCATTTTGCCGCACCGCCCAGGTGAAATGCAGCTGATTTGATTGATAAAGTGCATTTATTAAGGAAGTTAAATTGAGACACACCTTTACTATAATTTCGAGCAAACAAATAATTGTTTTTAGGTGGTTATCTTGTGAAATTTCAAAGAAATGCCCGAGTTGTCCCTCTGCGCGCTCCCGCTTCCACGAATTGGCTTTTGAAATTCAGATGATTAAGGAAAAATTAAACAAACACACCTTTGCTATAATTTCGAGCAAACAAATAATTGCTTTTAAGTGTTAATCTTGTTCAATTCTTGTTCAAGTCCTCTCGTGCACGCTCCCGCGGCCACCATTTGGCAGCCAATCGATTTTTGGCGCAACACTGGCCCACATTTCCAGGTTGTCAGCGGTGAAGCATAATAGATGCAACTTATACGACAAAGCGACGTATTTGTTTTTTTTCTCCATTTTATTAGACTTTTTTGGACTGATGTGACTTATACGACGGTGCAATGAGTACGGTGGCAAGTACCGTACTCCTGAACTTCTAATAGTTCATTAAACCTCTCTAAATCACTCCTGGTTGCCTGATATCTAATGTGACCTTGGTTTTTTATTTAAGCCATGTAATCAGCCTCTAAGATGGCATTCTGACAGACTTGAGCTATTTACAGATCAATACTACCACTCAGTTGTCCTGTAATGTATTCTGACCAAGACAATTAAAGTGAGCTTAGGCCAGTGATTCTTTGATCCGCAAAAATCGATGCAGCAGTCTTCAGGGTTCGAACCCCAATGGGTCCATTAGGATCTGATGCCTGAGGGGCTGCAGATATAGCAGATAATACTCAGCCTCCCAGCCTGCAGGGGAGAGGTGACCAGTCGTATTGACATGTAGATAAACACAGAGATGGGCCTACTGTTTGCAGTTTTCATGCAGCTAAATGAACTGCAGAGGCTCATCTTTTATCAAGCTGAATCAGACTCATGCTAACCTGCTTTTTTTTTACGTCTTTCCTCTGAATAAAAAGCAGACGAGACTTGACATGAGGACAAGGTGTGTAGTAAGAGGTGGGCAAATGAGGTAGTTTGAGATCAAGTGAATCTGGATAGAAACTGAAGGGGGTGTGAGGAAAAGGAGAGGGCTAGTTAGTGAATCTGTGTAAATTAAACAGACTGAGGGTTTCTTTTAATTCATCCTCCATCATTAAAACTACGCGCTCACTTGAGCACGGACAGAAACTGGACTGTGGGTTCCCTCTTTGGGTTTCATGCTCCAGCGAGCCGCCCAGCTCCAACCTTCCCTCCAGGAAGAGACACAAAAAATCCTTTTTGTCTTCAGTGTCCCAAATAGGAGGTCACTGTGAATGTCCCCAAACTGTAACACTGTCTGCTTAATGCTGGGCTGCCTTCTATTCAAACTAATGTCATCATTGTGGCCGTCACCATTATTCAGCTTCCTGCAGGTTTTACAGAGGTCAGAGTGTGCTTGTGATTTGGACTCCAAGTAAATCGAAAAGAGCTTGATAACAAGCACAGTATTGTTGTTTTTGGCTAATTTTATAACTCGTCACTAACTTAAATAACTTGAAGGAGGAACAGTTTATACGAAGGCAAACAAATATTTTATTTTAGAGAACCAGTCATTTAGTGGTTTGATTGTTTTAGGGAGGACAGCGAGCTGCAGAGAGGAAAGTGTGTTTCCGTTAACCCTTTGCATGATGGTTAATCTGCTAATCGAGCCTGTCCAGTCTGGGCTGTGACTACTAACGGGATTAGTTCATTGATCTGCACACACAGACAACACACGACTCCAACCAGCTACAGGAGGCTAACTGTGCTCCAGATTACTTCAGACTGGAGTAATAATATCAGAACCGTGGGGCACACAGACCCTCAGTGGACTGCAGCTGCTCAGTGACATCATTCCTGTACATTTCACTGTCCACACAGAAGCAGGTTGGCGTATGATGTATGGAGGAGAGTCAGTGAAATATGTTCAATATGACATGCTGCCGTGTGATGACGACCATCATAAAGAGGTGTTGTGCTTCTTTATTCTGAACATACGAGTACGTCCAGCTACCTGAAAGCACAAATTCTTATTTTTAAATCAGAAGTTGCAGTTTTATTTAATAGTTTGCTGTTTTTTTTTTCTTTTAAATTATTTTAATCGTCATGACTCCACTGGTTGTGTTCCATGGGACTGTGTGTCGTGTCTTTATAGAGTCAGTGAGGTGACACAGTGGAAGGTTTTACATTAAATATGTACAGATTGTTAATCGACTTTCTACTTTTGTAGTTTTTAAAAATAAATTCCTGATTATTAGTAAGGTTTACGGCTTAAAATTGTATTTCTGTTTCCATCAGAGTGAACATTTACCCTGAACTATGAGCTCAGCTGTACACATCTGGCTTTAGTAACACCTGGAAGCAAGACATATATTCATTTAAAACTAAAAAAATCACTATTTTATTATTATTATTATTTTCACAAGGAGGCAGCCTTGACACTGCTCTACATCATGGACCCATTTCATACAAAACAACTTTCCCACAAACTGGTGTGGAAAAGAGCGTTCTTTAGAAAAGTTATAGTTTGAACTTATTTGTGCCAAGATTAGCTCGTAGGTTTACTATTACATGAAAAATAACTTGGACTGAGTCCAGCAGAGGAAAGAGACATGAACAGAAGTGGTCATTTCTTAAAATATACCACCCTGCAGACCTGTGTATATTAAAATATTAAGTCCATCACAAAAAATAAATAATTTTACATACCGTAAATTTAAATTTACATTTGTTCAGCCTGGTCTGATGGACTCCTGATCTGCAGGTTAACATTAACTGTGTGGAAGTAACAGCATCAAGTAGCCAAGTCTGTAATTAATTCAGATGTTTTAATTAACTAATGATTATTTTAAACTTGTATATCACATTGTAAGAAGTTTACTAATTTGCTACCAAACAGCTTTGACCCCGTTTGCTGCGATTGCTGCCCAAATCCTCAGATGATCTCATTTACATGAAATAAAATGAGTCATTAGACCAGACCACCTTCTTCTATAGCGCCATGATCCAGTTCTGGTGCCTTTGTGTGAGTTGTTGATGCTTCTAGGTGTGACTGTGGCTCAGCGTGCCCGCAGCCTCGCAGCCTTTTATGCAACAGACTGTGATGTGCTGTGTGTGCTGACACGTTTCTATCAGAACCAACATGGACATTTTTTTTCTGCAAATGGAGCCACAGTTGCTCTTTTATAGGACCAGACAGCCTCCACTCACCAAAAGGCCCGAGGCTTGACCACTCATCTCGTTTTACCTTTAATTTGCACATAGTTCTCAACAAGCAAACACAGCTTTCTCGGTCAGCTAATATTGTAAACAGTAAGAAATAAATTAGACTTTTTTTAATACTATTTTTAAGAACAAGAAATGGAGAGACAGAATAATGAAAAATATGACTTCCAGTGGTGTCAGCAGCCATCAAACATTTGCTTCGCCAAATTTATTTGTCTGTTGGTGCATTAAAACGCTGCTGGAACAGAACGTCGTACAAATGTTTTCTTATCAAGGTTGTATCGTTTGAGCTCCGAGTCGATGTGAACGGAGTTCTAATGAATATGAAACAAGTGCACGGTGACACGGGGGCTACAAAGGAGTCTATGTATATGTCTCCTGTCAGTATGGACAACTGCTTTGAGTGTAATTTAAATGGAAATGGGCCGGTGCAGCCAGACATCACAGAGCAGGAGAGATTTAATAACAGTTAGGTTGTAATCAAATCCTCATCCGATCAGGGGCAATATAATCTTCTACTCTAGGCTTTGAACATGTGTTTAGGCTGTTTGTGTGAGTAAGTGCACATCCATTTTTTTTTTTTTTTTTTTTTTAAAGAAGATGAGTGTGTGTGGGTGACTGCTGCAGCAGCTCATTGTTGCTATGGTGACAATTGAACTTGAGGTGGAGGCTTCTAGTGTATTTGAAGTGGATGCTGTTGCATAAGGCAAAGAGTAACACACTGATTCGCACCATGCAGAGCAGTTGCCGTGCTCTTTTTGGTGTGCGGTTGTGTGTGTGCGTGTGTGTGTGATGAAACTGGAATGAGGGGACTGAGTCATGCTGTTGCCCCACAGGAGACACGTAGAGGGCTGAATATTTCATAATCTTTTCTATACACTAAAAATACCCATCATCCAGGTCTTTTTCTTCAGTGCAAAATTAAAGCAATCCTGTTTTTTTTTTTTTGTTTTTATACAAATTTATATAATTCTGTTGACTACCAGAAACGTTAATGTCACCAGTTGGAGGGTGCAAGAGGAAACATTCTGGTGTTTGTTTGTTTTTAACCGTGACCAACATTTTATTGATAATTTAAATACTGTAGTTACAGTTTTTACTTGTAAGAAACTAATTAGACTTTGAAAGATGTTTTGGAGTAAGAGCTTGAGTTAAAAAAAAAAAAAAGGACAGAAAGGATGAGTAAGTAAAAATTTCTGGGTGAAGCGTGACACAGCTGTAATATTTCCACGTGCTCATTTCAGCTCTGCCTGAAATAACTTGTGTAGGTCACTAAAAACAAAACAAAAATAAAACGTATAGATTGTACTTTAAGCTATTGTTGTCCACTGCATATATTATTACAGTAGTCCCTCGCTACTTCGCGGTTTGTTTATCGTGGATTCGCTCTATCGTGGTTTTTCAAAATAAGATTGGACATGACTCACAATTGGCTGACTGATGGATGAGCTGCATGATCGGCATGAAATGTTTATTTAAAATAAATTATTTAGCACCTCCTGCAGGATAAACTTCCTGCTGCAGTTAAACAGCTGATCAGGTGCAGAACTTAGAAGTGGGCGTGGCCAAAAGCAGCAGAGGCAGAGAGCTGAAATCATGACATTCTGTGCTCTTTTAGAGCGTTTAGAGTTGAGAAACATTGTTTAGAATATTGCAAGAGTGTGGGGTTGAAAATGCCTTAATATATATCTCTATAAATAATAAAATAAACAACTACTTACTACTTGTACTACTATTCCTACTTCACAGTTTTTCTCTTATCGGTACGGATCCCTGCGATAAACGAGGGACTACTGTATTCACAACTTAGAGTGCTTCTATGCATTCAGTGATGACGGATAAAATTAAACCTTTAAAAAAAAAGATGGGGAAGTGTTGACTGTTCATAAACACGATTCAGTATGCATGGCAGATATTCTCTGATCGTGCGTCCTCTTTGGTTCTGTCCACTGTTTGTTCAGCAGATGTGGAACGTTAATTGGTGGAAGAGGTTTTATGTTGCGCTGACTCAAAGCAAGACTGTCGGGGGAATCATTAAACTGACAAAAAGGCTTCGTATGGAGACTAATTATCACCCTCCTGCCCTGGAGACAAACACACACAATCTTTTTCACACTCTTGTATACATTTATTGACAGACCTCCAGCAGCAGGCACATAAAATAATGAAAAAAACTACTGTGGTGCCAGAAGGTGCAGGCGGTGCCAGAAACATCAGTGCAGCAGGCTGCCACGTCCCTGCTCGTCTTAAAGCAGCTCAGTCCTGGCACAGTGAGAGCCTGGTGACCAACGACTGAAGGACCTGCTGCGTCTTACTGTCTGTGTGTTCTCATGAAATGAGTGCCTGAGGAGAATCGATAAGACAATTACAAACTTGCCTTAGTCTAATGTTGTCAAATTAACATTTTAAATGTTATGGAGCAAAACTTTACAGGTGAACATGCATTAAGAGAAAAGTTAAAACCATGAGAAAAGTATTATGGCAGGCGGTGGTTAACTTACTTAAAGAAAATCCACCGCTGTCTGCTCTGAAGCTCAAAGACTAACCTCGTATTACACCGAGGTCCAGAAAACAGTGTGTTCTGGTTTTAGGGTCAGTTTCAGGTTGGCTGCTTTTCTGTTTATATGAACTGCATGTCCAATCAAGTATCTTATTAAAATAACAGAGGGTGACCGGTTCATAAAACATGTTTATGTACTAATGAAAATTTAAATAGGCGGCACGGTGGATCAGTTGGTTGAGCTGCCACCTCTCAGTGAGAAGGTTACCAGATCAAATCCCGGCTGGGGACCTTTCTGGGTGGACTTTGCATGTTCTCTCTGTGCATGTGTGGGTTTTCTCCAGGTACTCCAGTTTCCTCCCACAAACCAAAAACATGCATGTTGGACTGATTGGTAACTCTAAACCGTCTCTAGGTGTGAGTGAGAGTGAATGGTTGTTTGTCTCTGTGATGGACTGAAGACCTGTCCAGGATGTCCCCTGTCCCTTGCAGTGACAGCTGGATATGGGCACCAGTGAAACCTGTAACCCAAAAAGGAAGAAGTGGATAAAATAAAATGGATGGATGGAGGAATATTTAAATAAGAACCAAGTGACAGATGAAAAAATGTTCTTATAAAGTATGAATAATAACAAAGATGGTCTTTGACCTGTGTGTCAGTGTTGCTTGTGCAGTAATCACATGCCTGAGATCTAAAGTGAACTTTTTCAAATCCCTTTTATTCTTTAATGTTTCATTCCATGAAACTTTTTTCGCTGATCACCTTCGTTTATACACATTTTGCCATCTGCAAACATTCAGGGTCTTGTTTTTACACAAAAGCACTGTAAATAAAATAAGTCATTATTTATTCTAAGTTTCAGGTCTCAATTCTTCATTCAGCAACGATGGTACCATCTTATTTCTTGTGTAAAAAAAGCTGAAACTGTATGCAAGAGCATGCATTTTGTCCAGAATATCAGAATCCTTGTCAACTCCTACAGTTGATAACATTTTATATATATATATATTTGTCTCTGTGTTTGTTTAGGTGTTAAAGATCAATCTTATTGGACACAGAAAACGGATCCTGGCCTCATTGGGAGACCGGCTACACGAAGACACTCCACAAAAACCTCCACGGGCCATCTCCTTACGGGTAAGTGATTATCTGTAAGCAGTGGGACATTGTACAGAATACAATAATGCTTAGTCATATTTAAAACCACACAGATCAAAGTTATTATGGCTTCGACAGAGGAAGTAGGAAACAAACATGTTTTTATTGGGGAGATCCGGCCTTATTGCTCTTGCTGTTGCCATCCAACTGAGCCCCCAAATCTCTGAGGCAGCCACAAACTGCCTTTGTCTTTCTGATGGTTTGTTCTGAATAATAATTATGAGGACGAGGATTTCCTCTCCGGTCATTAGCACTCTGTAATGTTCATAAAATGATCTCTTGTTATTTGTGCTCTGAAGCCAGCAAAGGCCCCGTGCATCAAGAGAAGTGCTAAAAATTAGATTGTTGGTTCATTTCTGTAGGTCCAAACAAAAAAAAAGTGCCTTTTAATAAAATACTTTCAGAAACAATCATCAAGTCTGGATTTAACCAGTCGCCCAAGAAATTTGTATGGTCTCTGCTTTCATTATTCTTGTATTTTGCTAAATTCACAATGATACTTCAACAATATGAACACAACTTGTGAATCAAGCAGAGCGACTGCTCAGTCCACGATGTGTACAAGATGCAGCATCCTTCAGTGTGGATGAAAAGCTGTTCTATCAAAAATGTCAAGAAAATAAGTACATTTAAAACTTCAATATAAAGAAAATCATTCTTCTTTTAAATGTTTTAGATCCTGCTAGATAACTTCCTAAATGATCCTTATTATTTGTGTAAAAAGCTCACCAATAATTTAACTTGAACTGACTGTGTGGATGAGGATCCAGCGCTGTGATGAACACACACACACCAACACGTTTCTTTTGTTTCACGTTGAAACGGAAGCTGGAAACCAAAATGTTGCATCTGCCTGAGCTTGTAGCAGTGGCACAATATGAAATGATGAATGAACCCTCTCTATCGCGCTCGTGTTTTCCAGGAGCCCGGGGGAAACCACACCCCTCCACAGCTCAGCCCCTCGGTCGGCCAGGCAGCGTATACAGCGGGGGTCCCTGGTGGATCTCTGGACGTCCAGCACCTCATTATGCAGGCGGACGCCCGGCGCAGGCAGCGCAGCACCGAGAACTACTTTGAGGACGTGCCGCGGTCCAAGCTGGAGCGACAGATGGCTCAAGTCAGCATGGTGAGGATGGGAGGAGAGGGATGAATGGAGGCAGGAAGCAGGGGGGTAGTAACCATAACTTACAGTATGAAATGTCATTATCATTTTGGCATGTTTTTAAACTTACTACTGTAAACAGAAGCAGTTTAGAACAAAGGCACTATTAAAATAACTAACAATCCAATATCCAACTATATATATATATATATATATATATATATATATATATATATATATATATATATATATATACTGTATATATTTGTATATAGAGTAATAGGTTTAATATAATAGACATAATAAATATGTTTTTCCGAAAATGTTTTTATTTCAAATGCAAAATAAGACTGTGTGACTTGTAATCAGTGACAGCAGCAGAATTCAGGTCCCCACACGTGTGCAAACATCCACCACTGCAGCTGTGTTGTGATTGAGCTTGATTAGGGTCTTTTTGTGTCTCGGCGTGAAACACAAAGCTCATCATTGCAGACTAGCACACACTCAGTTATCCTGCTGGATCCTAGATGCTCGTGCATCTCCTCTTTTCCAGAAACAACACTCTGAGGTGGCACCAGTGACTCAGCTTGGCAGGAATAGAAAGATAATGTCACAGGAAGGATCTTCTCCCCGTGTCATTTCCCTCATTCTGACTTTATTATTATCGTTAGGTCTGTTAGATGCTGGTCATCTTTTTGTTTTGAGGGAGGAAAAATTCCCAAACAGTAATTACTACACAACCTTTACACCCATCTGTTGGGTTTTAAAGTAGGCCATAACAAATAATTAATAAAAGTTCAAATCAGCAGCATTTAACCTGCTTTAGTTTGTCTTTGTTTCTTAAGACTTAATATATTCTGGAGATGTTTACTGAACATCTTTGTGTGTTGAAAACCCCCTCCTTAACATTCCTTCACCGACTTTCTGGAAAAATAAAAACAGTCAAATACGTGAATATTTTAAGGCTATAAAATCTGATTTCAATTACAAAGTAATGAAATGCAAGCTAACCTTTTATCCCCAGATGTTTGAGAACTATGTAATTTAAACAGATTTAATTCTGATGTTTATAGAAAATAAAGCTCAGGAGGCAGAAGCAGAGTTTTCAGCTCACACGAGAAGTTGCACAAGCTGAGAATGTCATACTAGTTTAAATTTCTCTTAGGTGTTCCTCAAATCAAGTCCTCCAGGCGTTTATTCTGTCAACACTTGTTAGAATGTAGCTGTTTCCTGATGTGTGAACGGTTTGGATTTCAGGCAGGTGAATGGTGTGAGCCAATAACGTTGCGCCCGCCCAACGAGGCCACCTCGTCCACCCCTGTGCAGTACTGGCAGCATCACCCGGAGAAGCTCATCTTTCAGTCCTGTGACTACGAAGCTTATGTGAGTTCAGCCTTTTCATTTTAGATTAAGAGAATACAGCGACATGTATATACATCAAACGGCCAGATTTAATTGATTTTGTCATTGGGATGTTTTATTAAGATTTATTCAACTACATATACTGTTCTATCTTAAAGGTTACAATAGGTACATAGTAACATTATACATAGGTTTATGGAGCATCCAGACTGAAATGCTTACTGTGTACACCTGAAGCAAGACGAGCGCTGCAGAAAAAACTGAACACCACTAAGAAATATTGAAAGGGGAATATAAATATTTGTTATAATTTGGATGCACTCGTGTATCTAAATATTCAGAAATATTTTGTGCTGCTCCTACTGCACAAAATATGACTAAAACCACAACTGCTACAATATTTACACACCGACGTTGCACCGTATTGACACCGAAAAGATGCACTGTAAAGCTGCTGCTTTTCAGTGTTTGGTGGAGAATAAAACCAAAACGATAACTACAAGCAGGTAACAGCAGTGTTATCGTATTTTCCAGCCTATAAGTCACACCAGAGTATAAGTCGCATCAGTCCAAAAATGTCTAATAATTTGGAAAAATCCATAAATAAGTCGCTTCGCCGTGTAAGTCGCACCTATTATGCGTCATCGCTGACAACCTGGAAATGTGGGCCGGTGGGCCAAAAATCGATTGGCTGCCAAAGGGTGACCGTAGAAGCGTGCACGGGAGGACTTTAACAAGAATTTAACAATATTAACACTTAAAAACAATTATTTGTGCGCAGAGGGACAACTCGCTGTGCATTTTTTCGAACTTTAACAAGATAACCACCTAAAAACAATTATTTGTTTGCTCGACTGTATAGTAAAGGTGCGTCTCAGTTGAACTTTTACTTAATAAATGCACTTTAAAGGTCAAATTTGCTGCATTTCACCGGGGCGGTGCAGCGTAATGAAATGAAATGAAATGAAAGCATTATCCCGGAGCTGGACCAAGGTGGCAGGCTATGCAAGCCAATTGTGTCATTAATAGCCACTTTTACCTATTACATGACACAAGGCATGCCATACTACTCGAGTGTCATCTAGCAGCTGAAAATGGTAGTGTTCAATATTTTCAATGTCAGAATGAATACAATTTTCAGATCTCTGTCAAAAATTGGTTTATAAATATTGGAAAAAAATCCATAAATAAGTCGCTTCGGCGTTTAAGTCAGAGTATGCAAATTGGGCAAAAAGGTGTGGCTTATAGGCCAGAAAATACAGTAGTAAGGAGTGGTGTGCTACGTAACATTGCTCCCCTCTTCATGCCAGTTTGTCTGAGGCAGGCACATGAACTTGACCCACCATACTTCCATTGCTTTACAAACAAGACAGCTAGATTAATCCAGTACCTGCCTCAGTGTTACTGCAGGCAGTGAGGAGAAGACTGGATGGCAGCAGCTTGGACTATCCCGCTTCTAACAGTTTGATGGACTTCAATGTGTTTGGGCTGTTTGAAGTAATGAATAATAGGTGGGCCACCAGAGAAAACAGTGGCGTTTTCATGACAACATCTTCCGTGCTCTCCGTCTTGGTACAGCAGCCTCAAGAAAGCTCATAAAGTGAGATAAATGAGTCAGAGTCTCAACAGAGTGGCAGTTTGAGCGCACGGTGTGAATACTGACAATGTGAAGGCAGTTGGATGAATTGGATGGATTAAATACTGATGGAACGGGAAGCAGAAGAAATAGTTGTTTTAAATGCTGGAAAGATGATGGTTGGTAAGAAGCACAACCCTCCTTAACATTTTTAGCACCATCTTGGATAACAGCTTAACTTTATTATTCTGAATTACAAGCACAGCCCAAAATCATCTCCCATAAACCCTGCAGGGATGCTAACATTATTAATACCCTTTTACCACAC
Organism: Nematolebias whitei; assembly: GCF_014905685.2. Classification (NCBI taxonomy): domain Eukaryota; kingdom Metazoa; phylum Chordata; class Actinopteri; order Cyprinodontiformes; family Rivulidae; genus Nematolebias; species Nematolebias whitei. Next base: position 15,055,231 of record NC_056519.1, on the reverse strand, counting down.
TATTCATCATTTCCAGCAAAGATCTCAACACTGATAGTGTAAAACTATCTGATGCACAAGCATATTTATGTTTTTAATTACAATTACTAAAAATAAGAATAATCTTAGTGCCCTGCAGATAGCAGCTCAATCAGCAGAGGGAGCAGCACCCTGTCTACACCAACCTAAACAATCTGAGACCAAGTTCCCTTGTTCATAATTTACCTGAATCAGTTATAATGTAAACATTTGGCTGGCTTGCTTGTTGCCTATAATAAGTATTTTGAGGTTATAACAAATAATAATTAAAAAAAATCTACCGAAATCTTGTTCGCTACTTTCAAGACAAAGTGACCTAGAGTGTCTGATAAATCAAGGAGTAGACTCCTCTAAAGAGAGGCCGCTGTAAAATATGTGCATTTACTGTATAATAAAGTTACCCAGCAATCTAATTAGCCTGTAAGTAACCAGGTCAATACTAAAAATCCTTCATACAAGTCCTTTGCTGTAAAGTTACAACAGATAAGACCAAAAATCTTTTGCATGTAATTCACTAAAAGCCATGTTAGGTTTCCCCTTTAGGGATTAAGGTTCCTTCTATAAGCTGGGTGATCATCGTAGGGTGCTGAGTGTCACAACCATTAAGTGCTCTAATGTTGACATAAACAGTAAAACACAGTCAACATTAGTAGCTCCTTTATTAAATCAGATAGCGTAAAGTCACATCCAGACAGAAGGATCTGCCAGACAGCAGTGTTAATGGACCTCTGGGAGCCTTTCAAGGTGGCTGTAATCACTGCATGTATTTAAAGAAACACTGCTCATACGAATTAATGGAATACTCAGTGAAGAGGCAGACATGAAGAAAATCCAAATTCTTTTTTTTTCTGATATTTTCACTTTACACCATTTTATTGTAGGCTCAGAAAAAAACTTTCATACATAGAAATGCTCTGCTATTCACACTGCCCATCGGTGGTCATAATGTTATGGCTTAATGGTGTAAAGTAGGTTCACCAGTGGCAGTGAAACAGCTGCCAGCAGCCTGGACCCAGACAAAGGCAGCAATGGTACAAAAACATAATGTTCCACTGAGTGTCTGGTCAGTTCAGACTTGAGGAACTCTCTGAGGGCTTTATCAGCCATCTTCATCCAAACTGCACTGAAAGCTGACGGAGGACTGTCCCTGTCCACTAAAGTCCATCTGCAGACTGAATGTAGGTCAGTTCTCGTCTTGTCTGGAGAATAGCATAGGTCCAGCTTTACTAGTTTGCTTCAAAAACATAATTTACAGTTTGACTCACTGTTTAGGTTTGAGGAACCTAAATGACAACTCAGAAATTATGTACACAGGGTCCCAGTTACATCCAACAATAAAATGTAAAAGAAAAACGATAATAAGATCTAAGAAAAATATTCGGCCCCCTTGAACTTTTCAACCTTTTGCCACATTTCAGGCTTCAAACATAAAGATATAAAATTTACATTTTTTGTGAAGAATCAACAACAAGTGGGACACAATCGTGAAGTGGAATGAAATTTATTGGATGTGTCGAACTTTTTCAACAAATAAAAAACTGAAAAGTGGGGCGTGCAATATTATTAAGCCCCTTTACTTTCAGTGCAGCAAACTCACTCCAGAAGTTCAGTGAGGATCTATGAATGATCCAATGTTGTCCCAAATGACCGATGATGATAAATAGAATCCAAGAGCATACGGACGTAGGAGTCCTTCTGCTCCAGGTGGGTGAGAGCAGTGTGGACCACAGAGGAGATGGCGTCCTCTGTTGATTGATTCTCACGGTATGCGTACTGGTGAAGGTCCTCGTTGATGTTGATGGTTGCTTTGATGTGGGTCATGACCAGTTTTTCGAAGCATTGAACTCAGTCTGGTTCCGACATCTCTGCTGCCTTTAACAAACTTTACAGCCTAAAGCTCACGTTTTTGTTGGTGCTGTTCCGTAAACAGTCACATCCAATACTGATTGCGTTTTATCTGAACGTGTATTTACCCAGAATCTGTTTATATCTTTTCTACAGTACCTTGGCTCTATGCTGGTGAAAGAGCTGAGGGGGACAGAGTCCACACAAGATGCCTGTGCCAAGATGCGGGTAAGGCTCAACTTCAGCACACTGCACTTATGATGCAGTCAATAATTACTATTCTAATATAACTTTCAGAAATGTACCGGTTATTCTTTTTTTCTTATACGGAGTCAAATGGTACATTTGATTTCAACAAGTAAAAGACACGAATGCTTAATGAAATGGCCAACCTTGCTTTCAGTCAGCCTGAGTGCAGGTTACTTCATTCTTAGTCATATCAGAGCTGTTTTAAATTTGAGCCACTGTTCCATGGACTGAACGCACTTGAACTGAGACAAACCTTAACGATCATGGTGATGGATTAAGTGCATTGAGGGATTAACTTTTACCACCTTTTTATGGTAGTCTTGATCCTCCACAATCCACCTTTTACTTCTAATTTCCTTTTGTCATGCCCTTGTGCTGCTTTCAGTTTTCCTTCTTACTGCAGTTATCCGTCTTTTCTTGCAGCTCATCCTTTCTGTAATACGTCTCCCCTTTTAGCTCTGGGTTCATTTCCCTCTCAACCTGAACTGCTGCACCGTAAAGATCAATTTTAATATTCATGAGCCAAGCATTCTGTTCTCTGCCTCGTTCCCCCTCTATATTTACTGCTTCATCAGGGGCCATCTTGCTTTCCTCCATTCTCACTTGACACACTTTTGCACCCCTGAGGTTGTAATAAAGTGCAATGAGATGCATATCATATTACCTAGTCTTTTATAGTGTTGTTAATGAACCTCTTTCTTTACCTTCACTTGTCCCTGCTCCCAACATAGCTTCTTTTATCCATCCCTTGACAATAATGGAGGCTGACGTGAATGTTTAAATTCCAACTTACAAGCCCAGCTGTGTGTCTGCCAACAAAGCCAAGTGGAAAGGCTTTTGTCCATTTTTTAAGGCAGTCCCTGATCCTGACAGGGTCGACATGCAGTAGCAAGGAGGAAAAAAATAGAGATGATGAATACCGGTGGATAGAAAAGAATCTCGATCAGTGAATTTTTGAAAGGGAATCCATTATGAGAGAAGAAAACAAGAGAAAAGGGACTTGGCACACACCTTTGAATAAAGCTTTTGGCAGGTAGGATGACAGCTGGGTGGGTAATGGTTGTAAATCCACTGCTTCTCTCTGTATAATATATTCCATATAGGTGCGTAATGAGATATACAGTAGGAGACTGATATAGCTTCAAGCCTTATTAAAATTGAATCTCTGCAGTTAATTTGGTCCAGAAACTAAATTTCAGTCTCTTTTCAAGAAGCTTATAACAAAATTTGACCTTTACATAATTTTTGATCTTGATAACTGAGGAGGTAATCAGTAGATTGTTAGATTAGATAATTCATCTTAGTGTTTTTAATGATATCCTAGCTGATTTTTTTCTTTGCCAATAAAAAAGTGGGACTAATTATGTCCTTCAGCTTTAAAGACATCAAAGTTTAAAAGTCACTGCTCTTTCTTTTTATCTCTTTTTGTTTTCACCGCACTCCCAAGAAGTCAACGGAACAGATGAAGAAAGTACCGACCATCGTGCTCTCGGTGTCCTACAAAGGAGTGAAGTTCATCGATGCCACCAATAAGGTAGCGTGCTCAACTCCAGCTACGCCTACGATGAATAACACATGAAAGGTCACTGAACATGAACGTGTGATGTCTGGTTGCAGCTTCACAGATTTAAAACTGTGTGCTGTGATTAAAAAAGAAAAGACCAAAAAAATTTAGACGAGCAATAATCTGCAAGAAAGCTGGACGTAATTTTTTTTCTAAAAGTCATTAAAAAAACAAACCGTGCAGCCAATTTTTGACCTTTAGCTTATTCTAGTTTATTCTAACTTGTAAAAAATGACTAAAAATCCCTTTTAAGTAGTATAGTAGTCCCTCGGTTATCGCAGGGGATCTTTAACCTAAAGCCCCGCAATAAGTGAAAAACTACGAAGTAGGGATAGTATATATATATATATATATATATATATATATATATAGCCTATATATATATATATAGGCATTTTAAACCCTTCCCACACTCTTGCAATATTCTAAACAATGCTTCTAAATGCTCTAAAAGAGCACAGAATGTTGTGATTTTAGCTCTCTGCCTCCTCAGAGCCACCTGTCTTGGCCACGCCCACTTCTGCACAGAGAACAGCTGATTATGCAGCAGGTGCTAAATAATTTTAAATTATTTATTTTAAATAAAAATTCCATGCCGATCGTGCAGCTCATCCATCAATCAACCAATTGTGTGTCATGTCCAATATTATTTTGAAAAAAAAAAAACGCGAAGTAGCAAGGGACTACAGTAAACTGATCTATAGTTGTGATTTTCACAACTAAACTCTGGTGGACATTTCAGCAGTGGTCTTTAAGGTAAGTCTCCAGCTGGAATCCACATGGAGCTAATTGAATTTATTGGAAATATATAAAGAGGCGAACATGTTGACATGAAGTTTTACGTCCTGGCAGTTGGATGTTGATTTAAAATTCATCTGTAATCATGTGAGACAAGATTGAGTCAAAGCACAGATTTAAAGGTATCTGCAAAATTTGCTAAACTTCATTCACTCAAACAAAAAATGTTGAATTATAAAAAACTTTTTAGATAACAGATTTAAGGGTTTAAAAACTACAGCAGCAGTCTAAAATTAAAACCAACAAAAAACACTTAAGTAGATCAATCTCTATACACCCCCCCACCCCCCAAAAAAAACAAAAAAAACCAGATCTGGATAAATTAGTGATGATATAGAAGGAAGCTGGTAAAAAATATTCAGTAGCTTGTATCTATCTGCTTATTCCAATGCTGTTAATCATTTTTGTTGGCCCACTGGCTATAAATTAAACAAACTTCCAACTTAAACTTTCTTTCTGGGTTCTGATGTCCTTTTATTCACCGAGATGGGCTTTAATTACCAAAAAACAAAGTCTGAGTGTTCTGCAGAGACATAACCAGAGGACAAATTCAAACTCAACCAACACTGTGCTGTAATGATAGGGTTTGGAGATGAATAATAAATACTTTTTTTTTTTTCATGGAGGCACTCAGTGATTATTCTGTACCAAGTCTCTTTGTATCCCTTCTCTCTGCAGAACATTATCGCAGAGCATGAGATCCGCAACATTTCATGTGCTGCTCAGGATCCAGATGATCTGTCAACGTTTGCCTACATCACCAAAGACCTCAAATCCAGTCATCACTACTGCCACGTCTTTACTGCTTTTGATGTGGTCAGTCCTGACACTCCGGGCTTGCAGGCTCTTCAGACTTACTTTGTAATCTCACAGCTGTTTGTTTTTCATATCTTGTTAGAATCTGGCCTACGAGATCATCCTGACACTCGGCCAGGCCTTTGAGGTGGCCTACCAGCTGGCCCTGCAAGCCAGGAAGAGTGGCCACGGGTCGTCAACACTTCCGGAAAGCTTTGATATGAAGCCCAACAAACCTGTTCCCAAACCCCGCATCAACATCCGCAAATCAGTAAGCATCAGTACTGCACTAACACCGACTGAGAGAAAATCCATGCTGGAGGTTCTCCAGACCATCTGCTTAAAGTGAACAAAATGGAGAAGTGCCCAAAATCTTTAGCAGAATACCATTTTTATTACTTTCATCCTCCTCTTCAAATTGCATCAAAGGATAGAGGTAATCTTATAAACAAAAGGAGTATTGTCTTCTGGGATGGATTTTCACTTCTGACATTGCTTCTTTAACCCTTGAACTCGAGTTTGACTTTTATTTTAATATTAACTTCTGGTCAACACTAACCAGCATTCCATTAACTCACATTTTCACTTCAACCAGTCTCATTATGACCCATTCCAGTCTATTGTCCCTGCACATTTTTATCATATTCCACTCTTTGTTAGTGTTATCCTGGCTGCTTGTCTTTTTGTGCGTGTCCTGGCCCAGCGAACAAAGTGGCAAAGGTCTGTGTGGATATTTGATCTGTTAAGTGTCTCTCTCTCCCTGTGGTCTCTTACACCGTCGCCTGATTGATGAGGCCTGTTTGCGTAGTGATCCAGGGAGGCCTGCTAGTTCACTCTGGGTTTGTGAGAGTCTGCGTGTTGATGTTTGAGGAGGATGGAGAATATCCTCATTTTGTCAGATTGTTATGATACTGCTAGTCTGCAGGGCTATTTAGAATTAGATTGGTCTCTTCAAGCATTCTATCTTCCCACATGTTGTTGCAGTAATCCACGTAAAATGAATTGGTGCCACTACAGGAAAAATCAAAGCTTTTTCTGCTCAAATCATTAAAAGTAGTTGCCGTAATTCACTCTGCACAACCCTTCTCTCCTCCGTCATCTGGCTCAACAGCGTCTGTCTGAAGGAGCCAGCATCATATGACCATGACTGCTATAACTGTGTGCTTAAAGCACATTTTAGATCTTTATATTTGTAAAGTATGAGCCATGAAAGAGATGACTGTGGTGACATCAGAGGAATGGTCTCTGTAAAGTTAGATGAAAGATGGGGATGAAAGAGCATCCCAAGGAAAAAAATTGGAAACCGCACGCAGAATTTGTGAGTGGTTGTATGCCTACAGAGATGATGGACGACAGCATATGTACACACAGTCTGCTGAGTCAGCAACCATTACATTAACCATTAATAGCCTTTTTTCCTCCCCTGCATTCCTTTGTGTGCACATGGAGTTAATGACTTGTGGTGTGCTGCAGGATTCACTTAGTATTCCTGCCACCAACCAGCCATAATCACCATTCTGTGGCATCTCTTTATGCTTTACAGTAACATAGTTGCTTTGTTTCAGTTCCTTCTACACCCGAGTGTAAATATTTATGTTGTTTACATTTTATGAGTGCAGCTGCTTCCAATTTTTTTGTGAACTTAGTTGTACAAAATCAGGGCAGGTATAAATCTGTAAAATAACACTGAAGTGATGTTGCCGAGTTTAACCAAAGTATAGTTTGTCGCTGCAATAAGTGTATTATAGAGTAGTATATAGGTTTAATTGCAATTTTCTCAACCCCCCCCCCCCAAAAAAATAAGAAAATTTTTTTGATACAATAGTTTACACTTCTATTGAAAACAGTGCCAGTGTGTCTTACTGTAGAGTCCTGTCCCTTTCTGCTGAAGAACAGACTTTTTTTCTACTGTTGCCAAGCCTTAATAATAAATCAAGAACCTAAGAACTCCAGAAGGAGCTTGGCGTTGACCCCTCAGCTTTTGTGTATTGGAAACGTTTTAGGATATTTTGTGAGCGGGAGGACATGTGGCAATATTAGCTGTATTGTTGATGGCTAGATTCAAAATCCCCCAGGAGGATCAGGAAACTGTTGCTCAAGTCTGGAATACCTGCCATGACCTTAGATAAACAGAGGACAATAAATGGAAGAATTAAGGCTGTATGTTTTTAGAAGCTCAAAAAAGGAAAACATTTAAAGGTTAACAACTGGTAACGGAAATCAGTCAAAGGATGTAGGTTTTAATGTTAAAGAAGAGAAAAGCTATGGCTTAAATCAAGATATGTGCAATACGTTTTGTCACAAGAGGTGCTTTCTGGTTCTTGTTTGCCTTGCTGCAAAAATTAGTTTTTGCTAAATGTTTTAGTCCTAAATGTTGTATCTGCTTTTTACTAATTTATGGTATAAAATGACAACAGCATAATAATGTGAGTGCATACCTTTAAACGATCAATAACCAAATAACTCACAGGCTTGACGACAAAATTGCATTTAAGACACAAGTATTTGTATGTGGTTTATTCTTTAACGAGTACTATCCCTTTTATTTGATTAGTATGGGTTTTTAAAGTGGCAGAGCTGTTGCTAGGTTAATGTGGCATATCATTGCCATTTCCAGCTTGAGTTTTCCTGAATTGCAGTGATGCTGCTGTCCCATGCTGTTGCCATGGTTTTTGCTGTGGTTTGGAGTGCTGTTGCCTTTCCTTGTTGCCATGCAGCTGCTGTGTCTTTGCTGTGGTTTTGCCGTGCTGCTTTGTTGATGCTTACTTTGCATCTAGCTTACTTTGACAAGTATGACCTTTGCCCCTATAGGTCATCAAAACTCCCACCAGCCGCTGGTCACTGGGTCACATTTACACCCCTCACCGGCCTCCTCTCTACCCTCCTCTTCCACCCCCTCGACTCTTCCATCTTCCTCACAAAGCTCAGTTCCAGGTCTTCCACACTTTTCCTTCTTCTGTTCTTCATTTCCACATTTTTAAGAAAAGTAGAAAACCACACGCGTAAGTGGTTCGGTTTTATTCAGCTTGTTGTGTGTTCCGTTTGCAGTGATGGTTTCTCATTCTTCATTACTATGCCTTTTCTTCACATTTATATTTAGAACTGCTGCTTTAAAAAGTGGTTGTCTTTTCTAGTCCACCTTTTTCCTTATCGTGGATAGTACACCTGTTCAATTGCTTGTTAACATAAATAGCAAATTAGTCAATTATATTGCAGCAACTCACTGCGTTTAGGCATTGAGAGGTGGTGGAGATGACGCCTATTTTCACCCACAACCATCTGCGGGGTTTACAGAAAGCGCTTTAAGCTGGAACTTAAGATGCCTTCTCACCTCCTCATTGTATGTAATGTCTGAGTGGACCAAAGCAGCACGTGAGGTTGAAACCATTCCACTGCTGTTGTTGATGTAGTAATGACGTGGTCTGTACAACTACCGGTTCATGAGATGTTAAGTCTAAACAATAGATTTATTATCGAGGAGAAGATGGATGACAACACACAGCAACCTTGTATTTAGAGGATCACTCAGCTGAGAAATTTCACATTTTAAAAATGATATGAGGAAGATGTTCATCGAACATTTAATGCATAGAGCTGTATGTCCTCTCAGCTTAAAGACAGACTGATCTTAAGTGCCAAAACTTTTCAAAAAATTTGACCAGAATATCTTGCCAATCTTATTGTACAATTTTCGTAATAAGTTTTAGCCTCAGTTTCCTGCTCTTAAGATGAAAAAGTGGTACCTGTTGTGGTCTTCTGTAGCCCACCTTCTTCGAGGTTACCATTTTCCACCCTATAAATCGCATCAGTCCAAATATGTCTAATAAAGTGGAAAAATCCATAAATAAGTCGCACCTATTATGCGTCACCGCTGACAACCTGGAAAAGTGGGCTGGTGTTGTGCCAAAAATCGATTGGCAGCTACTGGAGCGTGCCCAGGAGGACTTAACAAGAATTTAACAAGACTAACACTTAACAATTATTCATTTGCTTAATAAATGCACTTTGATAGTCAAATCTGCTGTATTTCAAAAGCCGATACGCAGAAGGATGAGTTATGCGTTTATTTGAAATTTAACAAGAGAAACGCCTAAAAACAATTACTCGTTTGCTCGACTTTATAGTGTTTCACAGTTTACCTTTTACTTAAAATGCATTTTAATGGTCAAATTAGCTGCATTTCGCTGGGGCAGTGATCAGAATGAAGGTGGCAGTCTATGGCAAGCCAATTGTGAAATTAATAGCTGCTGAAGATTCTCAGTCATCCAGGACATGGTACATTCAAAAAAGACAAAAACGATAAAGTCCACTTGTTTTTGTCTTGAACTTTTTTGAATTGGTCATTAATAGTCACTTTTACCCATTACATGATACAACAGTATGCCTTACTACTAGAGTGCCATCTAGCGGCTGAAAATGGTAATGTTCAATTTTTCCAGTCAGAATGAATGAAAACTGTCATATGTCAGCCAAAAATTGGTTTATAAATATGGGAAAAATTCATAAATCTGTCGCAGGGCATGCAAATTACGCAAAAAAAAAAACCCGTTATTTTTATAAGCAATTGTTTTCTCATCCCAAACCATTCTGTCAATTTTCTTCTTACATCAACAAGGCACTCTTGTCCACACAACTGCTGATCACCGAATACTTCCCCTAGACCATTCTCTGTGAACCTTATAGTTGAATGTACGTGGAAATCCCAATAGATAAATAGAATCTCTATTCAAACTTCAGAGTCGTCTTCACAGTGTTTAAATGTGCTAAGTTGCTGCCATTTGAAATGACAATTAAATAAACGGTAAAATTTTGGGTCTGCCTTAGACAATTCTGCTCCTGGAATCAGACAGATTCCTTGCAGATTAACATAATGTTGGACTCAATAGCAAGTATTGTATGTTTCCGTATAAGTCGCACCTTTGTGCAATAAGTTTGCAAGTCCTGCGACTTATACACTAAAGTGACTAATACTTTTTTCCACATTTTTTGACCAACGTTTGACTCTTTTATTCATTCCAACTTGCACCAGATTAAAGATTACCATTTGCAGCCGCTAGAGGGCCATCTAGGCACGGAGCAACAGCGGGTCCTCTCGTGCGCAGCCGCCAATCGATTTTTGAAATGAAGTTGTTTTGACCATTAAAGTGCATCTATTAAGGAAAAGTTAAACTGAGACTATAATGTCAAGCAAACAATTGTTTTTAAGCATTAATCTTATTAAAGTCCTTCCGCGCACGCTCCCGCGGCCAGCATTTGAGAGCCAATCAATTTTTGGCACAACACCAGCCCACGTTTCCAGGTCGTCAGCGGTGACGCATTTGTTTTTTTCACGCTTTATTAGAGATTTTTAGACTGATGCGACTTGTACGGCAGAAAATGTGGTACTGCTTATTCAGTTATTGTTATATACAGGTCCTTCTCAAAAAATTAGCATATTGTGATAAAGGTCATTATTTTCCATAATTTAATGATAAAAATGAAACTTTCATATATTTCAGATTCATTGCACACCAACTGAAATATTTCAGGTCTTTAATTGTTTTAATACTGATGATTATGGCATACAGCTCATGAAAACCCAAAATGCCTGTCCCAAAAAATTAGCATATCATGAAAAGGTTTTCTAAACAAGCTATTAACCTAACCATCTGAATCAACGACTTAACTCTAAACACCTGCAAAAGATTCCTGAGGCTTTTAAAAACTCCCAGCCTTGTTCATTACTCAATACCGCAATCATGGGTAAGACTGCCGACCTGACTGCTGTCCAGAAGGCCATCATTGACACTCTCAAGCAAGAGGGTAAGACACAGAAATAAATTGCTGAACGAATCGGCTGTTCCCAGAGTGCTGTATCAAGGCACCTCAGTGGGAAGTCTGTGGGAAGGGAAAAGTGTGGCAGAAAACGCTGCACAACGAGAAGAGGTGACCGGACCCTGAGGAGGATTGTGGAGAAGGGCCGATTCCAGACCTTGGGGGACCTGCGGAAGCAGTGGACTGAGTCTGGAGTAGAAACATCCAGAGCCACCGTGCACAGGCGTATGCAGGAAATGGGCTACAGGTGCCACATTCCCCAGGTCAAGCCGCTTTTGAACCAGAAACAGCGGCAGAAGCGCCCGACCTGGGCTACAGAGAAGCAGCACTGGACTGTTGCTCAGTGGTCCAAAGTACTTTTTTCAGATGAAAGCAAATTTTGCATTTCATTCGGAAATCAAGGTGCCAGAGTCTGGAGGAAGACTGGGGAGAAGGAAATGCCAAAATGACAGAAGTCCAGTGTGAAGCACCCATAATCAGTGATGGTCTGGGGTGCCATGTCAGCTGCTGGTGTTGGTCCACTGTGTTTTATCAAGGGCAGGGTCAATGCAGCTAGCTATCAGGAGATTTTGGAGCACTTCATGCTTCCATCTGCTGAAAAGCTTTATGGAGATGAAGATTTCATTTTTCGCACGACCTGGCACCTGCTCACAGTGCCAAAACCACTGGTAAATGGTTTACTGACCATGGTATTACTGTGCTCAATTGGCCTGCCAACTCTCCTGACCTGAACCCCATAGAGAACCTGTGGGATATTGTGAAGAGAAAGTTGAGAGACGCAAGACCCAACACTCTGGATGAGCTTAAGGCCACTATCGAAGCATCCTGGGCCTCCATAACACCTCAGCAGTGCCACGCCGCACTGAAGCAGTCATTCATGCAAAAGGATTCCTGACCAAGTATTGAGTGCATAACTGAACATGATTATTTGAAGGTTGGCGTTTTTTGTATTAAAAACACTTGTCTTTCATTGGTGGGATGAAATATGCTAATTTTTTGGGACAGGCATTTTGGGTTTTCATGAGCTGTATGCCATAATCATCAGTATTAAAACAATTAAAGACCTGAAATATATGAAAGTTTCATTTTTATCATTACATTATGGAAAATAATTACCTTTATCACAATATGCTAATTTTTTGAGAAGGACCTGTATAACTATACACAAAGCAACAATCACCTCAATCTGACTTAGTTGCAATGCTCTTTTGTTTCTAACCCAATTTTGTCCAAACCAGGCAGATCACAAGTGTGTGCTGAGGAATTATTTCCCTCAACCCTTTTGTGGAAAAATATTTTGAGTTTTAGAAATGTCTACTTACTTGGTTTTGTGTACGTTGATGCTGGACACCTTTACTGAACATGATGGTGATGTCAGGTGTGTGTCAATTTCTCTCAAGTCCTGGACAGATAAATGAGAGGTTTTCCATGTGACTGTGCTTATTGTTGCATCCAAACAAAAAACAGTTCTTGAACAATTGGAAAATCTGTACTTTTCCAATGGAGAATACTGAACATAAATATTTAAAAATGTAAAATTAGGATGTTCTAGCATTGTTTCATTTCCCTCTTATTCATCCCGTCATTCTAATTTCACCGTCTTAAAGGGAGGATGTGTGGTGTAGTTAGGAATGATCAGTAACTTGCAGTAGACTGGTCAAAGAACAGCACAATTCTTCAATTTAAACAACGTATGCAGTTTGAGCATATCCTGTTTCAAATCACAATAATCTAAACGACAATAACTTAAAAACACGTACAAAGAGCCTTCAAGTAGTAAAATGATAACTTTATATGTTAAATAAAGAAACCACTGTTGAACGCAGCCACCATTCATTTTAAACGGGCGTTTCTTTGGAGTTGTCATCAGTTTTGGAACATCAGGCAGAGGTTTACTTAAAGGAATCCAGGTAAAGCTTTGAGCAGGACCAAAGTTGATTTCTGCTGCTTTAAACAACTCCATCCTCACATTTGATTTACTTTTCAGATAGTACTCTGCATGTTTCAGTACCTTTCTGGAAATAGACTTCAAAATTTTATATAAATGATCCAATGTGAGCATTGTTTTTTAATACGGTTTGTGAACTTATACCATTTCTGAGATTGAAGTTGATTTAACGTAACAGAAATCTGCTTTGGAACTGGCCCCACTAGTTCATCTTCTGCCTGATATTTCAAACTACTGATGCTCTCTTTCAAATGTAGCAAAGTTACTGAATACTAATAATTACAGTAAACATCACTTTAAAAAAAAAACAAAAAAAAAACCACCCCCTTTAGGTTCAGATTATGCTTGCACATTGATCATAATGTGAGAAAGGGGTGTGATGTTACATAACTGAGTTGCCATTTATACCAGAGCTTATGGAAAACATTTGAGCATTATTTATCGGGTGTTATTTTCCTACACCAATTGGACAAACACTCTTCCTATTAATATATTTGTGTTGGCTTTTTAACATACCTGACTACTGTGCCCGACTGGTAAGCATCAAGAACTTTGACACGTTAACTAGGCAACACAAATTCTGTTTACCAGTGAAACTAGCCAAGTCTATTTTGACTTTACTATTGAACAAGTGTGAATTTTTAGCTTCAGAATAGCTGGAATCAGTACTAATTAGGGAGTGACAGCTTAACTTTTCAATGGTCTTTGTTGGGAGACTGAAAGAAATCATCGTAGCATTAAATGTACCTATGTGAAAGGAGAGAGAATCAGTAGCTACAATAATGTGAAGTCATGATATTCTCAGTAAAGCTCAGCTTGTTCGTGTACTTTAGACTGTGTTTGGAGCAATCTTACTGTCTGCCTGTTCTCTGGGGATGTCACTCTTAAATAATTAAAACTACCTTCAAATGTAGGGTGAGCTACTGGAGATGGGTGTAGGATACCAAATGTATGGGCACAGTGCCCACTGCTTCCTAGCTGTACGTCCGCTTTCACAATTGAATTTTTTTAAACATTTAAAACTCAAGGAAAACATATGGCATATGTTGTCAAAGTTTTGTAGGGTTTATGAGCGGAATAGAAATAGAAACATAGCTGAGGAGTGGAAGATAAGATGCCATGCTCACTGCAAAGAGCACAGTCTGAGGTTTCTAGGCTTAAGATCTGACCAATGTTACAATGAGCTGGTTTCATGCAGCAAAACTACTTTAACCATTTACCACCAAAGCCTCAAAATTTACACCTGGATATTTTAACTGTAAAAAGGCCATTGAATGTGCGATATGGCATAAAATTCATATCACAATATGTATTGTGAAGGGTGGTGGTAACGATAATTTTTTGGTATAAAACTTGCAATAGGAATTTTAAAAAAGCATAGTGTCCTTTTGCCATCATACATTTTGAATTCCACTACTAGGTCCAGAGAGTTTTTAAATAATAAACAAATCAAGCATTAAGCTTCTTTCTTGTAGTGCAAAAGATATGAAATGTAGTTAACAGTTTCCAGTATTCTCACTTAAGAAACGAACCTCAACAGAGCAGCATTTTACACTGAAACACTCTAGTGGGCGTCTCCTTCCGCTTTAATGGAGAGCTGACACAAAAAGACTGTGGCTTTGACCAGAGGGTCTCGCAGTAAAATCACACAACACAGCGTTCTTTTCAGAGAGCAGGTTTCTCTAAAGCTGACCAACGCTTACTTTAAATTTTTTTTTCGTCGAAAGTTAGAACACAGCGTCTTGCGCATGCGTCCGAATACGACAACACTACCAAGCCGGCCGTAGTTAGCTCTCGAAGAAATGACTTTAACGCCACTTGCGCACAGTTTTTAACTAATAAACAGTAACGATTAAACTGACAACTCTGATTTTACTTCAGACACAGCATTACTGCAGTAGAAGACAGATCTCTATCATTTCTACCATGTACCATATATATCGTGCTACCTGTGAATAAATATTTTTGCCCATTCTTTTATAATAATTGGAACTTTCAATATCTAGCAGGGGTGGGAAGGGGTTAGTTTACTGTCTATTAAAAGTCTGCAACATGCATCAGATTAGAAGAAGTTTTAAACCCCAGAAACGGTGAACTGTGGCTCAGCCAAACTAAAGGAGCACAAGTGCACAGCATGTGTGACTGAATCACTGACGTCTAAATCCCACATTCGTTCTTACTGGTATTTAAAACTTTTGCTGTGTCTGATTGAAATGAACACATTGTATTGAAGATCAAAAGATTTCAAGCCCAGAACATCCTCAGTCTTCTTCCTGAGCATGGTGTTTCACTCCTGAACATATTTATTAGTCCTCACAGTTATGGCTGAGCAAATGCAAGCTCAAAAGTGGAAGTACAGATAAAAAGCAGAGGGTGCAACCAAAGGGCAGTCAGTCTTTTCACTCACTAAGTGGAACTAGACTGCCTACAAAGCTAAAAATGCACCTTTGTTACCCAGAAGGGCACACATCAGTAACATTAGTGACTACTTGGGCCTTTACTGGTTGACTAGTAAGGCCAAAAGAGGTTATAGTACAGTAGTTCCTCGTTCCACGCCAGCTTGATGTGTTATTAATAAAATAAATTTGTTTCTAAGCTCATTGTGTAAAGTGCTAACTCTGTATGAATACTCAGTATCTGCAAGTACCCAAACTCAAGAACGTGTAGCTGGTTTGAAAAAAATGGTATTGGGACCTTGATAAGCAGTAAAGTTAGGCATAATTTGTGTAGACACTATTTCACAAGTACAGCAAAGATGAAAAATAATTTGGCCCAATGGTTCACTAGCACCATAAACAGCCAACAAGGTAACTTCTAGTGCAAATTTATCTAGTAAGAGTGTTTGTTCAACTTGGTACCAAAATCTGAAATTAATATAAGAAATTGTCACTACTAAGAGCTAAGATACAAACAGGTTGAGAAAAAAAGATGCTGATGCATGCTACACTCACTGTGGTCACCTACTTTGAAAATATCACTACATAGCATGGATTAGACAAAAAACACAGAAAGGAGTAACAAAAAATGTCACTTAATATCAAAATAAACAAATGTGTATTATAGCAATAGCTTGAACAACTAAAAGGAAGATTTGAGTTATTGTAGATGGAAGGTACTGGATTACGTTGTGGCCTGTCTGCATGTACAGGTCATAAAATTAGAATATCATGAAAAAGTTGATTTATTTTAATGTTGATGATTAGAACTGACAACTAATGAAACCGAAAATTAAATTATTACTTAAGACCAATTAAAAAAAATATATATTTTTAGATATGTTGGCAAACTGAAACGCAAGTACAGCACTCGGTACTTAACTGTTGGGTCCTTTTGACTGGATTACTGCAGCAATGCAGGGTGGCATGGAGTCGATTTGTCTGTGGCACTGCTCAGGTGTTATGAGAGCATAGGTTGCTCCAATAGTGGACTTGAGCTCTTCTGAATTGTTGGGTCTGGTGCATCACATCTTCCTTTTCACATTACCCCATAGATAAGGTCAGGTGAGTTTGCTGGCCAATTAAGAACAGGGATACCATGGTCCTTAACCAAGTACTGGTAGCTTTGGCACTGTGTGCAGATAATCCTGTTGGAAAATAAAATCTGCATCTCCATAAGGTTTATCAGCAGCAGGAAGCATGAAGTGCTCTAAAACTTCCTGGTAGATGACTGTATTGACCGTGGACCAACACCAGCAGATGACTTGTCTAAAGTTAAGTTATTTGATGAAAGTAGATTTTGCATTTCCTTTGGAAATCAAGATCCCAGAGTCTAGAAGAAAAGAGGTGAGGCACAGAATCCATGTTGCTTAAGGTCCAGTGTCAAGTTTCCACAGTAAGTGATGGTGCCATGTCATCTGCTTGTGTTGGTCCACTGTGTTTTCTGTGGTCCAAGGTCAACACAGCCATTTGCCAGGAAGTTTTAGAGCACTTCATGCTTCCTGCTGCTGACCAACTTTATGGAGATGCAGATTTTATTTTCCAACAGGACTTGGCAACTGCACCTGGTTTAAGGACCAGGGTATCCCTGTTCTTAATTGGTCAGCAAACTCACCTGACCGTAACCCCATAAAAAATCTATGTGGTATTGTGAAGAGGAAGATGTGATACACCAGACCCAACAATTCAGAAGAGCTGGAGGCCACTATCAGAGCAACCTGTGCTCTCATAACACCCGAGCAGTGACACAGACTGATCGACTACATGCCACGCCACATTGCTGCAGTAATCCAGAAAAAAAGGAGCCCCAACTAAGTACTGAGTGATGTACATGCTCATACTTTTCATTTGGCCAACATTTCTAAAAATACTTTTTTGGGGGGTTAAGTAATATTCTAATATTCTGAATTTGGGGTTTTCATTAGTTGTCAGTTATAATCATCATTAAAAGAAATAAACGTTTGAAATAAATCAGTCTGTGTGTAATGAATGAATATAATACAAGTTCCACTTTTTGAATGGAATTACTGAAATAAACTTTTTCATAATATTCTAATTTTATGACCAGCACCTGTAGATGTTAGCCTCACTCCTTCAATCTTTCTGACTGCCACAACAATAAAGATACAGAGCATCTCAAAGTACTCTACCTAAATCAAAATGAACAAAACACTGATGCTCTCAAAAATTGAGAATATGCAATTTGTCTTCGTCTCTTTCGCTTTCTCAGTTAAAACCAGAACATTTACAAAAAAGGAACCTACCTGAAAATTATTTTCTGCTTTCTCTCCTTTTCCTCTCTTTGTACAAGATGGAGCAGCCATCTATGGACCAGAAGGGACATGCCAATGTGCCATGGATTGTGGAGCCTGGTCAGGAGGCAAAGAGAGGAGTCAACACCAAGTACGAGACCACTATTTTCTAACATACACCCGCCTTGTCCACTCCTGTGTGTGTGTGCCTTTCAGAAGTTGCCCTGTATCGGGGCCCAGCCCCGGAGTCGGGCACAAGCGACGCACGCCGCCGTGTCACCTCACCGGCTGAAAAACAAAAATTCAATACACCTCACTTCGTCCCGCCCTCATTAGCCGAGCCTGTCAACTGCATGATGACCATTGGCGCTGCGATGTTTCTCTTCTTTTTGTTCCCCCCCCCTCCCTGGCCAGGCCTCATCCTCCTGCTTGCAGGGCTCGCATGACCTTTGAACCCAGGGTAGTGGTGCATTCTGTCTCCACATGTTGGGAGAACGGTCAGTTCAGTGTTTCCCACTTCCAGTCAACTAATTTGTTTTTCTGCATTTAGTTTGTCTTTTTCGTTCCTGTTAATAGGTACAACTGTTTAGCTTCATATCTCTCCTTTTTTTCTTCCATCCCTCGCTTTTCTCGTCATTTCAGCCCCTACGTCCAACCCTTGACAACTTTATTGAGATTCAACAAAGAATACTGCTCTAAGAGCTGTAACAGTGTTTTAGCTGTCTGTTGAAATTAGTATGGGAGCTGACAAAGACGAGGGATGTTGTCTGAACTTGACAACTGGAGAAAAGTTCAGACTTTTAAATCATTTTTTAAATGAAGAGGAAAGGTGATGTAGCACAATGTAACTTTGATTAAAGCTGGCTCATCCAGCAGGCTACTAGAATGTATTTCAACTTTGAACCTTTATATCAAGTTATTATTTTTGGTGACACTAACAAACTTGTGATTTTTTTTTTCTTTTACAAAACTAGATTTTCTAATTGACCTGTGACACAGGAAGATGGATTAGGTTTTGCTTTTCTAGGACTATTTTCAAAATGTCTGTATGTGTTCAGAATAACTAATGACATTAAAGTTTACCTGCTTATTGGGCGGGAAAAAAAAATGTATGTAAAAGGTTTAGCATGTGGCTTGTGGGACGCATGGTGGCCTTTTTTGGATTTGCTGAGCAGGGGTGCCGGTGGAGAGGCGGTGTGTGAGGACTCTCTCGATAAGTGATGTCATCTCATTTGCAGGGCAATGGCGGACGCTCATGTCTATTACTGTGGAATGCAAAGAATGTAGCCAGCCCTAAACATGGACCTTGTCACAAATACAATGCAAAATGGACTACAAAGGACCCTCTTGCTCACTTTTCAAAAGGACAACAAACATGGATGCTACTCCCCAATGTTTAAGGTTGACTACAAAACTTTATCATTCATCCACACAATGCTTGATTAAGTAAACAATGGACCAGTAAAGACAGACACACTAACAGGACTGCATCCTGACAGATGATGTCTGCTCTGAATGTACACTTAATTGAAAGCAGCCTTGAGTTTCTGCACTTACAGCAGGATCTGTTTTATGCACTCCACCTGGAAAGCATGATTGTTGAACTTCAATATGGTCAGCATCTTCATGGAGACTGAGTATGGTAACAGGGCATTTGTTGGCAAAAGACGATGGGCATGTTTATTTATTGGCATGGGTTCCAGGATATGGCTGGCTCTTTATTTTGTTTCATGTTTAAAAAAAAAACAATATGCACAAGTGTGTCAATGTGATTGGACTTGCTGCAACAACACGGTCAAGATGCATCAACTGTCTCATAACGAGCCTATGTGAACAATATGGCATCTAGTGTTTAAAAAAAAGAAAAGTATTCTATTCGTATTGCCCGACATTTTAATGTTTAATATGAGAGTATTCTATTACCATGATGATAATCCTTGTGCAATTCTTGTCTACCGTTGTCTTAATGTTACATTATTTTTCTATGATATGCTGAGATGAAAACTTTGAGCCTGAGAACGATGGCAATCCTTATAAAAACTGAAACTAGATGTTCATACTTGTACAGAGAGTGAATGTTGCAGGTTGCTTGCTAACTCCTAGGTCAGGTCAACCTCCATTTCTCATGGGGCTCTACTATTATCTTGCAGATGTACTATTTTAAAAGCAGTATTACTGTATTATTTGGATGAGACATTATCCACTTATAAAATGTATATAGATATTTTGCCAACTCATTGTGAATACATGTAAAGAGAAAAGATTTGCAGTAAATGGCACTGGAAATAAGGTACCAAAATAAAGGCTGGATGTTTCAAAAAGTGGTAGTTTGTAGAGGTTGTATTTTGAGTGAAAATATGGATTACTTGGTAACATCACTGCTGATTTACTAATATATTTAGGCTTGGGCTTCCAGCACACTAATTTTTGTAATTTTGGCCATTATTTATATCCTTGTAAAGCACATGAAATAAAATCTGACTTGTACAACCATATTTTTGATTTGTCATGAATTTTATGAACCACGACATGAAGTATGTAAAATGTTTCAACTGCATGCATCACACTTTTCCTAATCCAATTACAGATTTTTCTTTAAGGTCTGGGTGCATTGTGAAAATATTAATTTAAACCTAACTTTTCCCCAGAACTAGAAATAATTTTAAAAAAAAAGCTCTAAATTATTAAACAGAAGCATCTGTACAAATTCAAAGCATATCATACATTTTTTACTTTACTTTTTTAAAATGAATAAACTATATACCATACCATTTTTTCATTACAAAAAGGACATTTTTCTTTAACTGGCCCAAAAAATACTATTAAATTGTTAAAACTTTGTGTACTACGTACACATATATCCACAAGTACACAGTAGTCCATATTATAAAAATTACTGCATTCTTTACTAGAAATACTTTTAAAAAATGCTTACTGGACCTTCTAAAAGGTAAATGCTATCAGAACGAAAACAATTTTCACAAACAGGCAGGCTAAAAACAAACCTGAATTTATCTACATGATTTAAAATCACTCTTGGAAAGAAGGATGAGAGACCGCGATGGTGAAAACTCTAAGCAATCTGTTGGCTCCTTAGATAAATAATGTTATTAACTAATTTTATATGTATGTGAATGTTTCTGTTCAGTGCCCCGAGACAACTTCTGTTGTGATTTGGTGCTATATAAACAAACTGAATTAAAAATGTCAAAACTATATGGAAATCTTTATGCCACATTCGGTAGTTTAACATTTAACAACTATTTGGATAATACTTAAGTACCATATGATGATGGGAGTTTGTTTTTCCTGCTAATTTCAACTCTTGATGTGTTAAATTTTGTGTACGCAAACAATATATGAATGATTAAGACATAAAAATGTTCTGATAGATCAAACTTATAACTATCAAAAGGATCATGAAGCCTATGAATAGTATTAATAAAAGCCCGATAGAAAAGTATGTCTGTGTGTCACTTACCATCTGTTAAATCCAAAGCCAGGAAGTGATGTCATTTTGTCCCTTCCAGCTCTTCTGACCAGCACTTTAAAATGAAACAAAATAATAATTAATCTTCTGCGCACATTGACAATATCTGAAAATGTTTGTACCATAACTGATGCATTCTTCTGTAGAAGATTTTGTTGGAAAATTTCTAAATAAATTTTGCTAAATGTTTAGTGCCTACATCATTGACTGTATTTTTTACTATTTTTTCTGAAGCAGGAAGTAGAATTACATTAAAACCTTTGGGTCATTTACACTCCAAGCTATTAAGAGTTACTGATGTTTCAGGGAGTGGATAATGTGAAAGTTGTTGTGCTGAATGGAGATGCAAATTATTTTGAACCCTCTGGAAAAACGATGCGTTAGTCTTAAATCGGCACATGGTTAAAGATAAATGTCCTTCTGTGTTTTATACTGCGAGTTCAAGCATTACTGATGACGAGGATTTCTAGAAGAAAAGTATGAAGTTGTCTACAAAATACAACCCTGAGAGGTAACCAACAGCCTTGGAGCTGCACAGGACAGATCAGATGAGTGACCTACTGCAGGGTCAGAAGCTCAACCTTCACTTTGATGCTCTTGACAGTTTCCATGGTGACCACATTTTTCCACAGGCACGCACTGACAGTCTCATAATAAAGAGCAAATCTTGTTGAACCCATTTGTAGACACGTCCACGACATAATCACAAAGAACAGCGCACGCAACAAATGACACGCTACTACATATTTAAGCAACCAATTACTACACAACCTCATTAGTCTCATTTATCAGCTGATTAAACTTTGGACACCCTGCGCCAGCTACAATACATCACTTCAGTGAAATACTACTCTAAATCATACCTAAAACATATTTTTATAGGATATATAATATAATTTGCTTAAAACTTGAGGTAAAATTACTACAGTTTCACAGATATGCACCCCCCCCCCCCCCCACTGAACACAATATATTTTATTTTTAAACAACATAGAATAATGACCTTATGGTGAACAAGCGTCTTAAGTTAAAAACATTCTAAAAGTACTCCAATGAAGAATTTCACATTATATTGGTAAACGCATGATTTACAACACTCCTTGTCTTTGTCATAAGGCTAGCTTAAAAATTAGTCAACATGTGCAAGAGGAGATAGGCGTGACATTTACAGTGAGCTTCCTGAAGCCTTGACAGCCATTTGTATGGTCTATAAACTGTCGAATAAAAGTGCTCGCTATCTTTTTTGCAAGGTGGACAGCTACAATCTCCAAGCAACAGACAGAACAACTGTCCTGTTTTCTGAGTCTACAAGCAAAACAACTGGGACTGCAGGACGGTGGTGTGCAGATAATTTACTGCCAATCTGGAATTTGATGCATTTTGCTAAAGTTGACAGTGCATAATATTGTTAAATGAAGAGCAGACCACTTCACGTGGAAGTGAATTATAAACATTTCAGGAGTGGAGCACTGACGCAGTAACTGCTGCATTTAGGCTTCACAAATCTCCAGCAGCATGGTTTTATTTATACTGCTGGCAGAGTTGGAAGCAAAAGGACTTAACAAGACAAAGTGGGTCAATGAGGAGAGCAATAAAATAAAAGCAGCAATGTATAAACATGCACCGAATATTTTGTGCTTTTAAGAAAATAATTGATCATATCAATATAGTTAGTTTGTTGGCTGCAGCATAAAAAGGAAGAATGCAAGTTTTGTTTCATTATGTGTGTCAGACTGGGACAGAGCTCAAAGTTCCAGATGGTATGTAGTGCCCACGGCCACCGACTAAATGAGACAATAGAAAAAAACTGCTCACGTAATAATCACAATTATATCTGGCATTTATTCAAAACACACGTTTGTCCTGTTAATGGATGAAAATGCAGGTTTACGATCACATTTAGACCTAAAATTACAATGTTCATCATGTAATGTACACCTAAGGGATTAGAATATGCACCAACACACACTTTACCTAAAAGGACTTCATATATGATAAAAAATAAAGAAAGAAAGAAACGGCTGAAGACAACAACAGATGTGCAACAGCACTCATTATGCTAAAGTACTGAAAGAGCCCAATATGGAAGCTGGCTTGCTAAAAACTGGATAAATAAAATACCTTAGCAAGATTTAAACAAAATTTAGACACAAACACAAATCTGTCCTGTTGGGCAGAGGTTTGTGATATGAAATTTGTTTAAAGGCTTTAAAAAAATCTGTCCACATTAAAGAGAGATGTCCATATGTATGGATACGTTCATATAGGCTTTTCATGTAGGCTGGTTTTGTACCCAAGTAAGCAGGCCAGGACAAACTCTGGAACTAAAGTATTGTCATTTAAAGTTTACTTGTGGTGCTGAAGTCCCCCTTAATCATCATCAAAACATGTTTGCACTTGCTAGTGTGGTTTGGAGTATACAGTATTAGTGAAGGGTCCATTTGGCACTCCATCTATCCATTATCTTTACCCGCTTATTCCTTTTTGGGTTGCGGGGGTCACTGTGCGAGAGGCAGGGGACACCCTGGGCAGGTCGCCAGTCCATCACAGGGACGCATAGAGACAAACGAGACAAGCAACCATTCACTTCTCCACTCACACCTAGGGACAATTCAGAGTTACCAATCAGCCAAACATGCATGTTTTTGGTCTGTGGGAGGAAACTAGAGTACCCGAAGAAAACCCACACATGCACAGACAGAACATGCAAACATCCATAAAGGCCCCTAGACTGGGATTTGAACCAGGGTGACCTGCTCGCTGAGAGGCAGTAGCTCTACCAACTGTGCCACCATGCTGCCCCATTTGGCATTTCTTAGTCTATGGGACGGCTGTGGCCGAGTGGTTAGAGCAGTTGTCCTTCAATGCGAGAGTTGGGGGGTTCGGTTCCACCAGCAGTCACATGCCGACGTGTCCCTGGGCAAGACACTGAACCCCTAAATGCCTCCTATGCGTGTTCCTTTGGTGTAAGAATGTGATAAAGCACTGATTAGTCTTTGTACAGAAATAGTAGAGTGCTGTATGAATTGGGTAAATGAGGGCACAGATTGTAGTGTAAAGCGCTTTGAGTGTCTTGACAAGATAGAAAGGTGCTATACAAGTACAGTCCATTTAGTCAAAAAATAACTTGGCAATAATCAAAAGTATTTAAGGGCTCCTGT
Organism: Nematolebias whitei; assembly: GCF_014905685.2. NCBI lineage: Eukaryota > Metazoa > Chordata > Actinopteri > Cyprinodontiformes > Rivulidae > Nematolebias > Nematolebias whitei. The sequence goes on along the minus strand of NC_056519.1, from coordinate 15,030,862 downwards.
TTATACTGATGGAAATACAACACCTAGATGCAAATGCCAAGTTTTTACAAATGTTCTGCAGTCAGAACTACAAAAGCCAAAGCTCACCGTTTTACTACAGAAATTCATGTTTATGAACTATGACATTTACAAAGAGCTCTCTGCCTCCAGCTGCTCTCAGCCATGCCCACTTCTCCACTGCAGACAGACGATAAGACACGCTGCAGGAGGAAGCTTCCCCTGCAGCTGTGGGCTGCACACATGTGCAGCAGGTGCCAAGTAACTTAACAACTTATTTTAAATAAAAATCCCATGCCAGTCATGCAGCTCATCCATCAATCAGCCAATTGTGTGTCGTGTCCAATCATACTTTGAAAAACCGGAAAGTAGCGAGTCCGCGAAAAATGAACCACGAAGTAGCGAGGGACGACTGTAGATGCAAATATTTCCTATGTGTAATGTTCCTCTCTGCACAATGAAAGGTGTATTGATGCAGGAAATTTATGAATTTAATGAAATGCAAGTCAGAGGTGCTCCTAAATACATAGTGTGGTATAAAAACATGTTTACCACACATGCGTAATGAGAAGTGTGTGTGTGAAGCTGCGGTTGTCATTGGGTTAAGTGAACCAAGGGGTACTGATCTGCCAGCAGCGCACATCTGAGGAATTTTCTACTTTACACGCGTTTCTGTAAACACAGAGGTACTCAGCAGCTTGGTAGAACTTGAGAGCTTTATTTATTAAATAGTTAATGGGAAGAAACAAACCAAAGAAGATCAACGGAGAGTTTCAGCCTAACTAAATTTACCTGGGCATCATATGGATGCGGGGTTCCATGCAGGTGAGATTGTCTTGATATTGTTGTTAGAAGTGTTATATATTATGTTGTATGAGGTCAAATGTGGTTCAGTTTCCACATTCACTTATAAACCATAAATGTCTAAACTGGTGAAAACACACTACATTTCAATTCCCCTTAAGATCAGAAAACAAAACATTCATATTTCTGTTGTTTGATACTGTGGAGTGAAAAAGTGCATGGAAGTAAGCACATTCTCACAGCAGGTCAGAGGTGTGCAAAAAAATTAAAGATCACTTTCAAGCAATGTTCGTTTTGATACATATTGATGTGTGTTTGAAACCTGGTACACACACCATTTTTGTGCGTACGCACAGTTCATACATGAGGCCCAAGATTGGTCAACATCGTTAAAAAAAACATAACATAAAACTAGTACAACGACCTACTGTAACAATAATTAAACTGAATGTATACTCAGACTGAAGCAGTTCATTAATACAGTAGTCCCTCGCTACTTAGCGGTTTGACTTTCGTGGACTCGCTCTTTCGTGGTTTTTCAACGATTGTCAACTTTGATATTACTCATATGATTGAGACGGAACAAAATAAAAATTTAACAAAAAAAATGTATTCTGACAGGTGCCACTATTTTGTAGTTTTCTTTCAATAACCCTACACCGTTTTGCCAGTCAAAAGAACTATACTACCCAAAAGCAAACAGTGCTTTCTGTCGAAATGGTGGCAGTGTTTCCCCTACAATACAAGCGGGGCACCCCGCCCCGTCAACAGAACCGAGCACCCCGTCTACCGAACCCCACTCCTGACCCCAACCACCTGTCGGCACTGACTGACGTAACACTAAACTAGCGGCTCGCAATGCAGGTGTGCTAGCTAAAAAGCTAAAGGCAGCCTCTTCCTTCATGCTGAACCCTCACGCTGAATGCACCATCGCCACTCGAAAACTGTTGGTACAAACATTGCAGATGTGCATCTGTCTCTCCCCCGCACCCCCAAAAAAAACCTGTCGGTTCAGACAGCACACGGCTGAGATATGTTTCCGTCTCTCTCCTCTCACACACCCTGCTCTAAAACTGTCAGTAGTAAAATGCGTCTCCTTCTTCCTTCAGGTGCCGTGTAACAACTGGAGGAAATTACTGTATGTAAAATAAAGATGAGATTACGGCTGATGATATTTAGGGAAGGTAATGTTATAGATCAATTAACAATTAGGGATGCACCGATCCACCTTTTTTTTTTTTTTTTTTATTTATTTATTTATTTAATTTATTTATTTATTTTTTTATTATTATTTATTCGATCTGATCCGATCCCGATACCTATCTGGATATCAGCCGATATCGATCCAGTTCTGATATCATGATCATCAATGATTTTATATGAGGCTGTAATAATCTCCTCTCAAGTACATTTTGTACAAATATATGCATGTCCAAAAAGACAACTTGAGGTAAGTTTTATAAATGTTGGATAAGTTTTAAAGTTAAAATTAAATTCTGCTTACACAAAACTTTTTTTTTTTTAATTCCTAGCTTTAAAGTGGATATTAAAGTGATTAATTTAAGTGATCGTTTAAAGTCATTTTATTTTATTTTTTTTTAAATAAGGGGCAGATATAATACATTTTTTCTTGTCTTTTCATTCATTGTTTTCTTTTGATTAATTTGTTTTGTTTATTTTGTTTCTTTTAAATGAATGAATAAATGAATTTAATAAAATTTTTAATGGCTTTAAACATCTGCTAAGTTCATGGCATAAACCAACAGACATGTTCCTGTTTTTAGTATTTTACATCACTTTATAATAAGCTGTTTTGGTTTCTTTTTTATATTTATATATATTTTTTTTTGTAATTTTCAAATCCTATACTCTTTTATGATTGTCTACTGTTGTACTGATAAATAACTCTTGGAGGGTAAACTATATCTTGGCTGCAAGTATCAAGCTGTGAAATCCTTTGTTTTCTACAACTGATAGTAGTTGATCATTAATTACGATGAAGTTTAGCAACTTCTTGGTAAACATTTGAGCTCCGTGGCTTCAGCGATGTCTTCTTGTTTAATCCGAAGCAGGCAGCCTGATTTCAGTCAGCCGCACTCAGTCTGTCCCTCCTCAGAGACGGGCAGATTGAGCGGGGCAGATCGGATGCGGCTGGCCGGGGTCGAGTTGCCTGTTTCGGGTTGAGCAAGAGTAGCGCCGCGCTGAAGCCACGGAGCTCAAACGTCCAACATAAAACTAACTTTACCACGGTTTAATGCGGTGCTATGGTTCTGCAGACATTGCACGTTGCTGTCTTGCTTTGTGCTGTTTCTAGTGAAAAATATTTTCACACAGCGGACATGTTACGATGAGAAGTTTGTTAGCTGTTAGCCACAGTGATGCCAACTCAGTCCTCACATTTTAGCTGCCTGCAAACTATGAAATGGACTTCCTGAATGTGAGGTGGGTCTTATTACTCTGGGTTCATGAGACATGCCTCTGTTCAGGAAATCCATTCCATAGTTTGAAGCCAACGTGTATCATGGATCGGAAATCTCTGCAGGTTGGATTGGAAAAACCCGATACGTAAATTATGCTGGTATCGGAGGCCGATACCGGATCGGCCCCATCCCTATTAACAATAACAAATATGGCCAACAACATAAAATGTAGGCAAGAAAACCAAGATGGGCAGAGATGTACAGAAAATAGTTTTTAAGACTAGTTTAAATAAATCTCTGTAAAATACTAAAGAAGTACAGAAAAGTCATGTAGGTTAAATGCCGTTTCAACGTAAAATGACAAATCCAAGTTTTTATTTTTACATTAATGCTACATATTATGTGGATGGGTGCAGAGTGGAGGGGTTTATGTATGGTGGGTGGTGTTAAAGCCTGTGGAATATCTACCCTGGACAACACGAACACTGCAACAGGCAGGAGAGTGATAAGAGCTGATGGGTTTTCAACAACATCCTATCCAACCTTTCTAAATCAAGTCTGACATATTGTACGCACTGAAAACACCTAAAGCTGACGTGGCACAGTGGGCTCAGATCAAGTCGACTCCCAGCAGTCAACCAACATAACAGGAAGAGAAAATCATAAAAGAAAGCTGCTTACGCTCCCTTCTTAGTTTGCAAATCAGCAGACCGCAAGCTTGTACTTTATGTAATAAAAGCATATCATTAAAAGGAATAAAATGTGCCAATGATAAATAAGAATGCAGAGATAAATTGGACTAGAGGATATTTTATTGACCTAAATACAACTACTGCTTCACTAGAGGGAAAATAAAGCTATGTATTTCTATCCAACTGACTTTGAAAGCCTTACACTAGCTTTAGATAATCTTTTGAAAACATTTTTATTATTAAACAAGACTTGTGGGGATGAGTGATTTCAGCCAGTATGAGGACAAGATGTTCTTGAAACCAACTACTGAGATTCATCCTGGAAGCAGAGGACAACAGTTTCTCAAAGTGTCAAAAACATTTTTTGCACCATGTATTGGAAAGAAAAAACAAGGAGCCATTAAGCCCTAGACTCAGCACAAGACTCTAGGGTCCATAAAGACACACTCCAAGACAGTTAAATAAGTGATAAGATATCTTGGCGTTCTGTCACATTTCTAATAGCAGGGGTTCAAAGACACCCTAGCCAAAAGGTAAATGTGCTTTTTATTTGAGTCATAATTACACAATTGAATATTACAACTAATTTTACTAAATTGATGTAAAATTTAAGTAGTTTAGAGTGACCCTTTCAAACAGCTGTGCGTTCTGTTCTAGCTATAGAAAGCTAAATCTTCATGATAAGAGTATTAAAGTAAAGACGCATAAATGACTTTCAAATGATCTCCATCCAAAACATTTAAAAAAAATAATCAGTATGAGGTTTAGTTTCTGTTTGGGGGACATTATATACAACATGTTTTTAAGCACATTAAAAGCTAAGCAGATAAACTGCACAAAAACACAAACTTCCTGAGGCTATAGACTACAAACCCACACAGCTCAGCCTGATGCTCCACTCCAGATCCGTCTGCTCGCAGAACTACTGAGTCCTGCAGCAGCTCTAATTTTTTTGGGACAAGCTTTGTTTTTTCCTAAATGGTGTGAGAATGTTGGCACAAGTATGATAATGAATTTCTTATTAAACTGTTTAAAAGGACTCAGTTTGGTTTAAATGATAATTACAAACCGGATTCCAAAAAAGTTGGGACACTAAACAAATTGTGAATAAAAACTGATTGCAATGATGTGGAGGTGCCAACATCTAATATTTTATTCAGAATAGAACACAAATCACAGATCAAAAGTTTAAACTGAGAGAATGTATCATTTTAAGGGAAAAATCTGTTTCCAAATTTCATGGCGTCAACAAATCCCAAAAAAGTTGGGACAAGTCCATTTTTACCACTGTGGGCATCTCCCCTTCTTCTTACAACACTCAGACGTCTGAGGACAGAGGAGACCAGTTTCTCAAGTTTAGAAATAGGAATGCTCTCCCATTCATGTCTAATACAGGCCTCTAACTGTTCAATCGTCTTGGGCCTTCTTTGTCGCACCTTCCTCTTTATGATGCGCCAAATGTTCTCTACAGGTGAAAGATCTGGACTGCAGGCTGGCCATTTCAGTACCCGGATCCTTCTCCTACGTAGCCATGATGTTGTGATTGCTGCAGAATGTGGTCTGGCATTATCGTGTTGAAAAATGCAGGGTCTTCTCTGAAAGAGATGACGTCTAGATGGGAGCATATGTTGTTCAAGAACCTGAACATAGTTCTCTGCATTAATGGTGCCTTTCCAGACATGCAAGCTGCCCATGCCACAAGCGCTCATGCAACCCCATACCATCAGTGATGCAGGCTTCTGAACGGAGCGTTGATAACAACTTGGGCTATCCTTGTCCTCTCTGGTCAGGATGACATGGCGTCCCAGTGTTCCATAAAGAACTTCAAATCGTGACTCATCTGACCACAGAACAGTCTTCCATTTTGCCACACTCCATTTTAAATGACCCCTGGCCCAGTGCAAACATCTGAGCTTGTGGAGCTTGCTTAGAAATGGCTTCCTCTTTGCAATGTAGAGTTTCAGCTGGCAACGGTGGATGGCACGGTGGATTGTGTGACGATGCTTTCTGGAAGTATTCCAGAGCCCATTCTGTTGTTTCCTTGACAGTGGCATTCCTGTTTTAGGTGCAGTGACGTTTAAGGGCCTGGAGATCACAAGCGTCCAGTAGAGTTTTACGGCCTTGACCCTTACGCACAGCGATTGTTCCAGATTCTCTGAATCTTTTGATGATGTTATGCATGGTTGGTGATGATAACTTAAAAGTCTTTGCTATTTTACGCTGGGTAACACCATTCTGGTATTGCTGCACTATCTTTATGCGCAACAATGGTGGAATTGGTGATCCTCTTACCATCTTGGCTTCTGAGAGACACTGACACTCTGAGAAGCTCTTTTTATACCCACTCATGTTGTCAGTTGACCTAATTAGTGTTAATTGGTCTTCCAGTTGTTCGTTATATGCTCAATTTCTTTTTTCCAGCCACTTATTAGCACCACTTAAAGAAAAGCTTTGCAGAGAGTGGTGAAGGCTGCACAGAAGTCTGTCGGAATCAGCCTCCCCACCATCACAGACATCTACACCTCCAGATGCAGGAAGAGGGCCACCTGCATCATGAAGGACCCCACTCACCCAGCACACACACTTTTTGCCCCACTCCCCTCAGGAAGGAGGTTAAGGAGCATTAAGTGTAGAACCACTAGACTGAGGAACAGCTTCTACCCTGAGGCTGTTAGACTCATGAATCTCTAACTAGAATAATCACTGTGAAAAACCATATCATGTTGCTGCTGATCTGTTTCATGTTGCTGCTGATCTGTTTCAATGTTGATGTGTTCATGCATGCACATCTGCTCACAGACTCATGTTCATGTTTGTGCTGATGTTCAATGTTTTATGTTATGAGTGCTTAGTGTATATTTAGTTGATGTTTTTCTTAGTTCATATCTTAGATGTTATTACTGTTTTTCTTATACATTTTATTGTTGGATGTAACTGGGACCCTGTGTACATAATTTCGCTCCACCACATGAACCACATGAGGTGCGAATGACAATAAAGAAACTCTGACTCTCTGACTCTGACTCATTGCTACTTGTCCCAACTTTTTTGGGATTTGTTGACACTGTGAAATTTTGAATCAACATATTTTTCCTTTAAAATGTTACATTTACTCAGATTAAACTTTTGATCTGTCATGTATGTTATATTACGAATAAAATATTGACATTTGCCATCTCCACATCATTGCATTCAGTTTTTATTCACAATTTGTTTAGTGTCCCAACTTTTTTGGAATCCGGTTTGTACATTGTCAAATCAGGCTTTTTTTTTTCAGGTTTTCCAAAAGAATCACTAGAATAAAGAGATAAAATATGGAACTACTTGCATCTTTTCAGAGTCTGGACATTAACCAAACAAAAGCTACTTTTTTTCCTGAGGCTGAAACTAAGAGAATGCTTACTGTCCTTGATGAAGTTGTGATTGATGAAACCTGTCTTTGTCTCTTTGTGTGTCTCTCTCGCTCATAGAGAGAGATGATATTTATACATATGGTGATGGCCATTTTGGATGTGGTAACCTAATCTTCGCAAGAAACCGTCTTTCATTTAGATATAGCCACAAACCAAAATGTAAGTCAGTACCTCACTTATTTTTCAAGTTATCAAGCTCACAACCTGCATGAATGAAGTGAGGGACAGTATTTCTAATTACCCTTCTTCAACTCTGTGACAGAAGACAATAAGCCTGCATGTCAACAAATGTGTTTTTCCAAACATCTTGATGGATGCATTTCATTTCATTTATCAATCCCTTTGTTCAATCCCTTGAAAATGTTAACTGTTTCTCTCTCTCTCTCTTTTGATCCAGTTTCTGCGGTACGTCAGTAAGGGTGCTAATGATCAGGCTGGGTAAGACAGGAGAAGAAAAAAACATGGATGACCATGGCATCTGTTCAGGCAAAATTTTCAATAAACTCCTCAAACTAGTTTCAATAGAGACACCTCACATCTGCATTCTTGCCATTTCTCAGCACCAATCAATGTGACACACCCAGCTTTCCAAAAATAGTCCAAACCATCTGGGCAGATGGGTGAGGTAACATGAAGCAGCTAAGGAGAAATGGGAAGTAGCCAAACAGTGACAAGCTCTGGCTCCAAGCCCTTTGGCTCAGCACAGGAAAGCAATAAAGGTGGCGCACAGCTGAGCCAACAGCTGACAGGAACAGGAACTGAATGTTTGGCCAAGGTCAGGAAAACAGCAAACACACACACATTCACACCTGGTGAGAATTTAACAGCAAACCAGGGCGAGAGAACACCAGGAATTTATTCTGTAGTGGCCCAATACTCACCGGTGTCACAGATTTAATGATCAGGGAGCAGAAAGATGACACAGTCTGTGTGAGGGGTGCCATTAAAGAGACCATGGATATTATCCTATATAATTCAACCATTAAAAAAACAACAACAAAAAAACAAATAAGATGTGCCCGAATGATTCAAAGCTCAGTTGCATGAAGTCCATATTAGCTCAAATGAAACCATAAATGCTGACAAACTTTTTAAGCTTCCTTTATTTTTAAATTATTTTTCATGACTTTTGCAAGTAGGTGGCAATCCAGATCACCGAGACGGTTGACTTTTTGCATTTAGCCAGCGATCAAAAATCACACAGCAGACATATGGGACTCTTCTATTTTCTGAGCAACTTTCATGACAATCCATTGACCCTAAAGTGTTCTTTGAAGCCCCGTAATCAGGATCTAACGGATCATTTGGAAAAAGTTGCCTTTTTTTAATTTCACTAAAATTGCATAACTTCCAATTTAAGCAATGTTGCTTTTTTTTTGGTCTTTTTTTTTCTGCATCCAATAAATTTCTTAAAACAATTTGGGAAATTTAAAAGTGGTAAGAAATCAATAAGTAGGTGAAAAAAATATTTAGGTCATTTATTTGATTTTACGATTTGAAAAATAATTTAAGAATTATCAATAAATCACTTTACGAAACATCATTTGTAACTATTTTGGTAACGTACTGCAGTTTGGTCTGCACAAATCAAAAATCTGATGACTTTTACTTCATGTTGAGCCAGTAATATATGAACAAATTGTTTTGACATCACTGGGTTTTAGGGCTGAGTACCGAACCGAGGTTCTTAAATGGCACCGACCGAACTGCACCAGTCGGTGTATGGATTGAAACGTCACTTTTTTCGGTGTCAAGTTTCGGTATTGGCTGCAACGTGTCACATGGTTTCAGCACACAGGCAGGTAAAACACCAGACATATGACAGACTACTTGTTTACACCCAGAGCTGTATAGAGCTGCCCTACAGCTTGTATGTCTATGGGGCTGGTGACGCCCACAGACAGGGTTCGTGTGTGCAGCACGTGTGTTGTCAAACGGCTTCGACAACACACAACTTTCTGCTTATGAGCAGAAAGTTGCTCCGTGTTTTTCTGCAAGAAGAGAGACAGCAGCCTTCCCCCTCCTCTCAGCATTAAAGTCAGTGTAGCAGTGAGCATTAGACAATGACGTGTCACTTGTTGTTTGCAACTGTTCTTTTGACCTGAAAATTATTTATTTTTATGTAAGAAAACTGCTTGGAACAGAAATACCAAAGTTAAAAAAATAAAACTCACAATTTGTACTGTAATGTGTAACGTAATTTTATTCTTGTTAGAATTAATATTAATTACAAAATTGGTACCGAAAAAAGAACCATCCAGGAGCAGACACTGAAGTGAAGGTACAGACACCAGTACCAAATTTTTTTAGAAAGGTACCCAGCCCTACTGGGTTTATGGAAAACAAAATATGCATGTAGCATTTCTTGAAAGAATGCATATTGCCCATTGCCTTCCAAGCCATATCAAATTATGTTGAGAAATAGCCATGTTGTAGCCATTATGGCTCCTTGAAATTAACATTATGTGCAATCTCATTCCAAATTGCAATATAGTATTTGTCATAATCTTTCATAATCTGTTATCACTTTGGGTATGTATAGTGTATGACTGCCAGCTACTACCATGCCAAATTTTAGCTCTATCAAAAAAATTGGTTGGGTTACTTTGTCACTAAGCAAGTGACCAAGTTGTGGTTGCCATCTTGATCAGGATGATTACAAAAGTAGAGTTTTAGATGTACATTACATCTTTCTGAAAGGGTCATTAAAACTTTTTTAGTGACTTATGATATTTTGTTAATAGAAAAACAGACTCAGGCAAAAATTATATTCTACCTTCCCTTATTTAGCGATGAGAAATAAATATTACATTCTTCAAGAGTATTTTGCTGCACAAGACAGACTTTAAGCACCTCTTTCCTGAATGTGTGCACACCTACATACGGTAAATGTGATGTTTTCATGGCAGATGGTGAGTGTTTGGATGCTTCCCCAAAAATCTGCTTTCACTACTGCACGCTACATGGCCAGCGGCATGAAAAACAACAAGCAGCGATCAACTTAAGAGAGAGCAAAATCAAAAAGAACTAAATAGGTCTTAGACAGCAGACAGAACCCCAGAGGGGAGTTTAGTTTCTTTGAAACAAAACCTTTTTAAATCTTCTGAGTCCACAAGTGATTGCAGACCCCTCACTGAGAGAAAAAATAGATTTAAATATCAACCCCCCATTAGCCAGCACCTCAGCACCACAGTTACAGCTTCTAAAGGAGGCTAATTACCGTAGTCTTGAACTTTACATTTAAAATGATTTTATACGGTGATGCTGTAATTCTGTGGGCATTTTATGGAGTATTAATTTTAATATATTTTTACTTCCTATGATTATATGCCATTGTCCTTTTTAGAAACATTTCACAATCACCATCAGCTCAACATGCTCCATTTTTAATCAACTAGAAATGAAGTTTTAATCTTAATAAACAAACGGTGCAGCAGCACAATATGTCTTAGACCCTCAAAGTCTATTACATTTAGGAGGAGGTCAGAGCTTCCTTTTCTTTTTAACCCCTGGTCACAGTGAAAACACTTACAGGATGACAAACACCTGAGACTGCAGAGAGGAAACCCTGACCCTGATGCAGCTGTGAGGAGAAGGTGGCGTTGGTAACTCAGACAGCCACGTAACTGTAATTACTTCAGCGGGTGACAAAGATTAATTAAGAAAGAGAAAGCTAAATTAATGAGGTTAGAACAGACACCTCAATCAGGTTTTAAAATCTTCACATCAATCCTGCTGAGACTTCAGAGCGTGTAAACACAACTTGTACAAAAACACATCTAATAAAATTAGCAGAATTTGATTTATTTTAAAATCTGGTAACTAGTAAAATCAAAGCTTTTTTTTATTTTGTTTTTGTGCAAATTGGTTTGAACAGATGTAAAATATGAGACTAGATAAGACTGGAGTATAATTGAAGATGTTTTCATCACAACATCCCCATGACTGAAAGTCAAACGGTTAAACCCAAACAAGCATGTGTATTTATAACTGGAATATGATTATAGCCCATTCTGGATCATTCCAGTGTAATCCTGCAGGCTACTCTAAAAATCACAGCAATCTTTTTCTTGTGTTGAATCCATTTTGATCCAGTTTCACTGCAAATATGCTACAGCAACAAAAACAGAGCATTTATGTTGTTTACTGGACACATTATGTAAATAGAAAGTACAGAAGTTTGACAAATGACAGCTTTAAATTGCCTCCACGTGCCTCGGTCTTAAACTCTTGCACCTTGAGTATCCAGCTCCCTAAATCTCACAGAATGCTCTACATCCCAACAAACCACACGCCCTGAGATAAATGGCTTCAAATGCACTGTCAGACTGAGCACGAGTGATGTGGTTCTGTTTAGGCCCGATAACGCAGCCTGCTGTGTGCGCCGAAGCTCATTCACTTCCTAAATTTATGCAGGATAAGATTTACCACAAGTAGCTCGTTCTCGAGATAAAAATAGGGGTCATGGCATCCACCTTCCAACCAGTCCAGAGGAACAGGAAAGTACTAGTAAGATATGGTGGCAAAACGTTTTATCCTTATAAATAAAAATCTGTCATTGATCTTTCACAACTCTAATATAGCATGAACATATCTCATCAGCTACTACTGCAACTTAATTTATTTTATTTCTCATCTCTTACATGGAGCAAGATTTTTTTTTTTGTATGGAAACATAAAATAATAATAATTATGGACGTGCATTCTTTGAAGGAATCACCCACCAGCTTACACGCCAGAGTTTTAGGACAAAAATAGCTTAGAAGGTAGACGTTTTGGCCAAACATTGCAATGGATGTTGAGCATAATTTCATGTAATATTGAGAGATCTAGGGGCAGCATGGTGGCGCAACTGGTAGAGCTGCTGCCTCTCAGCGAGCAGGTCCCTGGTTCAAATCCTGGTCCGGGGGCCTCTCTGGGTGGAGTTTGCATGTTCTCTCTGTGCATGCGTGGGTTTTCTCCAGGTACTCCGGTTTCCTCCCACAGACCAAAAGCATGCATGTTAGACTGATTGGTAACTCTAAATTGTCCCTAGGTGTGAGTGGGAGAGTGAATGGTTGTTTGTCTCGTTTGCCTCTATGTGGCCCTGTGATGGACTTGCGACCTGTCCAGGGTGTACCCCGCCCCTCGCACAATGATTGCCAGACATGGACACTGGCGACCCCCGTCACCCAAGATGGAAGTAGCGGGTAAAAAGATAATGGATGGATGGATGGATTGAGAGATCTACTAGTGATGACCCTCAGCTACTGCCACACCAAACTATAACTCAATATTTGTATATTTGCCAGAGTTATAGCCATTTTATTTTTATTTTGCATACGGTCAATTAGCTTGCAATTAGAACTGGTTCATGCATTTGTCACGTCTAGACTGGACTATTGCAATGGTTTATTATCTGGGTGTCCAAATATTTCTTTAAAAAAGTCTTCAGTTGATCCAAAATGCTGCTGCCAGAGTCTTAACTGGAGTTATGGGAGAGATTTATGTTTCTTTCAGTTATCAGGATCCTCTCTTGTGGAACCAACTTCCAGTTTCTGTCCATGAGGCTAACACATTGTCCAGTTTAAGACTGGGCTTAAGACTTGCCTTTTTGATAAATCCTATAGTTAGGGTTGGCTTGTTATGCTGCTATAGACGGACTACTAGAGGGCACACTGACCTAATTTCCTTAAATGATTTGCCAAAATTGAATAGTTTTCATTTGATACTATTTCCATCTTAACATGTGATTCTTGACCTGCCATTCCTACCAAACCCAGCCGATCAAAGTAGATGGCCACTTGTCCTGAGCCTGGTTCTGCTAAAGGTTTCTTCCTCATGAGGGAGTTTTTCCTTCCCACTGTTGCCTTCATGCTCAAGATGAGAGTTCTGTGATGGAGTTAAACTCAAAGCAGTCTGCTCCTCAGATAAATAATGTTAAATTATTATTTATATATGAATGTTTCTGTTCAGTGCCCAGAGATGACTTCTGTTGTGACTTGGTGCTGTATAAATAAACTGAATTTAATTTAGCTGTGGTGACCCTCTAGAAATGGACTGACTACATACGTTTATTAGCTGTATATTAATTACTTTTGAGTTTCTTTTTATTAATTACTGAATGTCATATTTTGCTACAAACACAGACACATGCAAAACATTATTGCCCTTTAAGTTGGCAGCAGGCTATAATAAACAAATTCATCTGAATCACTACTGTAAAAAGTCTAAAAGTGTATCATATGACGAGTTCCAGTAAGAAACAAGTACAATTAAAAGCATATCTAATCTGTTAATACAGATAAATCCGTCGAGTTAATAACAAGCAGCCAATTATGATAGACTTAAAATAAAATGAGTGCCCTGAATCTTCAAAAACACTATAAAATGTTTAAACCAGTTCAGCAGAATGTATTAATAGTTGGTTACAACAAATTTTATCACAGTCTCAAATATGTGATATAAATCTATTAAGACAAGTGACTCACACAACAGCTTCATCAACAAAAACGAGACATAAGTCAGCTTTGAGCTACAATAAAAAATACTTAAAGTGACAGACATGTTTGGCAGGGGTGTTGAAACTATCACATTGCCTCAGCTAATCTGAAAATCCCATGTTTATTTAGTTTAATAATCAAATTAATTCAGTGACAGACAAAAATGTTCCATTATAAGTAATGCAAGTGTTGCTCTATATTAAAGACTAATTTATGCAGTCTTTATCCATAGTTAGGACTGATTATTATTAACTAATAAAACAAAAGGCAGCAGAGCAACAATAAACACACACAACACAAATAAAAACAGGAGGTGAGTGTCAGTATGTAGACAGGACTGACCTTGAACACATTATTTACAGGCTACTTAAGCTGAAAATGAGACAATGTGTAAACTACATTTTTAAAAAAAAGAAGTGATATGTCTAATATGTATCACCAGTCTTGTTTATATTTTAAATACTGCAGAAATAAAACAACTTAAGACTTTTGTTTGGAAAAACATAGAAAATAAAACTGGAACAACAAACAAATAAAAATGAAATCTACTTTAAAGAAAAAAAAAAAGCTTAAAATGAGCATTTGTCATCCAAACGTCATCAAGTATGCTGATGACATCACCATCTTGGGCCTCATCACCAACAACAAGGAGAGTGCCTACAGAGATGAGGTGAAATCACTGACCAGCTGGTGTCAAAAATAACGTCTCTCTTAATGTCAGCAAAACAAAGGAGATGATAGTGGGCTTCAGGAAACAGCGTGGAGGCCAGCACTCCACCATCAACATAAACAACGCTGAGATGAAGCAGGTCAGCAGCCTCAAGTTCCTCAACGTTCACATTACCGAGGATTTGTCCTGGACTTTACATGCAGACACTGTGGTCAAGAAAGACCGACAAAGACTCTACTTCCTAAGAAGACTGAAGAAGTTTGTTACAAACACCAGCATCCTCACCAACTTTTCTTGGTGCACCATGAAGAGCCTGCTGACAGGCTGCATCACAGGGTGGTACGGGAACTGCACCAGTCAGAAAGTACTACAGAGGGTGGTGCAAACAGCAGAGGACATCACTGGTAGCAGTCTCCACACCTTCCAGGACATCTACCACAGCTGATGTCTGCGTAAAGCATGCAGCATCATTAAGGACCACACCCACCCAGCACAAGGACTCTTCCTACTACCCTCAGGCAGACGATACAGGAGTCTGTCGTCGCATACAAAAAGACTAAAGGACAACTATTATCCACAAGCTGTCAGATTATTAAACTCTTGATAAATAACTCTGAACAACTGGCAATAACACTGCACCAAGCCACATCTGTGACAACTAATATTAGCTTGTGACAGCTGCTGCACTATGTGGCTGGATCATGTATGTACCTTACCATCTCTGTGTCACTCACCTGTGCAACAACCTGTCACACAACCTGTGTAGTTTATGTTAATGTGCAATATATAGCATGTGCATTTTAGCTTATATTACTACCCTGAAATATTTATTTGTACAAATTCATCCTACTTCATCGTTAAAAACTCTATCATGTATGTTTACCATTTTCTCTTTAGGACCTAGTAAATATAATGACTATAATTTTTTGGTAATTATTTTGTACACTTAATATGCTTAAGTATTTCCTATTTGTTTGTTTTTAGCTAGTCAAATCAATTATTATCCTTGACCTTTCACTGTACTGTTAAACTTGTATTAACCTTTCATATGACAAATAAACACAACTTGAACTTGAACAGGCCTAGTCAAATATTGTCCAAACTGTGAAAAGTTCACCATTTTAACAAAACGCAACAACTTATCCAAGTTTTCAAAATATGCCTTGATATAAAACAAAAAACTACAAGGTCACAAAACATTCGTTTTCTAAATTAAGCCACAAAAAGCCATAATGTTAAAGGCAAACACCTTTCAACTACTTCCAGCTAGGTTTTTTTTTTTCTGGAAAAAGACATTAAAACTCAAAGCAGTAAATTAAAAAAATTACTAATCGTAGGCAACGTTATTAGAAAAATACAACTTAAATCAGCGAAAACCATCAAAAACAGCCGTCCTACCTTACTGTTCCGTTCCATTTTAGGCCTCGTTCATGTAAAAGCCAGCCGACAATATTTCCAGGGAACTAGAAAGACTTTTATTTTAACTTTTCTGTAATAAAATCGGTCTCTTTGTGTTTAATGACGCAGCATTACAAACAAACCTCGCAGGTGTTTCCCACCGCGGTGATTGTGAAACAAAATGGCGGCGGGTTAGCTACCTAGCTGCCTGTTAGCCTGCTGTTGCTACCTTTAAATTATTTAATGCAATTTACTTCTAAATGTTTATGGATTTATAACATACTGTTTTGTAATTTAGAAAGAATTACTTTATGTGTAGTAGGCAGCAGATGTAAACATGAGAATAAAAAATAATTATAAAAGCTTTAAATTTACATGATGGACACTAGCTATTGCCTAATCAGACCATCTCACTGGAGTTTATTTATTTATTTATTTATTTATTTATTTATGGCATGGATAAAAAGGTAGTAAGTGCCTAAATGAAATGGGAATATAAGATAGGGGGAAAAAAACTGAGACACTAGTTTTCATTA
>NC_056519.1:14920799-15014050 GCF_014905685.2 Nematolebias whitei | reverse complement strand
TATATATATATATATAAGAAAAATCACAACAAAAGAAAGAAAATGAGGCTATATATGTCATAAAAAATGTAAAAAAATATATTAATTTCACATGAATACAAACAAGAACAATCGTGAGAAACAGAACTGCAATGAACCACAATTATGTTTTAAATAAAGTAATAAGTAGTAAGTAAAAAATAAAGTGCCCCAAAACAAGATTAATTAACAACAGAGATGAAAAATCACCACAAGACTTTAAAACTTTGCAAAATAAATCTTCATATGTGCTGCAGACAATGGCAACTCTTCAAAATGGTTTGAACTGTTTCGAATTAATTAACGTTCAAGTTTCTTTTTGTAGTTCAACTTCTAGAACAAACTAAATCACAAACCAATTTGCCATTTTCTTTTGATAAATGTTTTAACCAGCAGATTTACACATTTGTGTCATTCAACGCTGTGTGTTCTACTGCAACATCTGTCAGAATTTTTTTTTATTTCAGTACCTGCAAAAAAAATAATCAAATGGCTTAAAATATGGTGACACATTTTTAAAAATTAGAAGTTTTTCATTTTCACCAAACAGCTCAGTGGTTGTTTTTGGCATTGAACAGCAACTCCCAATTTAGCTGTCTTTATATTTAAAACTTCTAACGTGTCCTTGACTAAAAGGAAGCAGACAAAACAAAGTGCAGCCATCTGCTGTGACCAGTTGATGAGAGAGCACGAGAAGAGAGACCAGAAGAGCTTTGAGCAATAAACTAAAAATACACACCGGGCAGGATGGTCGCATCATGAGCAGGTCAGATGTTTGCAGCTCAGGAGGCAGAAATATCTGCAATAAGTGAACAGACAGCAGCTTTTATTAAAGAGGAGCTCCAGTGTTGTCCGCCCAACTAAACCTGGAGTTAAAGATGTTTTTATTCTGACAATATTGCACAAGTAAAAAAAAAAAAAAGCAAGGTACCAAAAAAAAAAGCACACCCCCCCCCCCCTTTTTCCACAAAAAAATACAAACAAAAAAAAAAAAAAAAACACAGAACCAAAAAAAAACCCCCCCCCCCCCCATTTTTTTAAATGTTCATTCAAAAAAAAAAAAAAAAAAAGCAAATTTACTGCAATATGCATTTCTAACATTGGGGATACAATAGGCTGCCTTTAATAGTAAGACCAAAAAAAAACGAAGAATCGTGATTACGTTCCCTGCTTTTCTCCAAGCCTTTGATGAAAGTGCAAATACTGTATTTTTCGCTGTATATTTCACAATTTGTTGCATAAATTAGCATGTCTGCAACTTGTACAGCAACCCCCCCCAATATTTATAACCCAATTTCTGGCTGAGATCTGATAATTTCATTCATTCTGACATGGAAAATATTGAGAACTACCATTTTCAGCCACTAGAGAGCCCTCGACTAGTATGGCAAGCCAAGTGTCTCATTAATAGGTAAAAGTGGTTATTAATGAGACATTAATTTGCCATACAAAGCCACCTTCGTCTCGCTCCAGAAATCCTGCAGCAAACATCAAATCAGCTGCATTTTGCCGCGCTGCCCAGGTGAACTACAGCTGATTTGACCGTCAAAGTTCATTTATTAAGGAAAAGTTAGACTGAGACACAACTTTACTGTAATTTCAAGCAGACAAATAATTGGCTTTAAGTGTTAATTTTGTTAAATTCTTGTTAAAGTCCTCCCACGCACGCTCCCGCGTCCACCATTTGGCAGCCAATCGATTTTTGGCACAACACCGGTCCACATTTCTGGGTTGTCAGCGGTGACGCACAAGAGATGTGACTTAAACGGTAAAGCGACGTATTTATGGGGGTTTTTTTTTCACTTTATTAAAACATATTTGGACCGGTGCAACCTGTACGGTGGCAAGTATAGATAAGAATTCTGAATCCTTAACACTTTGTACCAACAATATTTATTGCAGATGGTTTCAAATACAGCACAGGACAATTCTCAAACCAGCAGCACCATAAATGGTAATGAACAGACTGTAACAAAGAAAAGCACACATCATAAACAGTACATCTGTTTTCATCTTCTATAAATTACATCTACACACCAATAAACCATTTACCACAGCCAATACTGTTCAGTATTTCTACAGTTATGTTGATTGAACTTTAAAGCACCAGTCAAGCAGAGCATTCTGTAAAATTATTTACTTCGACCGATTGTGCTTTTGTGCTTTTACTTTTCACCGAACCTGGAGGATGTTCGGCGACAGAGGCAGGATGGATGTTAGCACGAGTGCACATCTGCATTTAAAGCAACTCATCCAATTCACGTTATATAAAAGATTTCTGGAACAGATATTAAAATTTAAAAAAATCTTTTGTTTTTGAAAAACCTTTGATTTATGGTTAAACACACAAACACTTTAAAACCACACAGGCTTTAACTGGAAAGAGCTTTAAACCATTAAAGCTTCATCGTGAAATTGCACCTAAAGTTGTGTTGCTGGTGGGTAGAGAAGACGAAATCCATTTACAGAAAACACGCTCCGATCTCTGCGGTACTTCCTTTTAAGACCAAGGCTGCAGAAGACAAAAGGCTCGTGGTAAATATTTGGCTTCCACCAAACACAGATTTACCTTCACAGTCACACAAATGAGAAAAAGTAAAATGTACTTTTCATTTAAGGCATCAGTGATTCTTTCTAAAACAGACGCTGGGTCAGTTTTCCATAAATCTGGTCTAAGCTCAGATTATTAAAAGGCATGTGGCCACAGAGAACTTCAGGTGATTATGTTGTTGACTAGCAGTTTATTAACGATGATTTCTGCGATAAACCATAGTAGTTTCAAGTAGTGGCTTGTTGTCTGCGCTGTCCTCACGCCACCCTCTGGAGGATGTACAGGATGCCAATGTTGTCGATGGTGACGAAGGTGGAGAAGTCGTTGGAAACGTGGATTTTCTTCAGAGAGCTCCCTGTTGGGTAGAACGTCTGGAGGGTTTCACCTTTCACCACGTTCCACCACTGCGAAGAAGACGGAGAGAGAAATGGTTCAAACATTTTCAAATTCGGGCCGATGGATTTTCTTAACATTCTTCAGCTTTTCAGACTCGCACGTCGTTTGAAATATCCAGCGTCAGTAAAGATATTCAAGAAGTTTATTCCAGTTAGAATAAACGTTTCCAGTCTCCGTGAAGGACGTTAAGCGAGACCTTCTTTTCAGTTCTTGGACTTGGTCGTCAAGCACTTTTGTGTTTGAGGCAACCACAGCTTGGTTTACGATGGGTTAAATCAGCGGAACATAAAAAACTCAAAGCAAGAGCTTTAGGAAAGCTGCACCAAGAAACACGATGAATTCATAAATTTACAGAAAACGCACGCAACAAATCCACATCATCTCTCCTTAGCAATTCAGTTTAATCTCAGTTTGAAGCTGACATTTCCCAAAGAGGGTGCGTCTCTCTGGGACAAATCATCAAAGGCTCATCAAGTCAATCATTTAGAGCTTGGCTGTGTGTGTGTGTGTGTATATATATATATATATATATATATAAATATATATATATATATATATATATATATATATAAGCACATCAGATTGAGACACTGTACTTCTTCCAGCTAAATAAGAGACAAGATGAGTCTGTTTGATATGATTATTTCAGATGTTGCTCTCATAAAAGCTTTAGTTACAGTGTGTGTGTGTGTGGGGGGGGGGGGGTAAAAAAGCAGGTCAGTCCCTCAGTTTTTACATGCAGTGAAAAATCAACAAAGTCAACAGATGTCTGGATTATAGACACACACACACACACACAACTACAAGAGATTTTCGTTTGTATATTTGCCATCATGGCCTCAAGGCAACGTTTTAGAGACCTTCAGAGATGAAATCCTGTGCAAAAGTCTTGATCAAACCATATGAAACAAGTGGCAGAAATAAGAAGGTTAGTTTTATTATGTCAGGAGTGAAAGAAAAAGGTTTATTAAAAAGAAAGCTGATGAAAAATAGTTAATCTAATGAGATGGTCCTGCTTGAAACAAGACGTTAACAGTCTAATCATATATATATATTTGTTATATAGATTTTTTAATTCTCCATTTGTACACATCATTTTTGATTGTCTATTGTTGTCTTTGTTGTCCACTGTTGTCATCACTCTGTTAAAATCAGGTCTCTCTTGCAAACGAGTCCCTGAAGCTCAATGGGATTAACCTGTATAAATAAAGGCTGAATGAATAGAATATACCAGTATATAATAATTAGGGATGCACGATATTGGATTTTTGGCCGATATCCGATATGTTAAAACTTATTTGGCCAATAACCAATACATGTATTTTTATATACTTTCCTTTGGCAGAACATAGCCCTCTTATTTATTCTTATTTGCTACAAAAAATGTGTAACAGCTGTAAGAGCTGGTGACATATATTCAGTAACAGCCATATGCAAATCACAAACTTATATTAAATGATAATATTATTTATTAGCATTAGTTGTCTGCGATGCTGTCTCACTTGTGGAGGCTTGTTCCAGGTTCCTAGCTGCAGTGTGGGATCCTCTGCACTCTTGTGCATGAAGGACAGCCTTTTTAAGTTCGAAGTTTTTGTCTATCCATTGTGCCGTAAGACTAATCTTGCTAACGGGGCTAACACAACGTCCAAATGTCTGTGGTAAAACTCATCCAAGTGCTATCAGCTATTAGCTTCTCAATGACGTCAGAAATTACGGCTTGTAACTCGTGTAACTAATATCGGCCGATACCGATACCAGGCCGATAATATCATGCATCTGTAATAATAATTGTACAATAGCTGGACAACAAACAGTCATGTGACTTACAAAAAAAACATTTGTTTTGTCCTCGTGATTTACTTTCCCTGACTGAACAAAATGTAAAAACATTAATAATTATTATTATTGCTCCCTGCTGCACTGAAGAGTTGCATCTATCAGTGCAGATTCACAGATTTTATTTCCAGTGTGTTTGTTTTGCATTTTTTGCCCAGATTTAAGCAATTTTACTGGTAATTGGCTCAAAGTTATTTTAGCTTAGTAAAAAAAAAAACCTCATTGTCATTGTTTATATAAAGATCTTTTTTTCTTCTGAACAATTTGGTCCTAATTAACTGTAAGACTCGTGATAGCACCCAAGAAAGTTGGTATCAAACCTCTGCGGCGGTTTCGATAGAAGCTGAACCAAGTTTATGTTATATAAAAATGTAGGGCAAGGCAAGAGTTGAATAATTAAAACTTATTTTTGTCCATACACATCAGATGTGAAAATTCTTCCCTTGTAAGTGTTTAAAAGCTGTAAGAGTCAAAGGCCTGCTGACCTCCAGTCATTAATAATTCACTGAGCAGAAAGAAATTATGCTTTTTCGCTCCATTCCTAACATTTTCTAGCCTTCAACCTACATCACTAAGAGTGACTGTACTTTTTTTTTCATCATGCAATATTAAACATACATTAGTGCAATAAATCAATGTATATTCAAGACTGTTTGGGATAAATGCATTTAATTCACACCCACCACTGCAGGTCTTTAATGTTTACATCCACCGGGTGAATTTGAGTGATATTTACTTGAACATCAAAGTGCTGCTTAAAGCCTAACGGGATTACATGTGACAGCTAATTAAACTAAATTATTTTATATTTTTGCACGGTTCTTAAATTAGATATGTACAATCCTTGGGAGTCACATGACGAGGGGAAAAAAAGATTTTGAAAGATGTGAAGCAGAAACATACAAAGAACAGTTATGTGAGCTGAGGCAGCAGTATACGTATATAAAAAATATAAATGCATTTGCAACAACAGATTGGGGTCCACTCTGCTCTGTTCTGGATTCAGTCATGTAAACTTCAAAGCTGGAATTTAAACCTATTTAAAGTTCAATTTAAACTATGTCCCAGGTTTGGCAGCTCTAAAAATGTTTCACCTTATTAATAAACTTGAAGATGATGGGCCAAATAGTCACGTTACCACTCTGATTAAAAAAAATTCTCAACTAAACAAACAGTTTTATTAAGAAGGTTCGTGAAGGTCATCCTGACCTGTATTTATTCCAATCCAATCTTTCCCAATTCTTTAAAACTAAGATGTAAAATCCACATGGGGCTTTTTCACAGATGCTAATGACTCGCTCTGCAAGTTTAACCAAGATGCATTTAAGGTCAACAAAGACAAAATCAGCATGAACACATCTGGATGAATTTAAGCTTCATACACAAAACATTAAAAGAAACAAAGAAGCTAATAAAGACAGACTACAACAAACAACTAGGCAACTACAACTAGGCTGAAGCGGCATATTTATGGATTTTTTCCCATATTTATAAACCAATTTTTAGTTGAGATATGACCGTTTTCATTCATTCTGACCAATTTTTTTAAGCAGTACCACTTTCAGCCACTTGATGGCAGCAGAGTAGTAGTAGCAGTATGGCATGCCATTATATAATGTAATAGGTAAACGTGGCTATAATGACAAATTCAAAAAAGTTCAAGACAAAAACAACTGGACTTTATTTATTATACTTGATACATTATTGTTTATATCTTGAACTTCTTTGAATTTACCATGTCCTGATGACCGAGAAACTTCACCAGCTGTTAATGATACAATCAGCTTGCCATAGGCTCTCCAGCTGGGTTCTGCTCGCTGCGTGGACCAACCGTCAATCCAGCTGCACCACCCCGGCGAAATGCAGCAGATTTGACCATTAAAGGGCATTTATTAAGCCAACGATAGACTGAGACACACCGTTGCTATAATTTCGAGCAAACAAATAATTGTTTAGGTGTTTATTTTGTTAAATTTGTACAGCGACTCGTCGCGTGCAGGCACGCATTTACTTCCACGTATCAGCTTTTGAAATACAGCTGATTTGACCATCAAAGTGCATTTATTAAGCAAACGTTAGATACAGACACATTTACTAGAATTTCGAGCAAACAAATTTGTTTTTAAGTGTTAATCTTGTTAAATTCTTGTTAAAGTCCTCCCTTGCACGATCCCGCTACCTCCATTTGGCAACCCATCAATTTTTGCCACAACACCAGCCCACATTTCCGGACTGTCAGCGGTGACGCATAATAGATACGATGTATACAGCAAAGCAATATATTCATGTATTTTTCCACTTTATTAGATAAATATGGAATGATGCAACTTATAGGGAGGTGCGACGTGTACGGCGGAAAATACGGTATACAAATCGTTTCTGCTTTTACTGGTTCATGTCAGTATGAATGAACATTTGAAGCGTCAGTCAAAAACTGCATTAGGAATATGGGAAAAAAGACATACAGTATATAAGTTGCATGACTGGCAAATCCATGCAAAAACACTGAAAGTTAAACGCCGGAAAATACGGTAACTAAATAAAACCTGATGTTTATTTTCTTCCTTAAAAATAAAACCAATGTGACTGAAAAGGGAAAAACAGATGAAACAAAGATGGGATCAGTTTGGTTGGTGGGGGGGTAAATACTACATGATAAGAAAAAAGAATGAAATACTTGGTTAAGATGAACATGCAGCTGCACAGGTTTGATTTGTTAGCAACCAAAAGCAATGACCGCTCAAACAAAAGAATAATACTCATATTCCTGCTGCAAATAAAATGTAAGAATCTACGCAGAAATAAACCACACACAGTCTAAAAGCAGGCAAGAGAGGAACCAACTAGAACAAGACTGAAGTCCACAAGCAGCTGCAACAAATGAATCACGTAGCTCTGTCAAAAAATAGCAATAAAAGCTCTCCATCACACCCTCCAGCTGGTTATATAAAAAAGGAAGAACACATAAAAGTTAAATAAATGTTTAACACTTTTGGGTGGCTCAGTGGTAGACTGAATGGAGACGTGGACAAACTGTATGAAAATGATGTTTTCAGAGTGGAACGGGTTTCATTAGATTAAACAAAGAGCAGCAAATCACTGATGAATCATTATACAAAGATGGTAGAACATGAGTAGAGGGGCATGCATAGTTTATGCACTTGTATTGGAATTTTTAAAAAATTTTTACTTAGGAAAGAACAAAAAACCGCACCAAGAAGGATAGAAGGTTTAACTGAACGATGACTCTGCAACACAATACATTTATTATAACAAGTGCATAGCTGTGTTTTTGTCTGCTTGTGGCATACACACAGTGTTAGTTTGTGTGTATCAGTGTTCATGTTTCAAAGCAGATGGCTGATAAACACAATCACTGCAGGGCAACTGATTAATGGGAGTTAGTGATGTACAGTGAGGAAAATAAGTATTTGAACACCCTGCACCTTTGCAAGTTCTCCCACTTAGAAATCATGGAGGGGTCTGAAGTGTCCACTGTGAGAGACATAATCTAAAAACAAAAATCCGGAAATCACAATGTATGATTATTTAATAATTTATTTGTGTGTTACTGCTGCAAATAAGTATTTGAACACCTGCCAATCAGCAACAATTCTGGCCCTCAAAGACCTGTTAGTCCGCCTCTAAAAAGTCCACCTCCACTAATTATTCTAATTTAAAAGCACCTGTTTGAGGTCGTTAGCCGCATAAAGACACATGTCCACCCCACACAATCAGTGAGACTCCAACTACTAACATGGCTACAGTGCCTGGTGAAAGTATTCGGCCCCCTTGAACTTTTCAACCTTTTGCCACATTTCAGGCTTCAAACAGAAAGATGTAAAATTTAAATTTTTGTGAAGAATCAACAACAAGTGAGACACAATCGTGAAGTGGAATGAAATTTATTGGATGTGTCAAACTTTTTTAACAAATAAAAAACTGAAAAGTGGGGCGTGCAATATTATTCGGCCCCCTTGCGTTAATACTTTGTAGCGCCGCCTTTTGCTGCAGTTCCAGCTGCAAGTCTCTTGGGGTATGTCTCTATCAGTTTTGAACATGGAGACACTGAAATTCTTGCCCGTTCTTCTTTGTAAAACAGCTCGAGCTCAGTGAGGTTGGATGGAGAGCGTTTGTGAACAGCAGTCTTCAGCTCTTTCCACAGATTCTCGATTGGATTCAGGTCTGGACTTTGACGGCCATTCCAACACCTGGATACGTTTATTTGTGAACCATTCCATTGTAGATGTGTCTTTATGTTTTGGATCATTGTCTTGTTGGAAGATAAATCTCCGTCCCAGACTCAGGTCTCTTGCTGACTCAAACAGGTTTTCTTCCAGAATGGTCCTGTATTTGGCCCCATCCATCTTCCCATCAATTCTGACCATCTTCCCTGTCCCTGCTGATGAAAAGCAGGCCCAAACCATGATGCTGCCACCACAATGTTTGACAGTGGGGATGGTGTGTTCAGGGTGATGAGCTGTGTTGCTTTTAAACCAAACATATCGTTTTGCATTGTGGCCAAACAGTTCGATTTTGGTTTCATGTGACCAGAGCACCTTATTCCACATGTTTGGTGTGTCTCCCAGGTGCTTGTGGCAAACTTTAAACAACACTTTTTATGGATATCTTTGAGAAATGGCTTTCTTCTTGCCACTCTTCCATAAAGGCCAGATTTGTGCAGTGTACGACTGATTGTTGTCCTATGGACAGACTCTCCCACCTCAGCTGTAGATCTCTGCAGTTCATCCAGAGTGATCATGGGCCTCTTGGCTGCATCTCTGATCAGTCTTCTCCTTGTTCCAGATGAAAGTTTAGAGGGACGGCCGGGTCTTGGTAGATTTGCAGTGGTCTGATACTCCTTCCATTTCAATATGATTGCTTGCACACTGCTCCTTGGGATGTTTAAAGCTTGGGAAATCTTTTTGTATCCAAATCAGGCTTTAAACTTCTCCACAGCAGTATCTCGGACCTGCCTGGTGTGTTCCTTGGTCTTCATGATGCTCTCTGCGCTTTGAACAGAACCCTGAGACTATCACAGAGCAGGTGCATTTATACGGAGACTTGATTACACACAGGTGGATTTCATTTATCATCATCAGTCATTTGGGACAACATTGGATCATTCATAGATCCTCACTGAACTTCTGGAGTGAGTTTGCTGCACTGAAAGTAAAGGGGCCCAATAATATTGCACGCCCCACTTTTCAGTTTTTTATTTGTTAAAAAAGTTTGACACATCCAATAAATTTCATTCCACTTCACGGTTGTGTCCCACTTGTTGTTGATTCTTCACAAATATTAAAATTTTATATCTTTATGTTTGAAGCCACAGCACGGTGGCGCAACTGGTAGAGCTGCTTCCTCTCAGCGAGCAGGTCCTTGGTTCAAACCCCGGTCCAGGGGCCTTTCTGGGTGGAGTTTGCATGTTCTCTCCGTGTATGCGTGGGTTTTCTCCGGGTGCTCCGGTTTCCTCCCACAGACCAAAAACATGCATGTTAGGCTGATTGGTAACTCTAAATTGTCCCTAGGTGTGAGTGAAAGTGTGAATGGTTGTTTGTCTCTTTGTCTCTATGTGACCCTGTGATGGACTTGCGACCCGTCCAGGGTGTACCCCGCCCCTCGCACAGTGATTGCTGGACATGGGGCACCAGCGACCCCCGTGACCCAAAATGGAATAAGCGGGTAAAGATAATGGATGGATGGATGTTTGAAGCCTGAAATGTGGCAAAAGGATGAAAAGTTCAAGGGGGCCGAATACTTTCGCAAGGCACTGTAAGACCAAAGAACTGTCCAAAGACACCAGAGACAAAATTGTAGACCTCCACAAGGCTGGAAAGGGCTACGGGGCAATTGCCAAGCAGCTTGGTGAAAAAAGATCAACTGTTGGAGCAATTATTAGAAAGAAGTTAATTAGGCTGAAAGTAGCAGAAATTGCCACAAAAAATTGAATGTATCTGAAAACAGTTGAAATTAGCTAAAAATGCTAAAAAAGTAGCTGAAAATGTAAGTCAAGCTTAAATTAGCAGAAGAAAACAGAAAGAATGTTTGCCCAATTAGGCTTAAAGAAGTAGGAATGAGCACAAAAAAGTGCAAATTATCGTAAAAATGCTTAAATTAGCAAAAAGCAGTTGAAAAGTGGCTAAAAAATCAGAAAAAAATACGAGATTACCAGAAGGAAGTGGAGAGACTTCATTTTGATGAATTTTCATTTTTACTTCATTTTGATGGATTAGGCAGAAAAAAAGTTGAAATGAGTGCAAGCTGAAAAAGCTGAAATTGGCATAAAACAGCTAAACAGTAGCTGAAATGTCAGAAAATGCTGAAAATAGCAGAAATAAGCTAAAAGGAGCATAACAAGCTGAAATTAAAAGAAAAAGTTAGAAAAAATAACAAAAATGTAGTTAGAAATAATCTGAAAGGACCACAAAACAGCTGAATATCAACAGCTGAAAGATGTTTAAATTTGCACAAGAAAGCTGAAAGAAGCAGAAGCAGAACAAAATGCGAAAGGAGCAGTAAAACGTAAACACATCTAAAGATTTGAAGGATGGAAAAATTAGTTCAATTAATTTCCTATGAGAAAAAAAAGTGGCAAAATAGGCTAAATATTTCAAAAAGCTAAAGTTGCACCGATACCAAAAGTCATAACAGGATTGTCCTGAACGAGCTGAACGTTTTGATTTATGATTTATAGAAATAGCACAAAAACTGTGGAACGAGAAAGATGCTGAAAAACGTACGAAAGGAAAATGGATCTCAATAGTGTGAATGCTTCATAAACATTCACACAACTGAACAATATCAGACAACAATGCTATGATGATTTTATTGAACACTGCAATAAATCAACATCTTCCTCACAACTGTCTTTGTGTGCTTTAGCATCTTGTCTACAATCAGCTAAATTGAAGGTGGAAATCAAGGGCAGAGAAGATATAACAGACTGACCAGATAATTTACTGCCAGCAGTCTGAGCTGGAGATGTGCATCACTTGGAGGACATACTGACCGTACATTCAACTGTGAACAGATGTACTCTACATGACAATTCTCTTACCTCCTAATGAGGACATACCAGAGGACTTACGGTTGCATCTTATTACCCTTAATATATATCCTATGCATATAGTTTGTGTCTAATTCTTAGCATTCTTTAAAATACTAATCCTGTATACATAGATATTGCCAATAATACAAAATGGACATACTGTAAACATGGAGTCCCTAATCCTAGCAAGAAGAACTGAAGACAACTAGACTCCTATGTCTTCATGAACCAAAAACCATGTCCTGCTGCCTTCGATTCAACTTGATGCGATTCATATAATAAGGTCTCACGCGCCCTTAAATCTATTTAAAACTAACTTGTTGAAACTTTGACGTGAAATGTTTCCGTAACGTGGCCAACTGTTATAATACACACAGTGTGCCATCTTCAAAAGTCAAATATTTCAGTAGTGTCAGTGTAACCATAATTTATTCCATGTAACGTCAGAACAGGGTCCAAAGGGTTCTCAGCATCCAATGTTGAAGGCTAAATAGGTCTGCTTATTCAGACTGCCTAAGGGAAAGTCAGCATCGCTTACATACGGGGGGGAAATAAAGGAAAAACTGTCTTGTGTGTTCTTGCAAAGACCAGCGATGCTTATGTGTGTGAGAGCATGACTGGGTCTTTCACAATGGCTGAGGGAGGTAATTTATCTTCCTCGTACATAAATAACTCCACTACAGTCCAGAGGGAGTGGATATCATTTTAAAAAATGAAGAAAAGAAATAAGTCATGAAGAAAAACTAAAGCACAATGGATGAAAGCAAAGGAGGGAGATAAAGGTAAGAGGGAATACCTCCTGGAGTAGATTCAGGTGATTTGGTAAAGGCCACCTTCATTTCATCAGGAAAAAGTGAAGATTTAACAGGTGAGTGTTATTTGTGACCAGGTCGAGAGTCGTGTGTGGAGGGACCAAAGTGTGACTCTGAAGCTGAATTATTCATATAAAGCTCCATCTACTGAAATATTGATGCTGAGTCAACCTTCTGCACATTACTTCATCGCACAGAATCAGCCTTTATTCACCTGGAATTCCAGCAGACAGCCACCAAAACTGACAAATACACAACAATGTAAAGGAATACAAAGACCAGTTTAGTTTGTTGTGTACAAATATATATACAAAAATTCAGTCGAATATAAACATACAAAATAAATGGCCAAGAGAAAAAAGGACATTTTAGTTCTAAGAGTCATTTACATCCAAAATAATGCTGAATGACTATATTTTCATTGCTTTAAGTGAAAAAAAAAAAGTCTCTTTTAGACACCTAATTCCAGGTGTAGTGAACTTGACCTGATGTCAAATCTTGACCTTAGGATCATATGGTCAGAAACTGTCATTTCATTGATTTGCATCCAGAAATACAGGTTGATCGATCCTGAGACTTTCTTTCTTGAATTAATCAAGTGGAAAAGACAATTCTCTATGATCATTACTATTTTACAAATGTTTTGATAATCAAAGTGTTTTGGTTCAAACAATGTCTACATGTTGAAGTGAACTAATCATTTTTATTTACTTAAACAGTAGTAATGATTCTTATTCCTCAATTCAAAGTGAAATCAAGTTAGAGTACGTTGCAGAGTAATGATTCAATTTCTTGATCGTCTGCTTTGAAGTGAGCAAATTTGTAAGTGTGTCAAAGTTCGAGTTTCGGTCAACTGAAAGTTTACTGAAAAAGAAATGTCATGTTTAACTTTTACAGCGAGATACTTGGTGGGAGACTCCACGAAGTCTGGTTTTTCCATGATATCTTTCTGTCTGTTCTTAAACAATCTGAATCTTTTCCTTGACTTTTAATAACACCTTACATCACAAACCACACCTCTGCTTTGGTCCATCGACCAATCAAAAGGCTCTCAAATGAACCGGAAGTAGAGCTCTTTAAAATGTGGGCACTTCCTAGTTCAAGAAGAGTTTTGGAGTTCAGAGAGTTCAGCTCAGTCTTGAAGCTGCTGTAAGCTCAGTCTTGAAGATGGAGTAGCAGTTCAAGCAGAGAGTTTTTGGAATTCAGATGCAGAGAGTTTGGGAGTTCCAGAATGCAAACGCAGGCATTCATGGATGCTGCTAAATTAGAATCAAGCTGAACCAGAGACGATTTTGGGAATTATAACTTCTGTTTGGATAACCTCACACGACTCCCAAGGTTTTTAGCTGTCCTCACGGAGACGCTGAAAGAGTCAAAAGAAGAGCTCTACACCGACGCTGAAGCTATCGTCTGCAAGGTAAAAGTTCTATCTCGACCAAGCGTACCGTTGGCCCAAGCTGATTTCAATGGAGCGTGCTGTTCTGGTTAAAACAGACAAATTCCCTCACACATCTCTCTCAGATAAACTTCATCTTTCCATCTTTAAACTCTCCTTTCTGCTAGAAAATTAATCCAGATGTTTTCAGAAATGTCTGCGGTGTAGCAACGGAAAATCATGGCCGTATGGTTTTCCTGGTTGTAAAGCTGATTGATTATGTTGTTATTTTCATATTCTGCCAAATTAATGTAAATGTGTGATGTGTTAAACTCGATTCTGTTAATAAATGACCCACTCGCGTGGTGAGTCAAAGATAATTAACGTCTCACGTCCACATTTTATTAAATTCAACGCACGTATGCTACACAGTCCAGAAAAATGAAGAACCCGTTTTAACAGTATGAATACATCTCAGGATATGTCATACTACACAGGTAATACCTTGCTTTTCTCCAGAAGTTAATGCCAAAGCAAATACTGCATGAATTACAACAGTATGGTGGAATAATAATAATAATAATTTTACTTAAAAAGCGCCTTTCAGGACACCCAAGGACACTTTACAGCAAGAAACATATCAGATAAAATTGTGTAGAAACAAACACAATGCAAAGATCAACAGGCATAAATTGAAATATAAAATACATAAAACAATGTTAAGAAGGATAAGAGAGTCTAAAGAGACGTGTTTTCAGAGTAGTCTTGAACAGAGAAAGAGAGGTGGTGTTTCGTAGGTCTGGCGGTAGAGAGTTTCAGAGGTGAGGGGCAGAGCAGGTGAAGGCCCTGCTCCCATAGTGGAGAGGTAGACAGAGGGTACATGGAGGTGTGGCGAAGAGGAGGATCTGAGAGAGCAAGAAGGGATGGAGATGTTTAGGAGGTCAGATAGGTAAGGAGGAGCAAGGTTGTGGATAGCTTTGAAAGTGAAAAAAAGAATTTTGAAGACGATGTGCAATTGAACTGGGAGCCAGTGGAGCTGCTGCAGGACAGGAGTGATGTGATTATAGGAGGAGGTTTGAGTTATGACACGGGCAGCTGAGTTCTGGACCATCTGTAGCTTCTGGAGAGATTTGTTGGTGAGGCCATAAAGAAGGGAGTTGCAGTTGTCATGCCAGGAAGTCACAAGACTGTGAACAAGGATGGCTGTGGAGCGGGGTGTGAGAGAAGGACGGAGACGGTTAATATTTCTGAGATGGAAATAGGCAGATGGAGTAACATTGTTGATGTGCGACGTGAAGGAGAGAGTGGTGTCGAGGATGACACCGAGGCTCTTGACCTGAGGTGAGGGGGATAGCAGAGAGTTGTTCAGGGGGATGAGAAGATGTTCTGTTTTGAAATAATTTTTGGTATCGACAAGAATGATTTCTGTTTTGTCACTGTTTAGTTGAAGGAAACTGTTAGAAAACCAGTGACTGAGCTCACTGAGACAGTCAGTGAAGGTAGAGGGTGGGTGAGTGGAGTTTGGTTTCGTTGGCAAGTAGAGCTGTGTGTCATCGGCATACCAGTGGAAAAGGACACCAAATTTGCGGAAGATGTGACCTAGAGGAAGGAGGTAAGTGATGAAGAGGAGGGGTCCGAGGACAGAGCCTTGGGGCACACCCGTGGAAACGGGAGAAGACTGAGAACAGAAGGTTTTAAGCTGAATGAATTGAGTGTGGTCAAAGAGATAATATTTGAACCAGTCTAGCAGAATACCTGCGATGCCAGTGGAGGTTAGTCTGCTGAGGAGGTAGAATGACACATCGTATAGCAAGAGTTCGGGTGCTGAGCTGGTTTACCTGCAGTCCAGACCAGTCAAGATGGGAAAAAGAATGATCTGAACTAGATTTAAAGGTTGTCAGGGAATATGTTCATACATTTAAGAAAATAACCGCCATCTTACTTTTATGAACCTTTTTATCTATAGTTTCATCTAGACTCTGTCACATTTTGTATCCAGCTAGAAAGAAAATTAACCCTGTTTTAATGAGCAGTGCAGGAGAAACAACAGCGAGTTTAATATTTCACCAGCTCGTGTTTCTCCCCTTAAGCTCGAAAACAAGAAAACTCCAGGCCATTTTCAGTCCGTCAACATTCTTCTCCTCTCTGCTTTCTCTGACACAGAAGCACAGCCGAAGCATGCAGCAAACATCTGGGTGTACGATATACTGAAGAGATTGTGCACGCTCAAACATGCATTTTTTTTTTATCTCTTAGAATAGAGGAGCAAAAAAGTAAAAATAATGAAAACCTAAAAGAGACAGGGTGGTTTTTGATCTCTCCAAGTGTGTGAGGGTATTTTTAGAGGCAGATCTGCATCTACGTTGGAGCTGCACAGCGGGATGTTGGTTTCTGGAACAAAGCAATGATTACAAAAAAGAGCAAAATAAAATCAAAACTCTGAATGCTGCCCAAACCATCACAACGTCCTGCTAAACTAATTTTACACACATGTCCTGTCAGGAAACAGCAGCTCATTTCAATTTCTGGACCACTGAGGGACTAAAGTTGAAACTGAGACGCTCCAGGGTGCAACCAACACACCGTAGCTTTAATAGCTAAGGCAGCTTTCACTTTTCTTACTATACAGCTTAAAAATACTGACTTTACTCAAGTGTTACACAGAGATAAAATGAACCTCAGAGAGAAACTCAGTGCAAATAGTCTTCTAAAAAAAACCACAATGAGAAAGCAGACTTTCTAAATAAAGCTCTGCTTCACTGTATTTATAGCAGGGGTGGAAAGTCAGATTCTCTGTTTGTCCTAAACACAATCAGAATCACTTACATTTTAGTATATTTTTTTCTATTAATATTACCCTGAAATGTGTTTTTTTTTATCATATAGTAGCTTTTCTTATGGTTGCACAGTTTCCAGCAGCTTATGTTTGGAGCTTTAATTCGATCATATTTCGAGCATCATCTGTTGCTAGGGTCAAAGTAATCTGCCTCGATGCCTTCAGAATCAACAGTGCAGGCCTCAGTAGGTTAAACCAAATGACAACAAAACTGTTGTTTTCACCAACCAGATGAGTTAGTGGCGCCACGGCCTTCTAGCAGGCATTCAACGACGTCAGCATTTTCACACCGTTTGATTGGACAGTCAGACAGCGTACTGGTAGGTGCTAGGAAACTTCATCTGTAGCGACCTGGTGAGGCTAAATGTCGAGTGGACGTTCTCAGCCGTAAAGCAGATTAGAACATGATAAAAACACGACAGAGCAGACTCGACTTCCAGGACGGCAACAGAACTTGCTGTTGAAACGGAAACACGATGATGACCTGTAGGACAGAGGAACTGAACTCTTCTGAGGAAAGAAATGAGGATAAAGTGTGTACAGACAATCAAAACGTCATGCGTAAAATATATTTGATTCAAATGTTTTATGTTTTTGTTAATTTATGCTTTTGTTTGTGGTGCAGCTGTGAGAAAACTTGTTGAATTGTGCTAATTTGGTTTCTTGCTTCAGTAATGGCATTCATTGTGGCTCCATGAGATGCCTGTTGGTGATTCAGCACCATATTGTTCGGTGTTTCAATGTATTAAAGATTGTTTCTGTAGTCGTGGCATCATAATGGGATAAAATCATGCAGGACACCATTGAAGACCTAGGTGTAAAATGCACGGCCCACCACTGATTTACGTATTCTAATGATAAACCTTCCTGTTTTAAGAGTTTGTTGCGTTTACTTTGTGCTGAAACGCTGCAACACAAAAAAAACAGAAGCTATAATTTGACTTACAGAGACGAACGAAAGAAAGGAGACGATAAAAAAAAGAAGCTGAATGTTGGAGCTCTGTAATAAATTTTTAGTAATAATTGCTTAAAAACTTCATGCATTTAAAAGCTTTTGTGATGAGTTTCACTAAAATATAATGTTTTGGTGGACTGCAGTGTTTTTAAAAAGTTCCTTATGTTTTTGTGGTTTAATAAACAATAAAACTGCTCCAAGAGTATAAAAAAACATATGATGGCAATTGAAAAATGTAAATATTTGTCACTCTCTGCTCAAGTTTCTGTGCAATAATATTTATTATGACTTGAAGTAAAATCAGAAGTCTCTTATTTCAGTCTAATCTACATGTTTTTAGTTCATGAAAAGATCTAAATATTACCATCTACCTAATTGAGGAGATAGTTCAGAAGGATCTGTAGTCTAGTTTTAAATCAATGGACTGCTAATCATTTTAAAATCTTCTATAAAGGAAGCTGGTTGGCATACTCTTTAAAATATTGTGTAAATTCATAGAATAAATTTAGTATAGTTCTGGTATTTAAAATAAAATCCTATTTCTATGTACTTTCTGTTGCGTATAAAGTAGGGATGCACGATATTGGATTTTTGGCCGATATCCGATACTGATGCCGATACTTTTAAACCCCTAGACCTACTTACAAAGACTATACAGCTTTCTCTGCTGTGGAATTAAAATACCACATTATTCTATATGGTCTTTGTCCATTTGTCCTGCTACCAAATGCAGATGAAAAAAAGGGGTCTGAAAATGATGTAATACTTCAACTTGAATTATGTTTAATGTCAAATTTATTCATAACATTTACTCTCTCTAACACAATGACAACACTCGAACAGTCATACAAAAACAGCGCCTTATATGCATATATACACACACACATATATATATATATATAAATAAATAAAAGACACCGTTTTTGTATGACTGAAAATAAATAAATAAAAACAGCACCTTTTATATCGGTGAGTTATTTTGATAGAAAGGCCGATGTCCGATATTTAACTTTATCGCTAATATCGGCCGTTACCGATACCATGCCGATAATATTGTGCATCTCTAATATAAAGTATAAAACAAAGATGGTACTACACTGCTAACTGGAACAAATACAGTACATTTAAAAGTTTGTATGTATAAAAACTAACATTTGGTGACATTATTTGCCACTATAACATTTTAATCATAGATTAGCTTGATAGCAGCTAAAGAGACCAGGCCTATTACTATTCAATCAATACTTTATTTTTCTGGAATATAAAACAGAAGAATATCAAGAAAGGATGTTTTTTTAATTGAAGCAAGTGTCCTAAAGATTAAGATAAGTCTCTTCTATTTTATAAGGCAGTTTCTTCATTAAAGGTTGACACACTAACCTATTTATTTCCCAAAGATTTTCATTGTTCTTTGATCTTTATTTTATTTTTTTTACAAATCTTGAAACGCAAACAACCTTAATAAAATTGATTTCTCTCATGGGAAAGAATGACAGATGTTTGCATAGATAGAGAAGAAGCTACATTTCCCCATGGCTTGAGCGCTCCCATCAAACCAGAATCTTGACTACTTGATACTCCGTCTATTCCTTGGAGAGACGATTGCGTTTACTCTGCACTCCATCCTTTTCCCGTCAGAGCTGTGCTGCTTGCTGCTACTGTTTCCTAATGTCTGACAGGTTTTCCATCCATCAACAATCTCTTAAGGGAAGGTCAGAGCAACCTTTCCTCTTCCATTTCATCTCCCTTCTACCACGCTTTGCTTTTGAGCCTTAGTGATGACCGGCTGGAACAGTTCACTATCTGCGGAGGATGCTCTTAATGATGACAGGTAAGGTAAAGAAACCCAATACAGCCTTATGAGAAACTAAAAACTACTGTAGCCTATAATAAAACACTATTGCACATTAAACATTAATAACTAAAATATAATTAAAAACCCTGACAACACAGGAGGTTTCTCCACTAGGCCTATTATTCCTTCATCTCATGTTGAGGATACGACAAAGTTGAAGCCGTTTAGATCAAACCTTGAAAATAACATTAAGCACTCCGAGTTATGAGAGGACATGCTTAGAGTATGTGTTGTGAATGACTCTCAGCTACTACCACATCAAATTTGAGCTTAATATCTGTAAAACTGATTGAGTTATAGCTATAATTGTTGTGGTGGACTGGAGTTTACTTCAAGCGTTTCATCTGTAGACGTATTTTTAATTTTAACTTTCACTGATAGTGGTTCACAAATCATTTCGCTAACAGACAATCAGGGCTAACCCGACCAGCTAAAGCAAAGATTTGGTGTTCTAAATAGACTGATAAATTTGAACTAAAGATCTTGTGTGCTCTATTAGTGCTTAAACTATGTATATTCATCTTGGCTACAACCATATCAAATTCTTAGCTCAGTATCTGTAAAACGGACTCAGTTAAAGCCACTTTTGTGCTTTCAGTTGACTGTGATAGCCTTCATTAAATTCCTGTGCTTGATGAGATATTTTGCTAACAGTTACACACACACACCAGGGCAAAAACACATTTGTCCACTAA
The DNA here is from genome assembly GCF_014905685.2 of Nematolebias whitei. Taxonomy (NCBI): domain Eukaryota; kingdom Metazoa; phylum Chordata; class Actinopteri; order Cyprinodontiformes; family Rivulidae; genus Nematolebias; species Nematolebias whitei. The sequence continues at coordinate 14,993,670 of NC_056519.1, read as the reverse complement.
CAGAAATATAAAACCATATGAGTGTTTTGTTTTTTAGAAAAATGACAATGAAACAGAAAATGTTTAAACAGAGTTGGGTTGTTCTTTTAAATAGACGGCAAATGAATCCCTCCCTGTAATGTCTTCCATCAAACCAAATAGCAAAACGTTCTTTAGTATTGCAATAAGATGGATTAAATACAGTAGCCCCTCGTTTTTCACCGGCGTTTGGGACCACGCCCCCCGTGATAAGTGAAAAATCGTGAAGTAGGGATACAGTAGTCCAAGTTCAAGTTTCACTCCCAGTCTCCCTCCTGTGTAAATAAACTATTTAAATTTAAATGCTGTAATATTTTAAATAAATAATCCATGCAGCTTGGATTGTTTATTTAAAATATGACAGTATTTAAATTGTAGAGAAGTGCAGCAGGACAGCAAAGTGTTAACCCTTCACGCAGCTGATGCAGCACAGAGAAGATGTGGGTGTGGCATCGAGCCACAGGTGGCAGAGAGTGGAGGGAGCTTCTCCCTGCACCTGTGGGCTGCACACAGGTGCAGCAGGTGCGAAATCATTTAAAACAATTTATTTTAAATTAGCAATCCATGTTGTTCGTGTGATTCATCCATCAATCAGCCAGTTGTGTGTCATGTCCAATCTTACTTTGAAAAACCGCAAAAGAGCGAGTCCGCAAAAGACGAACCGCTAAGTAGCGAGGGACTACTGTAGTTGTGTTAAGTTGCATGAAAGTGATGAACTGCTTGACACAGTTACAAAAAATCCTACTACAGTAGTCGCTCGTGACTTTGCGGTTCGTTTATCGCGGACTCGCTCTATCGTGTTTTGTGTGTGTGTGTGTGTACAACAAAAAAAGTCCAAAATATTGTCCTTTTTTTTTTTTAAACACACAATTGTGGACTGCACAGTAATATCAATGTACCCATTTGGATGTGAAAAGTTAATGACAAAAAATAAGAATTTGGACAGGTGCCACCATTTTGTAGTTTTCTCTCATTCAGCCTCCACTGTACTGTAATCGCCACTCATAAAGACTACATTGCCCTTAAGTCAATGCTGTGCTGTAACTGTAGTGCTTCTGGGCGCTGTTTTCTGCCGAACAGTGTTTTTGCAAAGCGAAGTCATGACTGCTGAACCGGCCTTTCAAAAGTAAAATTTAATTCATGTAACATGAAAAAGCTTTTTTTTTTTTTTTAAAGAGAATTCAACTTTACAAACGTAAGATTCAAAAGAACGTGTAAATCACGTGAGGACATGTCTCTTTAAGAAACAAAGTGTTGACCCAGTGACTCCGGCGTTGATTGGCCGCCAGATCTGTTTTCCCAGTCATTGATTGGCTGTTACCATCTGTTTGCCATCGCTCTTTTTCAACTAAACTTCAAGCGTCACTACTGCGTTATGTTTACTAAACGTTCTGTGCATTCAAAAGTCTCTGGCGGCGAAACGAAATGTCAAAAATGCTTTGTAACTGAAATGCTTAGTAACCCGGTCACCACTACCGCTGCTACTACTACTGCTACTACTACTGCTACTGCTACTACTACTACTACTACAACTACTACTGCTACTGCTACTAATACAACTAATACTGCTACTGCTACTACAACTACTACTGCTACTACAACTACTACTGCTACTACTACAACTATTACTGCTACTACTACAACTATTACTGCTACTACAACTACTACTGCTACTATTACTACTGCTACTACTACTACTCCTACTACTATTGCTACTGCTACTGCTACTGTTACTACTACAGCTTCTACTGCTACTACTGTTACTACTACTACTACTACTACTCCTACTGCTACTACTACTCCTACTGCTACTACTACTACTGCTACTACTACTAGTGCTACTACTACTACTACTACTTGTGTACATAATTTTCTTCCATCTCATGTACCACATGAGATGTTAATAACACTAAGGTGTACTTGAACTTGAAGTTGAACTTGGACTACTGTATCCCTACTTTCGAAGTTTTTCCACTCATCGAGGGTGGGCGTGGTCCCAAAGACCTGCGATAAATGAGGGACTACTGTGCTAGGCCTGTTGCAATAACAAAAAATCAATTAATTGCATGATAAATGAAAATTATCAACCTCATTTTCATTTAATCGGCTTTATCGTTTCTTCGTGTCTCTCTTTCTATTGAAGACACTGGAAGACAAAAAGTTAAACTCGGGCGCTCTTCACTGAACACTCCCTTTCTCTTTTATCTTTAAAATCCATTTTAACCATTCAAAATCGTGTTTTTGGATCATTAAAAGCGGCTAAGCTACGAGCTAAGCTAACAGGCCGACCTTGGGGAAAAAACCTCCGTCTTGTCGAAGCTCTAAAGTTCACAGATAAAACCTGTGCGTTCATGTAAAAGTTGTTTTTCTCTACAAAAAGAAGCTGAGAACGTGTTTACTGGTATTTTATTAAAAGCTTTGTGTGAAAAATGCTATGCTAAAAAGCTCAAACCACACAGAGCGTCCGCCATTTTGAGAACTGAAGAGAGACAGCCCACGTCACGTCAAGGGGCCTCCCTTCCATTTTTCTTAAAGAGACACGCTTATCGCTCCCTCACTATCCATCCTTGGGTTCAAACAGTCTAATACTGCCATCCGGTGGTCAAAAAAGGCACTACACTCAAAATAAAATTAACAAACATTTCTTAACAGTAATTAATAATTATTGTCAAATTTCAAACAATAATATTGTTTATCTCAATAACTTATGGGACAATTAATCGCCCAGCAAAATTTGTTATCGTGACAGGCCTATACTGTAATGTTAAAAACAATTCAAAGGCAGAAATGAGTCAGAGGTGACTGAAATGAACAGAAGTCTTGCATCCCTGATGATGGCTACGTGAAAAATACAATCTGAAGTCTTTTGTATCGCCGCTCCTTCAAATCTGACCACTTTTAGCATAAAAAAACAAAACTGTGTGTCAGTATTTACAGAGAGATACTTCAGTGTTTTGTTTGGATGACGGTGTGAATTATTCTGGGCTGCTGGGACAGAGAGTGTGTTCCTGCAGACACGACGAGCCTTTTCACACCTGCTAGCTCCCTCTTGGAAAACAACACCGTGAAGGACTGTCTCATTGTCGCTCAGAGAGTCCGAGTGTGTGTCTGTGTGTAAAGGCCAGGTGTGAGACAGGAACAGGCAGAGGCAGGAAGAATGATAAAAGCCAGAGTAGGATGTTACAAACTCCTACTGAGGAGTAAACAACTCCACTACATCACAATCCGACACACACACAAACTTCTAGGAAGGTTTTGTATTTTACATGCAGATACACCAACGCACCCAATTTTGTACGTTTCTTGTTACAGAACGAGCAACACTGCCGATAAGGTGCATGAGGAGTGTTTAATTAAACACTCTGCACTGGTACCTTCTCACAACAGGGAATTAGACAAGCACGTACCCCCACATAACGGCCCGCTGCTTTTAATTACACTAACACAATCCAACCAACCATACAGAGAAGGAGGGAGTCATAAAACACACAGTGAGAACAAGAAGACTAACAACAACAACAACAAAAATGCTGCTGCAGATAAGATTATGCAGAAGCACTGACAGTCGAGTTAAAAAATAAAAACAACCTCAAAGAGAAAACAAAAAAGGTGCCACACAGGAAGCCAAAAACGACAAGTAAAAAAAACAGAGAAACTAGAAAAAATGGCCTTGATGCCTCGTATCAAGGCTTCATCTGAGTGAGAGCCATCACCTGCTGTCACTTCTACGGCTCTTATCAAACCAGGAACATCCTCCTGCTCAGCAGCAACACACCGAGTCACAGCGCGGAAACCTTCTGGAGCCATCAGACACGATCTGATAGCTGAAAACTCTCCACTGAACCGAAGACAAACAGCCCCGTGCTTTGGCTGCATTCAAACAAGCATCCCGTCTTTAGGATATTCACTATGGATTTCAGTGAATAGAGACATTTGATGGGTGTGACTAAAATCAGTGAAATGGTTATAAAGAAAACAATGCCTAAAAGGATTCACATTCACGCTAAACATTAAATTCTTATTTTAATGTGATAGACAAAGCTTTTTCCTTAGTTTACCCATGTCCCAGGAGAAATTTGATAGTCGGCTCGTATCCAAGACCAAACAGGGGAGTCCGATTCAGATAGGCCACAATTGTTGATTTTCTTCAGGCAGACAATCTTTTCTTGTCAGCCTTGAGTCCTGCTGGAACTTTTGATCCAAAATGGCCAGATTTATGGGCTTTCCACTGATCCATGCTATGAGCCTAAGTTCAATCCCAACATACTGGCGAGTCCTAGAAGCCACAGGTGGCCTGCGATTCTCAAAAATCGCTATCATCTTACGGTTTAGCTTGTAAATCAGCTGATTTTGAGTACTCGTAGCACGAACCAAACCTTCACACAAACTTGGCAGTTTTGTCATGGCCAAAACTGCTGCCGAAGTCTTCTTCAAAAGTCGGTAACATAGGGACCCGCCGATGCCAAAAAGCAGAAAACCTGCCATCATGAAACCAATAATATAAACATTTTCAGCGTCCTCCTGAGACAGAACTGAAAGGCATATCAGCTGCCAAACTCCCCACAAATCCCTGATGTATCCTGCAGCGTGAGTCTCGGCAGGACATGAGGGCTCTCCAGGACCCTGTTGTTTTGTTGAAAAGGTTTTGTCGATTGCGTTGAAAGTCCAGCTCACCAAATCCATAATAGTATTTTTCATTCGGAAGATGTGTACCAGGAACTCCGAGACACAGACAGAGAGCAAAAAGCAGGAGGAAGAGGAGAACAGGGGAGGGAGAGGAGAATGTGTCCGCCTTGAGCGAGAGCGAAGAAAAAAGGACAGTGACATTTCATGAAAAGTTATTTTTTTTAATGCTTTATTTTAGTCAGTTGAATTTTTAATTTAAATTCAACATATATCGGTCTACATCAACCATCCAAACGCACATTTTACTGAATCCTTTTGATCCTGAATAATGAAAGTGTCTTCTTTACTCCAGCTGGGATTAAACACAAACTAAACATCCCTAGAGTACATTCAGATGGTCGTCAAATGTTTGCACCGAGACTGACAGAAAAAATACTTACAAGAGAAAAAATAACCAACCTTCTAGAAATGTATTCAATAAAATATTTTAACCCGATGTCCTTGCTTCATATTTAAATGGAAATTTTATTTTTATTATATCTAAACCTTAGAGACATAGAAGAAGAGGATTTTAAATATGAACCCACTGATGAGTTAACTGAAGACATCTGTTGACTTAAAAAAGATGAGTGTGACAACATGCCGACAAGGATTATTAAAACTAATAGACAGTCAAGATTATCTTCAAGCCCTCTTGGTCTGAGGGCTGCGTTATCTATCAGGGTAATTACTGTGACAGACAGGAAGTCCTTTAAAACAGCAGAGTAATCCATCAGCTCTCCTCGATCCACATGCTGATCCATCAAGTCATCATGAATATGTAACAGGTGTCACCTTGACTGGAGTGACGTGTCGCCTCCCCGTTCGTTTTTTTTTTTATGCCCAATTTCAATAAAAGCAGGTCTAGAAGTACAATTAAAAACATTTAAACTATTTGAGTTTTGTGAGGCATTAAGTTTAATTGTGCAGTTTCTTTACTGGACTGCAAAGTGCTGCAGCTAATAAATAAAAGCACCTGTAACAAATCGGTGTTGGTTTGACTTAAAGCAAAAAAAAAAAAAAAAAAAAAAAAGTTACAAAAGATGTTATAAGATTCAATCCAATGTTTCATGAAATTATACAAACTAAAGCGCTGGTGGGATATTTCAAATGACAAACATTCATTTGTGTTGGCTGGTTAATAAAAATAAAAACTGCATGTGTTAAAAGGGTCTTTTGTGGTCAACTCCAAATAAAATCAAACCTACAGCACACTCCCCTTTCTAAAATCATCCTGTGTTTACTGGATTTCCAGGATCACTCAATGTGAAGGATGCAAACTAAGAAAATGGAACCAACCAGTCGACTGTAATAATACTGCAACAGCAGTTAGATTCCTGTGTTTGTCCAAAGCTTAGCAAGTGTATTTCATGAATTTAGAACATTATATTTTAAACTTTAGATAACATGGCCTGATCAGAAATACTGACTTAATTTATGTGTGGATGTATTCACATTTAATTGAAACATTTTATGTATTTTGTTCAAATATAGAATGACAACTAAAAGCAATCTTAACTTCCATTTCTCTTCCTTCGTGTCAGTAACATTTTTTCTTCATATGGACTCCGCTGCAGCCACACACAATTTAAGGCACTTCATTTAGCACTTTATAATCTCATTTCATTACATTTAGTGTGTTTTCTTCCTTCCATTTTCATTTCAACAGACAAGTGAGGTTTTACACTGCTCTACTCAACTGCACAATGTGTGCTTTCTCAGATCGATGTTTCCCCGACAGCTTTTAACATCTTTAGAGAGAACAAAATACAACAATAAGCAAAGAATGGAAATGAGAGATTGTAATTAAGTTTCAAATCATTTCCAGGTTTTATGATCTCATCATGAAGAATCTGCTGCAGACGACATGATGGTCTGTGTTTTCAATAAAAAGCCTGAACCACCGCATCCATCGCCATCAACAGAAATATCTCCATCGACCTGTGTGCGTGCACGTATAAACAAAAGCACACATCCATGAACACAACAGCACCCCTCCGCCCCACACAGAGTATCAGCAGTAATCTGAGATACACAAGCTCATCGATCAGAAGGCTTCTCCCAGGAGAATTACATCATTGCTCAACATGCAGTCAATCAGCAGAGACTGGCCGCTTTGTGACCCCGTCTGCTGTAAAAGTAAAGACAATAACAAAGAGGTGCGCATTATTCCAGTCACGTCACAAGGTGACATTGACATGTTTCTCTTAAATAATGATTAAGAGGGTTTTTACCATCAACCTGCAGCTTTGCAACAATCGTACATGTGGGTCAGCGACTTTTGCAAACTTAAAAGGATCTCGCATTATGCAGATAGTTAAAACAACGGCTTATAATAAGCCTGATACTTCCAAACTGCGGTCAGAACGGAAGAAGCCAGTCTCCAAAAAACAAGAGAAATCCAATTGTTTTTTTTATTGAACCACTTAGGATACAATGCTCACAAATACAACACAGCAGTGCTAGCCTTAGTCAAAACATCGGTTTGAGCCAAAACACATGCGGACAGGTGCATCAGTGAGAACCCATTAAAGCCTGGTTTATACTCCATGTGAGTAAAAGTGAGACGCTGACCTGAATGCATGTATATTTTTCTTCTCGCACCACCTTCTGAGACTCCATCTTGTGCATTTGTTTATGAAAACTTACAAGCGTTAGGCCTGTTGCGATAAACAATAAATCAATTAATCACATGATAAATTAAAATGAGTTTGATCATTTTCATTTATCGGCTTTATTGTTTCGTCGTGTCTCTTTCTTCACTGACCCCTCCCTTTCTCTTTAAAATCTGTTTTAACGATCTAAAATCACGTTTTTGGATCGTTAAAAGCAGCTAAGCTAACAGGCCGAACTCAGGAAAAAAAATGCTGTCTTGTCGAAGCTCCAAAATTCACAGTTGAAATCCGTGCCTTCCTCTAAAAAGTTGTTTTTCTCTGCAAAAAGAAGCTGAGAACTTGTTTACTGATTTTTTTATTAAAAGCTTTGTGTGACAAATGCTATGCTAAAGAGCTCAAACCACACAGAGCCTCCGCCATTTTGAGAACCAGAAAAAAAGGAAGGACAGCCCATGTCACGTCAAGGGGCCTCCCTCCCATTTTTCTTAAAGAGACGCACAGTGCTCTCTCCCTCACTATCCATCCTTTGGTTCAAACAGTCTTATACTGCCATACAATGTTTAAAAAAGGTACAACGCTCAAAACAAATTAAACATTTCTTCTTACATTTGACAATAATGACTAATTATTGTCAAATTTCAAACAATATTATCGTTTATCGCAATAATTTCTGAGACAATCACCCAGCAAAATTTGTTATTGTGACAGGCCTAACAAGCGTATCAGCATTTTTCAAATTTGTGACAATTTTACATAATAGGGCTTTTCCTCAGTTAACAAAAATACCAGCTCTTCCTCCTCCAACTCCATCATCAACTGGAAATAAACGCCCATTCTCTGCCAACCGCGCTGCCACTGTGTTGCTGCTGTTTGCACGTGACGTGCTGCAGTGGGAGAGCCTATCAGGACGTCACCCCCACAGCTTCTCTGAGTGAAGGAATTGTACATGTAAAAAAAGACCGCCTCACAATCACGTCAACAAGATCCGATGTCGTATGTCTTGTGAAGAATAACCAGGCCTTAAGACATGAGCTTGGTTTAATTACAGACACGTCATCAGATCAGTTGGTAATATTCATAGTTTTCGTGGAGATGGTTGTGTGGTACACATTTGTTATGGTAAGCAACACTCAAGGTTACGCTCCCATAAAGAGAATCAACTTCTTAAAGAAAATCCAATTGTATCTAGTGTTTATTTTTGTATTGTTTTTTTTTAAAGTGCTATTCTGCTCCCTTTCTCTTATTCTTGCTCAAAACGTCAGATGTTCAGTTATTCCTCTGCTCCCTTTTGCAATAAATGAAAGCTTAGCGCTGCTGGTGAGGCTTATGGAATTGTAAGCAAAGCTCTGCGCTGCTGAAAATAACCCATTGGCAGTAGCAACTAGTCATGCCACCTGGTTGAGAAAGAAGCGTAGCATCAAACAGAAGACCGTAACATTTTTTTAAGCCACTTTCCCAAACTAAGCCACAAATAATGCAATGTATAGTTTTAACAACCACTTTAGCATGTTTTCACTCATGTAGCCAATATTTTTTTTTTTTAAAGGCAGAAATATGAATTTACTCATTGATTAGGTTCAAACACACACACGGCCTCATTCAGTATGACATTATAAAATTATTTAACAATCAGTGAGGCAAATATACTGGTGAATTCAGCGATTAGGATCAGTCTATATGATGAAATAGAAGCTTTAGACAGTGCTAAGATAATCTTGGCTTGCTGGATGTAGGTGAATATTTCCCATGGACAATTAATGTAATCACATTTCCCTCCTTGATGACTCAGAACGGTTTGTGTAGTTCAAGGAGGACACAGAAAAATGAGGTTTGGAGTTTTAATATTTAATATGCTGACCAATTTATAGTCCATCAGTGGGTGGACGAAAACACACACTTTTGTCCACTGCCCATCTGTTATCCATCAGTGTCCTAGAGAACATTAATGCTTTAAAGACAGTACTCTTGTTTAAATCACTATTTAAAGCCCTTTTATAGTTTGTGAGGTTGTTTTAATAAAATAACTTTGTGACTTTGTCATGCTTGTTTTCCTTGGACAATGAACGTTTTCTGTCATGCTTGTAGTTTATGGAACTGTTTTAATTCCTAATAAATCACAGGTTAAGTTGTTTTACTCAACACACATCCCCAGGAAAGCATCAACCATAAATCATCTACATGGTTGGCTTAAATCCAGCAGGAAACATTATTTAATGATACTTGTGTCTAATTTCTCTCTTCCCTTTCCCTCTGTAACTTTGTGTCATCTTGCAAATTAACTTTATAACAAAAGCTTAAATAAAGTGTGACAAAAGATTAATTGTGTGTCTGCTAAAACACAGTGGTGAATCTAGTTCTGACATGCACAGGGCTTCAGTAAAACAATCATCTGGGATTTATTCATTATGTAAATGAGATATAACATTAACTAGAGCAATTGCATTTCCTGTGAAAATGCAGTGTTTATTCAACTTATTGCTGAAGAACTTGCTGAAAAACAGCTGAAATTAGCAACGACAAAATAAAAAACATGCTGAAATGTAGCTGAAATGGAAGAACAAGCCTAAATTAGCAGAAGAAAGCAGAAAGAACTCATATTTGCTGAATTGGGTATAAATAAGGAGAAATGAGCATAAAAATTTGAAAATTAGTTTAAAAAAACAGCTGAAATTCGCAAAAAATACATGAAAAGTAGCTGAAAAATGATGGAGATGCGACAAGTCACAGATGTTTTTCACTTACTGAAGTCAAATGTTATAACTCATATAACCATGTGTGTGTGTTAAAGAGTTGTTTTGTCTGGATCAGAGTGCTGCAAGAGGCTGCAGCAGTCGTCTGACCTTGCCTTTGTCTGATAACAAATATAAAAAAACGCTCTTTTAAGCTCTCAGCGCCCAGACTCGGGATGGAGCGTCATGTAACATTTTGATGCTTGTATTTCAACACTGCTCCACCTTACAAGATTAAAACCTGGGATTAAGAAAATATCTACCTCTCCTGTGTGGCACATTTATTTAAAGAGTTATTACAAGGATAATAATAAATTATCCTAACAAAAATGCAGAAAGAAGCTTAAACCACCAGAAGGAGGTGGAAAGAACAGAAATAAGCTAAAAAAAAAAAAAAAAGTGGAGATAGCTGAAAAATATCAAATTTGCATCGAAAGAGCTAAATAGTAGCTGAAAGAGTAGAAAAAGCTAAAACTAGCATAAAAAGCTGAAAGGAGCATAGCAAGCTGAAATTAGCAGAAATAAGTTAAAAGAAGTGACAAATGTTGTAGTTAAAGAATCAGAAAGGATCACAAAACAGCTGAAAAAAACAGCTGAAATTAGCTCTTTTTTTTTTTTTTGGCACAAGGAAGCTGAAAGAAGCTGAACCAGAATAAAATGTGAAAGGAGCAGTAAAAGTTTATAAACAAATCTAAAGATCTGAAGGATGTAAAATGAGCTCAGTTTACTTTCTATAAGGAAAAAAAATGGCAGAAAAGGCTAAATATTTCAAGAAGCTGTTGCACCAATACCAAAAGTCATAGCAGGATTGTCCTGAATGAGCTGAACATTTTGATCTATGATTTGTTCAAATAGCGCAAACATTGTGTAACGAGAAAGATGCAGAAAAACATACGGAAGAAAAAAGGATCACAACAGTGTGAGTGCTTCATAAACATTCACACGATTACTGAAGACAACAATGTGTCCTCTCCGTCAGGATTTACACCAGTTCACCTGGACTTCGAGCTTCTGTTTACATACCTTGATGTAGCCTCCGGTTGAGACGAGAAGAGAGTTGTCTGGTGAGAAGTGGAGATCTGTCACCCAGCCTCCGTGAAGCGAGTCCATGCCGTCTTTACTGTCCCGGGAACAAATCTTCAGTAAAGAGCCATCTTTGACACTCCAGAGCTGTGGCAGACAGAAGTTGCACGTTATAAATAACAACTAACTAAATGCTGGTGATTACCAACAAAGACTTAAACCAGGCTCGTAGAACTGGTTTCCCTCTTGAATCAACTGCAGAAACTTAGGCAAGGTTTACTTTGATGGTGCAACAAAGCAGAGTGGTCACAACCTGAGGGATCTTAAAATAAAATGTGTCTGTTTTAACACAGAAAAAACCCCAGAGTGTTTTGATTAGTGTCTAATATTGTAAACCTAGTCAGTAATGTTACATTGTTTGGGCACAGGGATCTCCTTAAATGTTAGACCCTAAAAATATCATATGTTTGGGGTCTCTAGTGTCAAAAATATCACACTTTGTGGTGGTGACCTAGAATAAGTTTAAATGTGTTGTTTTTTATCAAACACATTTCTGGAGCACTGTTTATGTCTAACAGAAATGCTCCATTTTGACTTTTGTCTTTTTATTAAAACCGTCTTAAAAACAGACCTACTGAGTGACTGTGTAGTGCTATAACCTAATTATATCTGGGTCACCATGTGCTTCACCATTCCAGCTTGACAAAGGCGACTATGAGGATAAACAGTATTTTTTTTTTTTAAAGGCCCCATTTGCACTGCTCCTAATCAGCCCCAACTCTGCTCAGCCTGGATTTGCACCTGCATTTCAGGACCGATTCTGGAGGCGTGTCCAGAATCCAAGTCCTGCTAATGAGAGTTCTGCGATGAGCTCCTCAAAGCGGTTTGCTCCTCAGATAAATAATATTAAATTATTATTATTATATATGAATATTTCTGTTCAGTGCCCTGAGAAAACGTCAGTTGTGACTTGGCGCTGTATAAAAAAACTGAACTGAGTTCAATCTGATGAACCAGATTTTACAAAGACATCTAGATTTAAATCTAAAAAAGTTACGTCGGGTCCTCTGGACATTCAAAAATCAAAACAAACAAAAAAATAGTAGAAACGTTTCTTCTTTCATCCGAAAGACTTCTTCAGTCTTGGTGCTATTTATAAGACTAAGCTAACTGAATACAGCACCTCAGACGAAGTCTTTCGGATGAAAGAAGAAACGTTTCTACAATTTTTTGTTTTGTTTTTTGAATGCAGAGGACCAGACTTAACTTTTTTTTTAGATTTTTCTACCTGGATTATTGAGCATGCATCAGGATATCTATATTTAAAATTATATATTTTTCTTCATCATTTGATGTATTTGCACTCATTGTGGTTTTGTTTCTTGTATAAAGATTATTTTTCTTGTATATAGATTATTATTTTTGTATACAGATAATTTTTTAGCTTTGATTTAAAGCTTTAATTTAAAGTGTAATTCTTGTTTTGTGATTTGTACAGCGGTGGGTTAGAATAAAGTTGAACCAAAGGTTGTGCCTATTCTTTAAACATGTTTGAGGGAAATATTCCTGAGATCCAATAATTTTGTCTTTTTAATGATTTTTCAGCTGAGTTAACTTTAATTAACAGATTATTTAATAAAGTCAAAGTGAAAACAGGATGGGCAGCACGGTGGCGCAACTGGTAGAGCTGCTGCCTCTCAGTGAGCAGGTCCCTGGTTCAAATCCCGGTCCGGGGGCCTTATTGGGTGGAGTTTGCATGTTCTCTCCGTGCATGTGTGGGTTTCCTCCGGGTACTCCAGTTTCCTCCCACAGACCAAAAACATGCATGTTAGACTGATTGTTAACTCTAAATTGTCCCTAGGTGTGAGTGAGAGAGTGAATGGTTGTTTGTCTCGTTTGTCTCTATGCGTCTCTGTGATGGACTTGGGATCCGTCCAGGGTGTACCCTGCCCCTCGCACAGTGATTGCCGGACATGAACACCGGCGACCCCCATGACCCAAAATGGAAGAAGCGGGTAAAAGATAATGGATGGATGGATGATAAAAATAATGTATATTTTTATACATAAAATGTTTTTAAAAAAACATTTCCACCCTCCATCCCAGTCCTCCCGCCTGCCAGGGCTCGGAATCTGGACTTTGTGAGCAGGCGAGGCCGGGGCTCGGGGTCTGGCCTCGCATGCTTCAATGGGTCGGCAGCTCGTACGATCCTCCGCGGTGACTCCGCTCGCTCAAATTTTGTCGTCAGTCACCAAACACAAAAAACGCCTGGACTTCAGAATTAAACACGGCGTTGTCATTATTGTTCATAAAATCTTACAAATAGATCCAGCCGCTGATCCGCGTCCCAAGAAATTGCAAATGGCGGATCGGTGAAAAGTTTCTGAGATCCAGTGACTCCTCCCCCTGACCAATCAGCATCCTGCATTCACTTTTTGGTCCGGACTCGGCTCGACTGAGCTCGCTCGGTCCAAAGAGGTCCTGAATCAGCCTCAAATCAGCTAAAAATACTAGCTAAAGTACTGGTGCAAAAGAGTCTTTCTATAGCGGGCTGTGCAGAATTGGGGCTTATTGGGGGCAGTGTAAATGGGGCATTAGTGATGTGGTACAAACAGTTTGAAATTATGCAAATTAATGTCTGTGCAAAGGTTTTGAGCCACCTAAGCACTTGGATAACAGAAAATCAAAGTTTCTGTCACTGTATATGTGGATGACTGAGAATGTACCATAACATCAAGGTACAACGTTGCTTTATTTTTATTTGATCTTTTATTTTTTCTTTCAAGGACCCATGTGTTCTTGTGCTTTTTCTGTTATGCGAGCAATTGTTACTGGTGTTTTTAAATTATATTTTAAGTTCTTTTAAGACCATTGTCTTCTTTTCCATTTTTCTTATACAGTTGTTTAATAATATTTATTGCCTGCTGTCATGAAAAGCAAACATTTATGCAATTGCCTGTGTTTGTGTGTGTAACAAAGTTAATTATAGGTTAATCGTGATTAATTTTCAGAGTCAACACAATTCAAGATGGCTGCCACAGCTAAATCAACCATAAACACAAAAAGAACGGATTTAACTCGGTTAATTTTACACACGTTTGGCAAATAATTGGTGTAGGGTTAGCTGAGAGTCATCTTGGTTCCATACGCTGAACTCCAACAATCCTTGGCAAAAACACAAATTTTAATTGTTTGTAAGAACCTCACTCATAGCAGCTCTTTGCAAAATGAACAACATGCCAAAAATGTGCCAGATTTTTGGCTAATGGAGAGATATCAAGCAGCCAACAATTAAAAAATAAAAAACATTGAGAAAAACATTCAGAAACGCTGCAGAACCATTGCTCACGACGTTGGTAAACGATGAAAAGGAAGTCTGGTTCCTTTCAAACAAAACAGGGGGATGGATTAAGACTTTTGCACTGAACTAAATGAGAACTTGTGAATTGAGGATTGTGTTGGTTTACAGATGTTACGCAACTGCCATACTTATTGGACAATGACACATCACACGCAGCTATATTTATTTGTTGGCATGCTTGTTGTTTCCATGGAGACAGAGGAGATTTCAGGATGTTGTGTAATCGCACCTCTTGGATTCAGTCATTTCTAAACTGATCACTGACTTTTCTGCTGCAGGCTGAAGGACGCACGTTGCTCTCTACCTCAGTTCACTCTGTGCTCTGCGCAGACCTCAGAGATCCGATTTGGCAGCACGAGCCTCCTGTTCCTGCTCGCTCCCAAACTTCTTACACTACACCTCCTTACGAGGAGGAGCCCTGCCTCCTCTCTTTCATCTCAGCCCCTCCTGTGTGCACGGCGCTAATCACGAGTAAGCACTTTATCTAAATGAGGGATGACATGTAATTAGAGGGTGAATTCTGGAAATAAATGTTGACTGCTGTAATTGCTTTTTGTATTTTGAACAGAAAATTAGAGGCTCCGTCATCGATTCTCACGAGTGCAGCACAGAGCTGGTTAATGTGTTGACACACGAAGAGCACATCTCATTTTGCATTGTTCCCGTAACTCCTAATCCGTCTGCATTTGCATTCTGCGCAGCTTAACAGAATAAGAAATATTCTCAAATGCACACCCGAATCTCTCCGTTGTCATCTCCTGTTGCGAGGCGCTGGCCGTCCCAGGAAAACCGGCAGCTTCTGACACACTCCTGGTGGCCTCTCAGTACGTACTCACACTGCCAGGATTCACAGCTCCACACCTGCAAGCACAAAATATTACGTTAAGACTTTACAGTGAGAAACGGATCACAACAGTGTGAATGTTTATGAAGCATTCACACTGTTGTGATCCGTTTTTCTTCCGTACGTTTTTCAGCATTTTTCTCGTTCCATAAACTTTGAGCTACTTCAGCAAATCATATCAAAACGTTCAGCGCATTCAGGACAATCCTGCTATGACTTTTGGTATTGGTGCAGCTTTAGCTTTTTTTAAATATTTAGCCTTTTCTGCCATTTTTTTCTCATAGAAAATGAGTTGAGTTTATTTTACATCCTTCAAATCTTTAGATACGTTTACAACCGTTTACTGCTCCTTTTACTTTTTGTTCTGGTTCAGCTTCTTTCAGCTTCCTTGTGCAAATGTTAACATTTTTCAGCTACTTTCAGCTAATTTCAGCTGTTTTGTGATCCTTTCTGACAACTATAACATGTTTGTGCTTCTTTCAGCCTAATTAACTTCTTTCTGCTAATTTCAGCATGTTATGCTCCTTTCAGCTTATTTATGCAAGTTTCAGCTTTTTCTGTCATTTCAGCTACTATTTAGCTGTCTTATGCAAATTTTAGCTTTTTCGGCTAATTTGACATTTATTACATTCATTTAAAACTTTTTTCAGCCTAATTCAGCTAAAATGTCCTCTCTCCACTTCCTTCTAGTAATGTAAACTTCTTTCTGCTTTTTTAGCTACTTTTCAGCCGTTTCATTTTCCTCCTAATTTAAGCTTTTTAAGATAATTTCCACTTCTTTGTGCTCAGTTCTGCTTCTTTCAGCCTAACTGGGCAAACATGCTCTTTCTGATTTCAGCTAAATTTTTAGCAATTTTTTATAGCTAATTTCAGCTGTTTTCAGATAAATTAATTTTTTGTGGTAATTCCTGCTACTTTCAGCCTAATTAACCTCTTTAAGCTAATTTCAGCTTGTTATGCTTTTTTCAGCTTATTCATGCTAGTTTATGTTATTTCAGCTACTATTTAGCCATTTCTGCTAATTTTAGCCTTTTCAGCTAATTCAACATTATTTTAGCTAATTTCAGCTCATTCTGCTTCCTTCTGAGAGTTCAAGTTTCTTTCTGACTTTCAGCTATTTTTTAGCCTTTTTTGTGCTAATTCGTTTTAGCTACTTTCATATGTTTTCTGCTAATTTCTGAATATTTAAACAAATTTCAGCAAATGTGTTCTTTCTGCTTCCTTGTGCTAATTTAGGCTTGTTCTTCCATTTCAGCATGTTTTTATTTAGCTAATTTCAGCTGTTTCTCAGCAAGTTCTTCTGCAATATGCGTTCACGCTGCAATTTTGCGGGAAATGCAGTTTTGTTAGTTAAAACAAAATTTGCATAAACTGATTAAATGAGGAACCAATTCTGAAGATTAGCTATATTTTCTTTTAAACATAAATAAGCTAAAGCATTAATTAGGAAGATAACCTGTCATCTATAGCAATTTTAGAAAACGAAGCCCTTTGTTGCTCCTGCAGTAAGTCGTCATCCTTGATAAATCTTCTTCTGAGTTGGTTGTGTCAATGTGCCGCTTGCTTTGTCGCCACCGTGTCTCCATCTGTTAATGGGTGATGTCTCGCTCACTTTGATGGTTTTAGAGTTCTCATTTTCACTTTTGAACCCTGTCTGAATTTTATCCATTGTTCCCTCTTTGCACCCCACGTTGCACATAAATAACACGACTTATAATTAAAACCCTTCATTTGGCAGGCTAACTAAATCTGCACACAAACCTCTTTATCTGAAGGTCAGGGGAAACTAAATGAAAAAAAAAAAACAGAGCACTCTTTTTTTTTTAGTGTTGCCACTCAAAGGCACTCATTGCTAAAAATGTTAGTTTGACCTCTAGATAGATGGAAACCAGGGACTTTGATGATTTACGTTTTATTATTCAGGCAGGAAAAAGTCAGCCTGGGGACCAAGGACAATGTAACTGGCTGCTGATCAGCCTGATCAACACACACTCAGTTATGATCTTTGCCAAGTTCATAAAAAAATCACTGAGGGCAGCTTCTGTGAAAAACTTGTTAGAAGTAGCTTTTCATCAAGTAATTTAACAAATGCCAGAGAGACTGGCTTTGAGATGTCGTTTCAATCTGGAACAAAAATAGTTCCTAATGGTTGCATAACTGTTGGAGACTGTAGGACACTGAACGATGATGAAAGGAAGCTGGTGTCGAAGAGCAACGCAGCTCGGCTTGTCCTTCTGTTCACAGTGCAGCTAACTTCTCCATGGATGGTAACTTAGAAATGACTGTATTCACAAAAAACTCGCTAAGCCCTCATAGTCAAAGTCAAATCAAAGTCAACTGGTAAACTGGCAGAAGCTACTTTCAGAGAGGGGGGAGGTCAGCTGGGGGCAGCCAACCTGCTGAATGGGTTGGCCTGCAGCAACGTGAAATACATCCAGACTGGAAACGTGTGGAGAACAGACTGACCTGCAGCCTTCTGATGCATATCTACTGTAACGTCTCTCACTGCCTCACTGGACAAACTTTAATAACGCACAGCAATGCATCCTTGTTTATGTGCTGTAAGTGAGCAGTTGGGAAGATTTGACAGAAGACACTGATGTGTAATAGGTCATGTCACTGGAGGTACAAACAGACGTCTCGTCTCATGAGCGAGTGTGTGTAAGCGTTGAACCTTAGCGGTCTTGTCAGCAGAGGTGGTCGCAAACAGACATCTGTCTGGTGAGACGTGACAGGACAGAATGGCTCCCTGATGAGCGTCCAGGTCTTGCAGTTTTGTTCCGCTCGCAACGTCCCACACCTGACAGTGAGGAAAGGACAGATTATTTACAGGATGACTTTATATTGCTGTTAAACGTGCAAAGTGTGTGTGTGTGTGTGCGTTTCACCTTCACGGTATCATCGAAGGACCAGGACAGCAGTCTCAAGTCGTTTGTTGAGTCGGAGAGCAGAGCGAAGCATCGGACTTGGTCCTTGTGTCCCTGAAGTACTTTACACTCGCCTGACTGCCACTTCCACACCTACAGGGAAAAACAGAGGACGATCTGTCAACCACTTGGATACACATAAAAATACAAGACTTATTGCACTGTCATTTATTACTGGACTGTCAGTTTGTAAAATAAACTATGCACAGGCATAAATTGTTTGTTTGTTTGTATCCTTTAATGATTACAATAAACACAAAGATCTCTGAGATGACGTAAAATTGACAAAAGCAACAATAAGAACAAAAAAATATATATATCTGATGAGTATCAGCCATTGTTTTGAATTGTGCTTGAACAAAATTATTTACAGGCCTTCACTAATAAAAGGTGGGTACCCTTAACTTAAAAAAATGTGGAACAACTTGCCGAAGCAATCAAGGGATTGCTGTAACTCTCTGAGACTTGGAAACCAGTCCGCAGTATTTTGGTCCACTTCTCGTGGACAAACTGCTCCAGCTGTCTCAGGTTTGAGGCGTGCCTTCTTACACACCATGATATCAAACAGCCCAGTGACTACCGTACACGTCACACCGCCCTATAAGTTGCATCAGTCCAAAAATGTCTAATAAAGTAGAAAAAATAAAAAATAAGTTGCTTTGCCGTATAGGTTGCATCTATTATGTGTCACCGCTGACCGCCCGGAAACGTGGGCCGGTGTTGTGCCAAAAATCGATTGGCTGCCAAATGGCGGCCGTGGGAGCGTGCACGGGAGGACTTTAACAAGAATTTAACAAGATTAACACTTAAAAACAATTATTTGTTTGCTTGAAATTATAGTAAAAGTGTGTCTCAGTTTAACGTTTCCTTAATAAATGCACTTTAATTGTCAAATCAGCTGCATTTCTCCTGGGCGGCGCGGTGAAATGCAGCTGATTTGACGTTTGCTCCAGGAGTTCCGGAGCGAGACAAAGGTGGCTTGGTATGGCAAGACAAGTGTCTCATTAATAGCCACTTTTATCTATTAATGAGACACTTGGCTTGCCACATTAGTTGAGGGCTCTCTAGTGGCTGAAAATGGTAGTGTTCAATATTTTTCCATGTCAGAATGAATGAACTCGTCAGATCTCAGCCAAAAATTGGATTATAAATATTGGGGAAAAAACTTATATTAGTCGCTTCGGTGTATAAGTTGCAGGACTTGCAAATTTATTAAAAAAGGTGCGACTTATACAGCGAAAAAGATGGTACTTTTCCCCTGACTGACCAATTACAGGACTGAAGACACATGTAATACTGATTACAAGACACGTAAGTTTAACATGTCCCTATGGTCATGTCCCTCAGAGGAGTTGACGGGGGAGAGGGCAGGCCCCAGAGGCCAACTTATCACCAGCTAAATGTTTTTTCCCCACTATGGGAGTGTGCTGTTTGTGGTGGGACTCAGTTTGCTGGTGGCTGGCTACTCAGACTGAAGAAGTCTTTTGGATAAAGGACGAAACGTCTCTGCAAAAAAAGAAACCGTCCAAATGACCTGACTGAACATTGTTGGATTATTACCTGGATTATTGAGCATGAACTTTGGTCTGATGGTCAAATATTTTTATTAATTTCTAGGGGTATCATCCTCCTTGTCAAGGCCAGTTTCATTACCATATTTTGTTTTAAAAAAATAATCCCGTTGAAATTAATTTAAAAGCAATGACTGATTTCAGACATTTTTTTGTTTAGTCAGTTTGAGGTCATTTCAGTGACCTTTGTGGGTTGTTTTTCTTTAATATATTTGTACAAATAATTTTGTCTGCATATGCACAACTCTCATCTAGTCTCGCCAAGCGTTTCAGTCAGGCTAAAGTCTCCACTTTCACTGTTCTAACAGCTTAATCCTTTCATTCTCAGCCATTCAGCTGTAGATTTGTTGCTGTGCTTGGGATTATTATTTTGCATGACCCAGTTTTATCCATTCTATGCAGTTCCTCTGAGGGTTTATTTACCTAATTTGAAGGCCTGATGACCAGATTGTTGTTGTTTTTTTTATATATATTCCTCACAAGAATTTTTTTTTCTAAATAATGAGAGCTTTATTGCCTAAATGCACAATTAGTGAACATATTAACACAAAAAGCAGTCGGCATTTAAACTGTGACGCTCATCTGAACGCTTTAAATAAAATATAAGCATTTCTGTAACATACTTTTGCTTCCTGCCTCCTGTGCACTCCAGCTAGGAGCCACCAGAGTATTTCCAGTTGTGACAGCATGCATCAAAGAAATGTACCGATGGTGGTAGCAATGTTTTTATGAGCATTTGTCAGTTTGTGTGCAAAAACAGCAAAATGTCTGAATTTTTCCAACACATGGTTCAGCCTATGAATGATAAAAAGGGACAAATCAACCATATTTTCTAAGAAGAAATTAGAAAGATTTTAATCATTTGCAGGTATATTTGAATCAACGTTACATTTTTGGTGCCGCAGAAAAAACTGACTCATCTAAAAAACAGTAAAGAAGTTGTTGCAAAATACATACTCATGTTGGATGCAGTGGAAACCTCTGTACACAACGTTTTACATTTATTGTCTTGTGTTTTTCTTTTTCATGTTTATCAGTACAATTGATGGAGTTATAGCATAATGTATTGGATAATTTTGATAAACCGCAGCAGCCATCTTGATTCAATTGTAGATGTGCATCCAATGATCATTTCCTGAAAGTTTTATTCAAATTCATCCAGTGATTCATTAGATATTTTTGCTAACAGACTCCTAACAGCTACAGGGTTTGCACAATCTGTGCACAACGTTGAGGTTTCTCTTCTTTTCTTGTCTCAAGGTAAAAATATGTCTTTTGTATTCGCCCTGCGTTTGCATTAACATCTAAATACATCGCTTGCATTTCCTAGCAAGCACATGTCAAGCGGCATGAAGCTGAGTATTTTCAGAACAAGCCGTGGCATGGTCTGAGGATAGCGATGCTGCAGGCAGCAGCCGCATGAATACAGAATGAGGAGCTTTGCTGTTGGAGAGGAGAGCCAAGAAGGTGCTGCAGTGGACAGGTCTGTAGGTAAAAAGAGGAGACGCAGAAGGAGAAGAACGAGATGAGAGGGGGAAGAGGAAAGAGTAACAGAGCATGAACAGTGGGGGTTGACAGAGCGTAACAGCCTGATGTGCACACTTTCAGCATTCACACACAAACAGCTGCATGTGGTCAACACAGGAGCAGGGTGGAGATAAAGAGCTATTGAGAGCAGTGTAGCCAGAGGCAAAAAGAGTTGGGAAAAGGAGAGAAGACAGAAGGATGAAGTGTGGAGAGGTGAAGAGGCCGGCAGAGGAGCTGGTGGAGTTTAACCGGTAGGGGAAAGGCAAAGTTGCCGTAGGACCTGAAACACTGAGGATGAATGATTCACTAAAGCTAGTATTTTTACTAAAGGAGAAGGATTGGATGGAGGGAGAACAATGAGCAATAACGGAAGAAAGATGGGAAACAAGTAAAAGGGAGGAGTTGGAAAAGATGCCACTAAGTAGGGAGGAGGTGAGGGATAATAATGTATTATGTGTTGTCATCATTGCATGTTCCCATACAATGACGAAATTGGCTCTCTGCATTTAACCCATCCACCCCCAGGTGGCGCAATGGGCAGCTATTGAAGGGAGCAATTGGAGATAGGGTGTCCTGCTCAGACACATCGACATGTTCAAAGACTGGGGATTGAACCTGGGACTTTTGGGTCCCAGGTTGGCTGCTCTGCCTCTACCTCATCTCGGCCCCCATGAATGAGGAGCAGAAGGAAAAAGAAGAAAAGGAGAAACAAAACTGAGCAGAAACAAACTTGAGATGTCTAAAAAAAAGAAAGGGAACAAAAGGAGGAGGAGAGGAGTTGAACCTACCCTGATGGTGGTGTCCTCAGAGGATGTGATGAGCGTTTGGCCACTCTGGCAGAACTGGCAGTGAAGCACGGTCTTAGTGTGCCCCTGCAGAGTGGCTAAAAGCTTCCCGGAGGGCACCTCCAGGATCTGGAAGGACAAGACAAAACAGCAAGAAGAACATCAGCTGCAGCACAAATATGTAGAGAAACAGCAAAATAAAGGGTATGTTTTTTTCTAAGATTTGAGAAGCATCGAAACGGCCACAAATAAACTAGTGATGTCGTACGAATGGAGTTAAACTACGAGCTTTGAGGGCAACATCAGAATCACAAACGACTTTAGGAGTTTCTACAGGAGGCCGAAAACAAAACAATATAGGTGTAGGAAAGTGTTTTATTTCAACAAAGTAAAGTGCTGTAATAACTTCTTGTGATGGGGAAATTCTTAAAAATGTTAAAGTTAACTTTGAGGAATATGGTGGTGTTATGTGCCTGAGGCACATTATTATTACTATTCCATCCTTTGGACATATTTTGGGTTTTCTTAACTAATTAACCTTGATTGTTTTAAGCTGTGGCGTTTTTACATCTGCCTATAAATAAGCTGGTCCCAGGGAGCTTTTGTTCATCCCTCTCTCTTTTTGGCTTCTCTCTGGGCTCTTGGTTTTTGACTGCCCTCTGGCTGCCCTCGTCTTTTTTGGGCTCTGCTTCCCTCTCACTCATCCTGCCCAGGATGAGTCCTGACGATGTGGGCCGCAGCAGCCAGCCTCAGTCTGACAAGGTAGTTTTTTGTTAACTTTTGTCCCTTTTTTATAGTAATTTTGGCCTGGTGGGACTGGTTGTCCTGTTTTCGTTCTGTCTTTTGAACTAGTTCTTTTAGTATATTTTTGTAGTTTTAGTCCGGTACCAGCAGTGGCTTCGACCGTTTTGTTCTGTTTGACCAGCTCACCAGGTCCATCTTTCAGTTCAACACTTTGGGTTTTTGTGTCTTTTTAGGTGGACACAGGAATTGGGAGTTCATAATAATCTTCCCCCCCCCCCCAGAAGCAGCAGCTTTAATAAATTTAATGTTTTGAACCCTGATGTTTGTGGCACGTGTGCTCCTTAATGTGTTGTGTTCTTGGTGGACGTAACAGGCAGCCTGTTCAGAGTGTACCCCACCTTTAGCCAGACCATTGGAGATAGACAACAGTTCCCCCCGACCCTGAACAGGAATAAACAGTAAAGAAAATACATAGAGGGATGGATTTTGGGAGATTCTGCAACATTGCAGCTTGGAAACATCCCTATAGGCTTAAAAAAAAACATAAGGAAATTAAAGGCACACAATAAGAATTAAGTTTTATATGTTCTCTTAAATGAAAGACATTGACAACATAAAATATTTGATGTCACAGATAAAGATGGTCACCACAGGCACCATGAGAACCATATTTGTGATCAAACCCTGGAAGAGTTTTGGCAAGTCTGCTTTAGCAGACTACTGCATCCTTGTAGATGTTTAACCATATGGTCTTTCAGTGTGTATCATGGGTGCACTGCACATTAGTTCATGATGACAACAAGAGGACTGAAGATTTATTTCATAAAGAAATGAACGCCATCTGTTTGTCCTTGCAGGCAACTCTTGTGATTATGAACAAAGACGAAGATGACAGCAGTTTCTCACACGGCCTCTAATCAAAGCAGCCAAAGCACATAATTACATAAACAGAGTTGTGTCTGGTAAGAATTAATTTGGCTTCTCTACCCTAAGAATTGTTGGTTTGTCTATTGTCATACATTTCTGAAAGCACATTGATGTTTGGACAAGGTTAGAGCTTTTCAAAATTTAACAAATTTTAGCATTAGTGGTAAACTTTAGGAAAAAGAGAAGTAGGCATAAAAAACAACTAATGTAATTAATCACTATTATTACTGTTTTATATAGAAATGATCCAGTTTTGTGGTTGTTTGATGGCCATACCTTTTTATGCAAAAATCTCCTCAGCAACTGAGACTTTTAATTCAAATTCTAGTTAACTGGACCTTCAAGGGTCGTCATTTCTTTGTCTATTTTTGCCCATTTTTAATTTTTTGAAAATTTCACACAAAAGCCAGCAGCCTATATACAGCCTGAAAATGCCCAAATTGTCAAACCAAAATGACTTCTGATCAGCATTAGCCAGTCTAGGGTGCTGCCCCACCACTCACACCATTCACCATATTACATTGAAGACTTAAAAAACATAAAAATGAAATAATAAAATAAAAATATTTCAAAATATGTGTATATATATTTTTTGTTGTGTAAGGTAAATATTTTATAGTTAATGATAAGTTAAGTTGTTTCTTTCAAAAACGTTGTCTCCGAGTGGTGATGTATTTCCGCCCTGGGGGCGCAAAAAGCTTAGCCCATGGACTCTCGTTAAAAGTTGTACATGTGCATTTAGCTCCTCTTTGTTACAAGGGATAGAAGATTCTGGGCGCACCACTCCAGCGCCCTGAGTACCGGCGCACTGTACAGATTGTGCTTCCGGTCCCGGCACCCCGGTACAGATTTATTTATGTATTTTTGTCCCGGAACAGATTGTGCAGTGACACTCACAATGAGGCTATGTATGAAATATTATTTAGCTGGCAGACAGCAGCACATTTAAAAGAGGTGTAGCATTAATTTTGATCAGGCAGATGGGAGATCCGCTGCATTCAGCGCTGGGTTTGTTTATACCGGTCGGGGTCCTGTGTAGAAAGGAGAGACGACTGGAGGTGACGGTGAGGTGATGTGGAATATTCTAACAACAGTCATCATTAATGTGCCTTATTTATTGTCTTTACACAGGTAAGGAATTAGTTAATAAAGTGCACAGACGTGAGCATGAGTGAGCGAACCGATGAGACTGTGATGCGTGCGTGTGTGTGGAATGTCTTGAACATATATGTTTTGGTATATGTATATTTTGGAGTTGTAGCCCCTCATGTTGGAAATTCCACCAGCTGCCACTGGCATTAGCCTTTCGCTAACTCTGGTACTTTTACATTTACGTTGTCCAAATGTTGATTTAATTACATTTTACCCTTTTAAATTAAACAATTTGTCTATAAAAGGAGCGAATGGATTGTAGCTCAAGTACCAGTGATTTTGTGAGAATCAAGGAAAGACCAACAACTCCTGGGATTTTACCAGACACTGAAATATTCAGGCACGAGGGTTGAAACGTTTTAGCAGAAACAAGCCTCGGGACATGCCGACCAGGATCATCAAGCTTCACACACAGAAACGCAAAGTTCAAAGACTGAGAGGACATCTTGGGAGAGTTTGAAACTTCAGTTTCAAGGTTTTGTGTCTTAATATCAGGAGGCTAATATAAAAGATAAAGACATGGAACACTTTTTTAAAAAGCTACAAAAAAAAAAGACAAATGAAAGCCAGCAAAGAGGCCGATTCTGCATGGTTTAATAATTTCAGCACAGTTAGCTTAGCTTTCTAAAGCATTTGAAACAGGCAAATAAAAATCCACACAGAAGCAAACAACTACTGGTTCTTGAATGCTCTGAAATGCAAACATTTCTACGCTGCATCTACCATACACTACCTGCACGCTGCCTGAGCACAGAGCGACTGCCAGCACCGACCCCCTGCAGGGGGTCAGCAGGCGCCGGATCCTGCAGCCAACTGTCCTTAGCACCTGACTAGCTGTCAGTCCTGACACCTGCCACACAACACACAAACACTAAGTCTCTTTAAAAACACACAACAGTGACTTGTTGTTCTCTAATGCATATTTTTTAAAGAATCTGTCTATTTTTTACTGCAGTAAAACAAATGCAATAACTCACACTGTCACTGCTTTTAATGTTTCCTCCTGTACACGGATTGCAAATAAATCAAAATGAAGGTTATAAAAAATAATGGATGTGCTGCAGTAATCTGCTGAGTCTTTGTCAAAGGGTGCCACCTGGTGTTAGTGCAGGGGAGAAAAAAGAAATCTATAAAGAGCAAATGACAAGAAAGCATCCAACTGCAAACTTTACAGAAGGAAAATAAATTCTGAAAGGGGTGAAATTTATCTTAAAACTAAAAAAAGATTACAGATCAAAAGAAGCACATTATCTGTAGAGAATTTCCAGTTCTGCTTTTCTCCGTCATGCCAAATTACTTGTACAGATTTGAATTAATATTTTAATGGTAAAAACACAATGTCATAGAAGTTAGTTATGTTCACAAAGGTCAGAAATCAAGCTGGAAATCACGCATGAAGTTCAATATTTGACACAATGCACCTGTGGTTCCCAAACCTGTTATTTCAGCTTCTGACTCAAATATTAACAGAGAAGACCTGTGACTGTTTATGGCTGATAAACGTTAAATCACAAACAAAAGCATACAAATAATTATTAGATTATTTTCATACACTGTTAACTTCACAAACTACTTCTCTTCTAACTACTATTACTTTTAACTACTAGAGTTAGACCTCTATTGCACTATCTACACTATCATCATCTATTGCACCTCTATTGCATTAGCAGGTCTCTTGTGTAAATGAGTTCCCGAGGCTCAATGGGATTAACCTGTATAAAGAAAGGTTGAATGAATTGCACGATTACAACCGATTCAAAATGCTGCAGCCCGATTCTTAACTGGTACAGGCAAAAGAGATTACATTGCACCAGTTCTGGCCTCCCTTCACTGGATCCTGGTTCACTTTCGAATTCAGTTTAAAATCTTTCTGTATGTTTTTCAATCTCTGAACTAGGGATGCACGATATTATCAGCATGATATTGGTATTGGCCAATATTAGCGATAAAGTTAAATATCGGACATTCCATCAAAATAACACCAATATAAAAAAGGTACTTTTTTTAATGTATATATATATTAAGTATTTATATAATGTTAAATCATTGTCAGCCCCCTTTTTGGCATCTGCATTTGACAGCAGGCCAAATTGACAAAGATCATGCAGAAATATGTAGTATTTTAATTCTAAGCTATGTAGTATCTGTAAGTAGGTCTAGGGAAAAAATATCGGTACTGGTATCAGTTATCGGCCAAATAAGTTTTAACATATTGGCATATTGGATATCGGACAAAAATCCAATATCGTGCATCCCTACTCTGAACCGTTCTCCCCCCTCCTAGCTCGATGATCTGCTGCAGCCACGTGCCCCACTGCGCTCTCTGAGGCGATCAGATGATTTTATTGATTCCAGGCACTCATTGTAAGCTCAGAGGTGACAGGGCCTTTTCTGTTACAGGTCTAAAACTATGGGATGGTTACCACTGCATGTCAGGCAGACCCCCTTCTCTCACTGTTTTAAAGTCTCGTTTGAAAACTTGCTTTTTCCCCCTGGCTTTTGACAAAGTGAGTTGATTTTAACTCGTCTGTATTCTATAATGTTACCCATTTAGTTCTTATCTTTATCCATTTGTATCCATGTGTTTTCTCCTGAGTCCTTTGTTTGTTTGTTTTTGCTGTACAGCACTTTGGTTGGCCTTGTTGCTTTATAAATAAAATGGTATGGTGTGTTACTATGGCAAAAAAAAATATTAGTCATTTTTAATTGTAGACAATTTGGGAAATACTGGTAATTTCAAGACTCCGATAATCATTTATCCCAGGTTTATGGAGCGCACTGCACCAGAAGATGCTAAATCCATTGATTTATTCTTTTAAACGTATCAATTTTCAGTGGGACGCTTTGCCATTGACTGTAACCAAACAGTGTAATAACTGTGTTTTTCCTGTTTAACAAAACAGGCTCATTTTCAAAATTTACCCATAATGGCTAATTTAGGGATAAAACAACTTCCTTAAATCTTTAAACTGCACAGATCAAATCACCTGGGCTCCCGTTGTGTTAATCCTTCCTTCACTTATCTCTGGGGTCAGGATGAAGGTCAGAGCTATAGTTTTAATCTTTAAGTTGTATTCATTAGGACTGCAGAACCTTTTCATTAATTACCTGCTCTCTGCTTTGAGACTTTGGCCCGGCCACTCGTGTGTGTCGGGGGACTGAGCTTGAGAATGGGTTTTAAAATAGTGAGCTGCCCTAACATACAATACACAAAGAGAGCACACACACACACAGTTGACACAAAGCACTTCAGGATCTTATTCTCTATGTACAACAATTTATCACAGAGACAAAGCAAGGAGAACAAGGAGGTGTTCAGAACAAAGGAGAGGAAAAACAAACCAAACCAGGGATATTAGATCAATGCGTGAAGTAAGATATCAAATCAGAGCGAGTGGGAATAAAAATCACAGACAGTGGGAGAGAAAATTGAAATAAGTGAAAAGAAAACGAGTTGTAAGCCTTGTTGTGGCTGACCTGATGCACAACTAACAGGAGCCAGGACAGATAAAAAATTAAAAGAAACGCTACTAATGTCAGATTAAAAACACCGATTTTACTGACAGGGAATTCCATAAACGTGCATCTACACGCAAACTAAGGCAACTTTTAAAACCAAGAATTCTTGGCATTTGAGTCTCTTACTTTAGAAAGATGCAAATTTTTTACTGAAATTAAAAAAATATATATTTGTTCTGCTTATTTTTATTTAATTTTCCTTCTTGCTCTCGGCTAAGGCGGACGTTTTTCCTCCTGCTTCTTCCCCTGCTCTGCTCCTTGTCATGTGAACCTTTTTAGAGCATCTTTTTGCAAATCTTCCGAATTGTAAATTATGGATCTGGTCAGCTGGTCTCTCAACACAATTTATTAAATTTTCTCAGTGAGAAGACAGGGTGAACGAGAGCCCTCCTGCCCCAATGGGACACTTGCAGCTGGATACATGCTTGATTCCTAGGAGAAGTGGAAGATCGTGTGCCTGGCCATAGTGTCAGTCGAGGACGCTGAAGATGTGTACAGAATTGGATTTATGATAACAGGATTTCTGCTTTTTAGAGTTGATGGTTACCTGGCATATCGATAAATTCGGAAAACATCGGCAGCTGTTCTGGCCATTGTGACGCTGCCCGGCATGTGTGAACGAATGTGCTGTGCTGTCAACACTCACACTCCAATGCTGTGCGAGCTGATCCGTAAGTTGGATGCGATTCTTGCTGAGAATCGCAGGCTACTTGCAGCTCCTGAATCTCGCTGCGGGAAGGAATAGATCTTGGAGAAGTTGTAAGCTCGACTCGGCGTATGTGATCACAAATTTAGCTGTTTGGAGCCACCATTACCGTACAAGCGAGACTGCATAAGGCAGATGGCAATTAAAGAGTCGGCCTGACCCAAAACACCTGTTACTATCTGAATCTGGCTCCCCCCGTGTTGGCCTTGGAAGGTTGACTAACTCAAATTCTCCTGGATGTTATGTGAATAAGAAGCTCTGCTCCCTGCTCACCTACCCGCTCCCTTCCCCAAGGACATAGAACTGTGTCAGAGCTCTACCGAGCTGGCTGACAAACACTGCACCATCACTTATCAGGACTATTGGGGGGGGGGGGGGGGGGGGCTATCTAGACAGTGTTCACAGACTACTTCCCATCAAATTTATTGCCTTCGCTAGCCTCCCTCATTTTTTCCCCCCGTTGCAGCAACCTAGGTAGATGTGAAGGCGCCAGTGGCTGCGTCACTCACTTCGGCGGCCTGTGCTGGGATCCCGACCCTCACCCACTCCACATGCATATGTCTTTATGTCACCAATATGTTGCTTTTTCTTGTGCTGAGGGTTTTTTGCAACCTCACATTGTGTCGTGTGAGATATGTTTATTTTATACCTTTTCTTTCCTCGTGTTTTCCCTTTTCCTTATCTAAACAAAAAGGGCAGTGCTTCCCATGAGGCTGCAGCCTCAGGCACCCCCGTCTACCCGTGTTGTTTTCTTTGGACGGTTGTACAGAAATGTAATTTCGTTGTGCTTCTGTGCAATGACAATAAAGGTTGATTCTGATTCTTATTTATACTCACACAGAGTCAGTTCTGCTAATGCTCATCTGTTAAACACGGGGTAGGAGTGATGAACTCTATTAGAGTTTATGATTTTAACACTGATGTTACGTTAAGACAATCTTTCTTGCAAGAAAATGGGAATAAATTTTAAGTTTTATTTTAAATAAAGCTGATATTAGGAAAAAGATTACTCAATACTGTTTTCCATGCATTTGCAGTGTGTGTGTGTGTGTTTACCTGCACGGTGCCATTTTCATGGCCCAGGCCCACAGCAGACTGCTCCCTGCACAGACAGGTACTTCTGATCCTGGACGACATCTCCTCCGATTGGAACAGCACTGATCCCGTTCTGCCGTCACGCACCTGACACAAAAACACGCGCAATAATTTTAACTACAAGCTAATAAATCACACACACCGGTGCCTGCTGTATCCGCACTTGAGCATGCACTAAAAAAACTAAACATTCCTCTTTTTTAAAGCAGCAAGAAGCACTATTTTCTACAGATTACCTGCAGTCTGTTGCAATTGTCTGCAGCTGACACTATAATTTCCTCATCGTTGAAGAGGACGTCCGAGTCTCTCTTCAGGCAGACGGCTGAAGACGTGTGGACCTTTGTTGTCTCCCACAACTACAAAACAAGATAAAATCAAATGTGGGAAAAACATGAACAATAAAAAAAAGGTAAAATCACAACACTGAATCTCTCATTTATCACATGGTTGTTCTCCTAAATTTCTTCCTTTGTACTTAAATATTTCAGAAATATTATCAAATAATACTATCCTAAATAGGTATGTACTTTGTATTGCATTATCAGCATTATATTTCCTAAATGGTAAAGAAATTATAGGAAAGTTACAGTCCGTAACAGCACAGAATCCATCCGTTTCAACATCTGGAATGACCAGCTCTTGTTCTTCAACAGTTACATTCACTTTAATTTTAAATGGTTGATCTTCATATTGTTTTAAATCACCTTCAGCTCTCAGCTGGGATTCAGGGTTCCGTCCTTCTCACTTCTTGTGTAGCAGGCAGGCCTTTTTCTGTAAAAATTACAATTTTTTTCCCCTCCCATTTACCGTAGTGTTCCTCGGGGATCCTGTTTGGGGCTAACTAACTTGCTGTACAGATTATATGCTACACTTTTAAGAAGGATAAAGAGCACTTTATGAAGATGGGTCAAAATATAAATAAATAAATCCTTAAGTAAAAAATGAAATCCACACAGCTTTTACCATCATACTGTTGGATAATGTGTCCATAAACTAAATATATGCAAGCTAAATTAGTAAACGGCTGCTGACCACTACAGGTGTTTATTGACCTACGGAAACTGCCGAAGTAAATGAGAGTGAGTCAATAACGATGACGTGCATGAAAGAGCCATGTGGGGTCAAGAAGTCAGACAGTTTGGATGTTTTGGTTCATATTTACACTGATTTGTTGAGTGACATACACAGATACATTTTTAAACTTGAAACTTGGTGGATCTAACCAGTTTTTCTGGAAACTATAACTGATAAAATATAACCGACTATAGCCAACCTTAAATTGGTCAGTCACTGAAGCATCCGCTCGCTTTTCAGAGGATTCAGCTGAATGTTATGTTTACATTGAATGCATACCCACATTCTAGAATTGCACATTAATATATATGGAATAAACTACCTCCAAGTCCTCCATTTACTATAGTTAAAATTACCTTTTTATTTTATAGTTTGAAAAGAGTATCTTTAAGACCTATAAAATACAGCTCAAGTCATATGTTTTCTTTACAGCTTTCGTGTTTTTGCAATAATCGTTTTGTGTTTTTGTGTTCAAAGCTATTTATCATTTATCATTTTAAGATTTGCAATATGCCGGACTGGCAAAGTTGGTCTTTTTTAGTAGGTTTCAGACAAAGTCTGTGCAACACTGTAGAAAGCTTGGGGTGAGTGTAATTCATGCCACAACAACAAAAAAGGTAAAATAAAGTTGTTAGAAGTGATTACAAACGGCTGTAGTCATGGAAATTGTTAAATCACTGCGATGATAATAATAGCTTGTATTTAGGCAAGACCAATCACATAAAACCTAAATCTAAACGGTAAATTATTATATGATCACTGCTTTCATTCCCACACTATAAAGTTATTTCTTATTTACCCCCATTATTTCTGAGCAATCCTCATTAAGCTCTGAAAAGTAGCCTTTGGTAAATTGAGAGTGGAGTGCAATTAGTTAACTTGTGATGTTCAATAACGAGACAAGTTTGAGTTTATTTTTAGAAGAGGTAATTAAGGTGTTCCTATGAGGCAGCAACACTTACCCTGACAGTCTGGTCGTCTGAGCAGGAGAGCAACTGGGAGCCGTCGGTAGAAAACTGCACACGCTGAATCCAGCTCAGGTGGCCGCTGCAGTCAGCCTTTTTCTTATTGGCTTCAAGGTCCCACAGCTAAACAGATACACAATGTGTCGTTTTACACACTTGAAGTAAAACAAAACTACATATTCAGGTGAAAAGCGTTCTACCTCTACAGTGTAGTTTGAGAATGCGATTGCCAGCAGGTTGCTGGTCGGACAGGCATGACAGTATTGCACTGTGCCCAGACGATTGGTCTTTATCTCCAACAGCATGTCTGTTGTCTCCACATCAAATACCTGCAAAACAACAACATGCAGACAACACATCAGTCTAGTCTGCATATGTGCTCAATGAAACACATGGAGAATTTAATTTTAAGAAGAAACTTCTGAGGTGAAGTAGTCCAAGAAACATGCAGAGGCGTCTCTGCAGCGTTGGGTTGATTCCCAGAATAAAAATGTGGAGGGCACAGACCGATTACAAGACAAGAATATCTGATTCTGAGTAGCTCAAGAGAGGATGGGTACCACTTTACACCCAAAACACACACGCTTCAAGACGCATTAGAAAACATACTCCCTTTTCAGCCTTCTTCAAGGAAGTGTTAAACAAGGACAAAATGAATGTGACGTTCCAAGATTCAAGCATTTACACACAATTCGTCAAATCTTAACCACAGAACATCACAACACTGCTGAATAACGTGCTTTCTTGTATCCAAGACGTTCAGTTTCCCTTCCTAACGCTCACCAAAACAACATGTCTCGTAGCACAAATGATGCGCTTGCTGTCGGCGGTCCAGGTGCTGCACTTGACAAAAACCTCTTCGTTGTCGCAGTCAGAAAACACGCTCTTCACATTGATCGTCTTCCACTCGTTGGCAGTCGAGACCTGAAACAACTGCAAGAAAGCATTCAGACAGGATGTCAGCGCAGAGTGGGTTCTGAAGGTAATGCATTTCTAAATAACATCAATTTCTGTTACATTAACAACTATCACTTGTTGCTTAAAGGCAAACTATTATATTTTAGGGATGCACCATATTGGATTTTTGGCCAATATCCTACCATGCTAATATGTTAAACCTTATTTGGCTGATAACTGATAACAATACCCATATTTTTTTTCCTAGACCTACCAGTACTTACAGAGACTGCACAGCTTTCTCTGCTGTAGAATTAAAATATTACATTATTCTGCATGGTCTTTGTCAATTTGGCCTGCTACCAAATGCAGATGTCAAAAAGGGGGCTGAAAATGATGCAACACTTCAACTTGGATTATGTTTAATGTCAAATTTATTCATCAGGAAAAATCAGTGTATGTATTTTAAAAACGGATTACCGTAACTTTTTGAGCCAAACCAATGTAACATGGCTGCCATAAGCACAAAATGTTTAAAACAGTTAATTTTACAGATACTGAGGTGGTAATAACTAGGAGTTATTTACGACTCATATTACAAGCACTGATGCAGCTCAGAAGATCACAAAACATCGCATAAGGATGTATAAAATGTTGTTTTCAAGGTTTCACTAAAACTGCTCAAAAACGCTGTCATGGGCAAGAAGGTGGTGGGATATGCATTCTTTCAAGAAATGCTGCATTTATGATACATTTTTACATGTATAATAGGCAAATTATCTGTCTTACCTGCAGACTTTTATTTTGTTAAGTGACGACAGTCAAAACAACAGAAAGTATTTAAAACCATACATATAAAGTATAGAAAGCTTCGTAAGTATTGAGTTAAACAGCAGTCACCTTAACAGTTCCGTCAACGGAGGAAGTGGACAAGTAGCTATCATCAGGGGAGAAGCAGCAGTGTTTCACTGGCTCGAAGTGGCCAAACAAGGTGTTCTGGGAGGCGGGCTTGTTGAGATTCCAAAACTGTAAGAACCAAAGAAAAGAAAGTGGGATACACAAAAGTAAAAAAATAAATAAAAAGATGTGACTGGATAATAATGGTAATAAATACACTGTGGAAACATGCGCACCTTGACGTTGGCCATTTCGTCGTTGGAGCAGGTGGCCAGAAGGAGCTTCTGTGTCGTGTTGGTGAACTCACAGTGGTTAACCTGTTCCTCGTGCTCCTCCAGGAAGGCCCTCAGCAGCTTGCCTTGTTCTGCGTTCCACACCTGAAACTCACAAGTACGCTGATTTTAGCATAAAAACAGATGAGAAACAGCTGGATTTACCAGATTTCAGTTATCGTGCGTTTCTGCAGTGAAGTTGATGAAACACTCGATGACGACTCACCTTGACCCTCCTGTCACTTGAGCATGTTGCTAGGAGACGGTCGTCAGGGGAGAAGGCGCAGCAAAGCACCTCTTCATCATGGGCGTGGATTTGGATGAGCTTTTCACCTGAGGTACTTTTAAACACCTGAACACACATATACATCAATTTAAAATAAAAACCTTAAACTGCAAAATAATGGGTTATGAAGGCAAGACAACCAAAAAATACTTAGCAAATAATGACAGACATTATGTAGCTTTAGCTCTTTTTACTCTGCTAATGTCATTTGATGATAACTTCATAAGAACTATGTGAATATTTTATATATTTTTGATATATTTTGGTTGAAAACTTCACTCAGTTTCATGGGAGTGCAGCACATTTAAATTGATCATAAAAGAGGGAGGGGACATGTAAAAAACACATTCAGTTTTCATTAAAACTCTTTGCCTTTTATATATTTAGACAGAAGAGTCCACCTTCTCAGTGAGTACCTTAAGCATCTTGTTAGCTCCACAAGAGGCAACTTTGGTTCCATCATGGGAGAAGCAGGCAGAATAGATGGAGCCCTGGTGAGGATGGATCACTAACCGAGACAAATTCTCTACACTGCTCTTGTTTCTGTATAAAAACACATAAAATACAATTAAAGAAAGCTTTTGACATCCTATAGGCACCAATAGTCGTCTGCCAATGGGCAATAAAGCTGTTAAAACTTTAAAAAATAATAATTTGATAACATCAGATATTAGTTTTAGTCAGCATGTTCTCTACATACTACCTAGAAGCAAAAAAAAAACAACAAAAAAAAACATGTTCGGATGGAAAAGTACAAGAAGACGCTCAAAATTTGAGCCAACTTTTATGTTTTAGGATCAGCGAATATAAACGCTTGTTTTCATACATCAAGTCAAAGTAGAGTTTGCCCCTCTTGGCCCGGTTCTGGGCCTGCTGTCGAGCCTGCCTGTAGACCTCTGAGGTGTGTGGCTGAGACAGAGCGAGCTGAAGGACATCAGGGAAAGGACGCTGCTCCAGGTGGTGGGCGCTCAGAGACAAAAACTCCTGGAACTGACTGCGAACTTCACTGTTCTGGAAGACACAAAGCACAGACCAGCATCAGGCTACTGTTGGATGTTAGGTATATCGTATTTTTCGCT
Source organism: Nematolebias whitei (assembly GCF_014905685.2). Taxonomy (NCBI): domain Eukaryota; kingdom Metazoa; phylum Chordata; class Actinopteri; order Cyprinodontiformes; family Rivulidae; genus Nematolebias; species Nematolebias whitei. Next base: position 14,957,992 of record NC_056519.1, on the reverse strand, counting down.
GTACAATTTGTGTTTTTTTGCATAATTTACATGTCCTGCAACTTGTAGGCTGAAGCAACGTATTTATGGATTTTTTCCCATATTTATAAAACAATTTTTGGCTGAGATATGACTGTTTTCATTCATTCTGACTGGGGAAAAAAAAGAACACTACCATTTGCAGCCACTAGATGACAGCATTGTAGTTGTAGTAGTGGTAGTAGTAGTAGCAGCTGCAGCAGTAAGGCATGACGTTGTATCATCTAATAGGTAAAAGTGACTTTAATGACAAATTCAAAAAAGTTCAAGACAAAAACAACTGGACTTTATTATACTTTATACTTTATAGTTTTTGTCTTGAACTTTTTTGAATTTACCATGTCCTGGATGACTGAGAATCTTTACCAGCTATTAATGACACAATTGGCTTGCCACAGTACCCCCCACATTTGTTTTGCTCACTGCTTGGGGCAACCGTCAAACCAGCTTCACCACCCCGGCGAAATGCAGCAAACTTGTCCATTAAAGTGCATTTATTAAGTAAAAGTTCAACTGAGACACAGCTTTGCTATAATTTTGAGCAAATAAATAATTGTTTTAGGTGCTTTTCTTGTTAAATTTCGAAGAAACGAACAGCGGCTCATCCTTCTGCACGTGCTCGCTTAAGCGAATTGGGTTTTGAAATACAGCTGATTTGACCGTCAAAGTGCATTTATTAAGCAAAAGTTAGACTGAAACACACATTTACTATAATTTTGAGCAAACAAATAATTGTTTTTAAGTGATACTCTTGTTAAATTCTTGTTAAAATCCTGTGCACGCTCCCTCGGCTGCCAATTGGCAGCCAATTGATTTTTGGCACAACAGACCCACATTTCCAGGCTCGGCCCACATCTCTGGGTTGTCAGCAGTGACGCGCAATAGATGCAATGTATACGGCGAAGTGACATATTTATGGATTTTTCCACTTTTTTTAGACATATTTGAACTGATGCGACTTATAGGGCGGTGTGACGGGGACAGCGGAAAATACGGTACATTAACTAGAGTCCTCAGAAGGTAAGTGTTTAATTACTGAAATCTATTTTTACTAAAAATTGCATGCACCTATTCTATTTATGCACATTTTCCACATACTTTCATCCATGCTTACATTCTCTAATTCATAAATTAGCTAATTTATGATGGGATATCCTTAAAAAGAGAATTATAGAAACCACAACAGAAACTAAATGAACTTATCGCTGAAGAGGAATTAGTCAGAAATGTTCCGGGGAAAGATAACAGAGCGTTCTTCTTCCTAATAAATGTGATATCTCTTATGCAAGAAAGATAACAGAACTTGTAAACCTGCATTTCCTCTTGTTCACGTTCAAAGTTCACATTTAATGAGAAGAGCAGCACTTTTACCCCAGGTGCATTCATTGTTGCAAAACTTGGAATTAACATACACACAGCAGCCAAGTTTGTTTTATATCATAAAACAACTCATGTTTACCAACCTCTTTGTCAAGAATGGACCCATACTCCACGTAGTCATTAATGAGGAGTGCTGGACCCATTATCTTGGCCTTGATGCTGACCCAGTCCAGTGAAAACATGAGCGAGTAGAGCTCCTAACCAGAAGAACAAACCAGAGTGAGATGATGTGCACAAAAGTCAAAGACGAATAACAGGAAATGTAAGCAAATCTGATCAGTTGTCTCTGATGCACCTCTGAAGTTTTGAATGGACATTTACATTTATGGACATCAAGTGATGTTCTGAAATCTTGTGAGCACACGAGCTGACAGGACAGAGTGAGGGTTCTTCTAAATTAAAAATGAGGGTGGATTTACCAGCTGGGTTGGGATTACCGGTGCAGCGTTAGAATGGTTCTGTTTGTATCTGAGAGGCAGTTTTTGTGTTAATGTCGGTAATAGTTTATCTGCTTTTGTGCCTCTTTCCTGCGGGGTCCCACAAGGCTCCATTCTTGGATCCCTGCTGTTCTCATTGTATCTGCTCCCCTTGGGTTCTATCCTGAGGAAACATGGTCTTTCGTTTCATTGTTATGCTGCCAGATTTATCTGCCCTTAAAACTCAACAGTTCCATCACCATTCGCCTTCCTTTCAAATGTCTCAATGACATCAAGGCATGGATGGCTTCAACTTTTTAAAGTTTTAATGATCAGAAAACTGAAGTCGCGTTTAGCCCTAGCTCTACCGTTGTCACTGATCCCGTAAATCTTGACTCTCTTCAGCCCCTATATCAAGCAGTCTGTTACGAATCTTGGGATGGTTTTAGACTCGGACTTTAAATTCAATAAACAGATTACCGGTAACTCTGTTCTTCAATAAAAGCTTCTTCCAGTTAAAGCAGACAGCAAAGCTCAAGTCTGTCCATGCAGTCATTACAACTCAGCTGGACTACTGTAAAGCGCTTTATGTTGGGGTCAGTCAGGTCTCCCTTTCACGTCTCCAGCTTGCCCAAAATGCTGCAGCTCGGCTACCGACAGGAACTCATAGGTCTGAGCATATTTCACCCGTTTTGTCCTCCCTTCACTGGCTCCCTGCGTGTGTCACAACTGATTTTAAAATTGTCTTGTTGACTTTTAAGTGCATTAACAGCCTTGTACCCACATACCTCTCTGACCTACTTCAACAATATGTTCCTTCTTGGGCGCTGAGATCATCTGACCAGCTGCTTTTGGTTAAAGTTCAGAGGAGATCGGGCTTTTTCAGTCATTGGCCCTAAACTTTGGAACGATCTGCCCATCAATATTAGACAGACCACTTCACTTCCTGTTTTTAAATCTCTCCTGAAAACGCACCTATATTTACTGACATTTAACACAGTTTGCTCTGATTTATTATCCCATTGTTTCTCATTGCATTTTCTATGTTTTTATTTTTGATGCTTTTAATTATATCTTGTTAGTTTTACTTGATGCTGTGACTTATTGTCAAGCACTTTGGTAACAGTTGCTGTTTTAAATGTGCTCTATAAATAAAGTTGACTTGACTTGGTTTCACCTGGGAGAGGTTGGCTTTGGCCATGTGGTAGGTCAAAAATCGGATCCAATAGAGACATTCCTCGTCTCCTGAAGTGGAAGGACCGTCTTTGTAGTGCTGCTGATACTGACGCACTGCCTTAGTGTGAAGGCTCTGAAATGTGTAAACACAAACATATATATGCACTTTAAATATACATTGCATATTTTAAGGAAAAGCAGCAAAGCGAAATAGTTTAATCAGCACATTTTAATTAAAGCAATGTTTATTAGCGTGTAATGTGTTCAAACGAACTGCAGCAGCAAACGAGCTCAAATGAACTCCCAACCTCAATATGTTCCCGATTCTGCTCCACCAAAAAATCCAGCTGGAGGTCATGAAGGTAGTACAAATAAGGTTTACTGTGGATGTCAACAAAGAGCAGAGATTTGTTGACAAACTCCTGGAGAATGTCCTCTACTTCCTCAGGCTCCAGATCCCACAAAACAGACAGCACCTAGGATAAAAAAACATTATGACGTCATATATTACTGCATCATTTTGGTCCAAATACTGCACTGTTCTGTACCTTAGCTGGGATCTTGACGTCCTTTTCCAACACGGTAAAGTCTTTGTAGAGATCTTGATGGTCCTCAGGCAGAACCTCGATGCTCGCAGCCATGGCCTGATCCAAGGCGTCGTAGTCGTAAGAGGACGACTTCCTGATGCGCTTGAACTGCTTCTGCTGCAGCTGGTGGAGGTAATAAAGCCAGCGGTTGGGTTTCTCTTTCAGCAGAGCACCGACTAGAGACACCACCAAAGGAGAGCCTGACCAGGAGTGGAGAAAAGAGAAAATACATGGAACATAAAGCATCTGATTTGAACCAGAACCAAAGAGAAAAATGGAGTCAAAAATTAACATTTTTACTGGGGTTTTTTTCTGTATTTAGACCTCAATAAAAATACTAACAAATAAGCAAGTTGCCTTCAAAAAAAATTTATTGAACTTTAAATCAAGTTTTTGGAACAATTTAGACTTTTACATGTTATTTACAGACCTTTACATTCTCTAACGATACCACGAGCTTCTTCTGGCAGAGTGTGGGGCTTTTTTTCAGTGTACAGAGCCAAGATCTCCATTGCCTTTTTCTCATCCAGACCACTTTCTACTTCCACCTCATGTTTGAAACCTAAAATATAAAAGCGCACAGAACATGGATTTTTTTTTATTTTTTTTTATTTGCTACTTTTATTGTTAAAAAGAAAATGTCACCGCATATGAGATCACATACCACCAACAGAATCAGCGATGCCTCTGTTTCTGGTGGTCATAAGAATCCGGCATTGTATATCAAACACTTTCACCACAGAGCTATCCCAGATGTCATCAAGAATTAGTAGGGATCTAGAAAAAATATAGATATTTATGACAAGGAAATGCATTTTACCTCAGCAACTACAAATGGCAGTTAACGTGTGAAGAACTTCCTTTTGATTTTTTTCCTCCACAATCGATTATGCACAAGTCCCAAATTTTTATTGTTTGAATGTTTATGAAGCATTCACACTATTGTGATCCATTTTTCTTCCTTACATTTTTCTGCGTCGCTCTCGCTCCACATTTTTTGTGCTATTTCAACAAATTATATTTCAAAACATTCCGCTTGTTCAAGACAATCCTGCTATGACTTTTGGTCTTGGTGCAACTTTAGCTTTTTGAAATATTTAATCATTTCTGTCTTTTTTTTTTTCCTCATAGAAAATGAATTGAGCTCATTTTACATCCTTGAAATCTTTAGATCTGTTTACAACTTTTTACTGCTCCTTTCACATTGTGTTCTGGTTCAGCTTCCTTGTGCAAAATTAAACTATTTTTCAGCTACTTTCAGCTAATTTCAGCTGTTTTTACAGCAGTTTTGTGCTCGTTTCAGTATCTTAAAAATATACAAAAAAAATCTGCTTCTTCTAACTTCGTTCTGCTCCTTTCAGCTTATTTCTGCACGTTTCAGGTTGTTCTGCTATTTCAGTTACTATTTAGCTGTTTTTATGCTAATTTTAGCTTTTCAGCTAATTCCACTTTTGTTGCACTCATTTCAACTTTTCTCAGCCTAATTCAGCAAAAATGTGCTCTCTCCACTTCCTTCTGGTAATTTAAGCTTCTTTCTGCTTTTTTAGCTACTTTTCAGTTGTTGTTTTTTGCCAACTTCAGCTTTTTTTAAGGTAATTTCCACTTTTTTGTGCTCATTTCTGCTACTTTCAATAAACATGTTCATTCTGCTTTCTTATGCAAATTTAAGCTTGTGCCTACATTTTCAGCTAGCTTTTTAGGACATGTTAGCTAATTTCATCCGTTTTCAGACAAATTCATGTTTTTCATGGTAATTTCTGCTACTTTCAACCTAATTAAATTATTTCTTCTAATTTCAGCTTATTTCTGCTAGTTTCAGTTATTCCAGCTGTTTTATGCCAATATTAGCTTTCTCAACTAATTCCACATTTTTTTTGCACTCATTTAAACTTTTCTGTTCTTTCTGCTTTCTCCTGCTGATTTACGCTTGCTCTTCTATTTCAGCTATGTTTCAGCAGGTTTTTTAGCTACTTTTAGCTGTTTTTCAGCTAGTTCTTCTGCAATAAGCATTCACACTGCATTTTCGCAGGAAATGTGATTTCTCTAGTTAATAACTGATTTTGACCCTGGAGAAACAATAACATATAAAGACCTAAAACCAAGACACACTCTAGCGGACCTTGGATACTTGCGCAACATGAGGAAGCGCAGACGCTCCTTGGCTTCGTCCAGAGAGTTGGGGTAGACTGACTTTTCATCCAGGCTCTGCTCCAGGCGGAAACACAATGACTGGATCTTTACCAGCAGGTCTGGTTTGTCCAGCTGACCAATAGGCAGCCAGTGGATCCCTCCAGGAAAACACTCTGGGTTCAGAAGAGGTAAACACTGAGAAACTGTTACAAAACATTTTTACAAGCTACTTTCAAAAACACACACCATCACTATTCAGAATAAAAATGTTATATTAGAGCATAAAAGGAATTCATACGGTTTACTATTTTTTTCTTATTTAGTATGAGTTAGATGTTGTTCACCTTCGATGAGTCCATGATGTCTAACAGCCTCAGAAGCAAGCACAGACTTGCCCGAACCAGCCATCCCATAGATTGTAACCCAGCCAGAGTCTTTCTGGAGGCGAAAAAGTTTCTCCCGAACCCGATTGATCAGCTCTGGTCTGCTGACAAATACTACAGGCCTTTGTGGTACCCCACCTTCACTTAGCATGGTCTGGACTGTTGGATAAAACAGAAGGGGATTCATGTAAAGACTGTGTAAGCATCTTAATTGTGAATGTACTGCATTATATCACAAAAGGAGAGAATTTAAAAACAGCAAGTACATGATCACTCCTCGACTCCTTCACTTAGAAACCTCCTCTCTCTCAACCCACAACCTCCCACTTCTCACCATATGGCGTATGATGGTCAGAAGAGCCATTCTGATCTCCGTATGAAACACAAGGTAGATCAGCTCGCAACAGATTGGCCAAATCATCATATGCCTCTTTAACCAGAGCATTGTAGAAAGAAATGTAGGAACGATTGTCCTTCCTCAGCAAGAGGTCAAGCAGGGCGGCAGCTTGATTCTTCCTGGTGGACTGGAGAAAAAAATAAAATAAAATGTGCTTTAAACAAACAGCTTTTTGACAGTCTTATTGAAGGCCTTAGTACTCGTCATCCAAGATGAACCTAAATATCCAATTATGTGGCAGAAATTCAGAGTGTTTAACAAAACGTCTGAGGAATTTATCATGGCTCAAGCTCACTTGTGTCTTGATCTTCTCCTCTTCTTCCACAGTCATGACGCCATCGCTGATCATGTGGTCCATGAGATAGGTGGGCTTGATGTCCTCCTCCAGTTTGTGGCGAAGGCGCAAGAGGCAGCTCCGCGCCCGTTCCTCCATCACCATCTCTGCACGAGACACTGACCATGCAGGAGCTAAAAATGTATAAAGATAAAACATGGAGAATTACTGAAAGATCAGTATTTATGCATTTTTCCCCCAAACCTACAATCTCATATCTAAAGAAGGTGAAAGCATAAAATGAAAATGCAAAAAGAATGCAATAATTTGCAAACCTGGATTGTAACATATTGTACTAAAACCTGTATAAACTTTTCTGTATTGATGGTGCCCTTTCAGGCACGTTAGCTGCCAATGCCAGAGGTACTAATGCACCCCCATAGCATCAAAGAGGCAGGCGTTTAAACTGTGCTGATAAGAGGCCGGATGGTCCCTTTCCTCTTTAGTATAAAGGACACGGCATCTGTGGTTCCCAAATATTTTAATTTTTTGATTCATGTGACTAAAAAACAGCTGCCAGAAATAATTCCACTATTTTTAGACAGATTTTAACAGACTGGTGAACCTCTGCCCATCTTTACTTATAAGAGATTCAGCATCTAAACTGTATTTTTGTGGCTTACTTGCTTAAAATTGGGGTTGTAGATCCCTGCAATCAATGTCCTTCTTAATGCTCATTGCTAAGAAAGTCATCTGAGGCGTTGAGTGTTGACACACCAGTGTATTTTGACAATGGCCCACTTCTGATGCCATGGTTGTCAGACTTTGGGTATGTTTTGCACCAGCCAAGACTCAGACTAGGCCTAGTTTACTATATTTATGTTATAAAATTTGATGTGCCACTGTCTAAATTTGGGTTAAATAAATGTATATTTAATTTCAGCTTGGGCAATGGTGTAAGCCACACCACTCAATCCATATGCTCTGATTTGTAGACTTGAGTCATAATGGAGCCAAAAACATTTTAGCAACAAGGTTTGTGGGACTTTTCCCATTAAACAACAGTATAAAGCTTATAGTTATATGGATGAAAACAGCTGATGTTTGCCTAATTCATAAACAACCCCTAACAAACAATTTTATGAGGGCACAGTTTAAACATGGGTCATCATAAAAATAGGTCCAGGAGCAGGAACTCATAGCAAAACTAAATGTACAACTTTTATCAGCTGGTCAATTTATTTTTATACTTTAATCTCTTCCAGTACCTAATAACCAGGCTAAATTCACTTACCCTTGTCTAGAAACGAAATATTAATTTAAAGACGGCATATCAGAGATAAACCTACAGTTTAGTGCTTCGTATATGTCTCAGGTGTTAAGACAAATTCACCCACTCCGACTTAAAAGAAACAAAGAAAGTCCGGGAGAACTACTTACGGGTGTCCTTTCTTGATTTGTAAGAACGCTGTTTGTTGACGTGTACGCTTCCAAGGTAAAATAACTCTTAAAGACTCCAATGAAATGCCAAGAGTACTGTATTAATTTTCAGTTGAAGCGATATTACACGCCCAATTTGCTTCCTGACACACAACAAAAACAACGACTCCGGTTTTATACAGCCAATCACAAGACGGTATTTAAACACGTGACTAATGACCTCATGTGTTTGACGAATCTGTAGCTGGGCAAACTGATGCTGCATTCAAAGACCCTGTCACTGTCGTTTTTCTTAAATTCGTTTAGTGAAATGATTTTTTATTTTGCTGATGTAGTGTTATCCGCCAAAATGTTTGGTTTTCTGAAACCCTTATAATAAAGAAGGCAACAAATTTTATTTTAAAAAAATTGTAATTTATTAATTATATTACATACAAATGTCAGCCATTTTGTGAACTGCTTGGAGTTTCCAAGCTCCTGACCTTAATTCATTCAACCTTTATTTAGACAGGTAATCCCATTGAGCCTCGAGGACTCATTTACAAGAGAGACCTGATTTCAACAAAGAAAGATGACAACAATGGACAACAGCAACAACAATAAACAATTATAAAAAGTCATACTGCAGGTTTTTTTTTTTTTTTTTTTTTTTTTTACAAATAGGATGGCTAAAAGAAAAAGGTAACAAAAAAAAAAAAAAAAACAGCTAGATTCTAAGGCGAATGTAGAAAACTAAAAACAGGAACATGTCTGCATAGGTCCCTGCCAGGAGTCCAACAGATTCTTAAAGTCACTTAGAGAGGTCAAGGTCGAGAGCTTCAAATATTTTGTAAGAAATTCCAGGAAACAGGAGCGGAGTAGGAGAAGGCCCTTTTGCCTAGTTCAGTCCTCACTGAGAGAACACTGCAGGTAATAATGTCCTGAGAGCGCACTCCGTAGCTGCACTCACACAGAGACATGTAGGAGGAGATGTACAAAGGCAGCAGACCAAGAAGTGACTTAAAGATGAAAATGTAGAAGTGAAAGAGTCTGCGCGAAGTTAATGATGTCCAGTTAACCAGTGAATACAGGGTGCAGTGGTGGGTACGATAATCACAGCCAGTTATGAATCTTTGTGCACCATGATAGACAGCATCCAACATCTGCAGGGTTCTTGTAGGAGAGTTCATGTAAATAATATCACCGTAATCAATGGAGGGAAGGAAAGTCACAGATACAAGGCGTTTTCTAGCATTCAGGGTTAGACAGGATCTGTTTCTGAAAAAGAAACCCAGTTTAACTTTCAGTTTCTTTACCAAGTTTTCCACATGGAGCTTAAAAGAGACATGTGAGTCGACCAAGATACCCAGATATTTATAGGAATCAACAAACTCAATGGGGACACCATTTGAGGATAAAATCGGAGGAAGAACTGCTGGGACCAACTTCCTATTTGAAAAAAGCATCCCTTTGGTTTTGTCGGCATTTAGGACAAGTTTGAGGCGGAACAAATCTGTCTGGATGTAGTTGAATGCAGATTTCAAAAGCTGGAAAGCCTTAGCAATAGTTTTAGCTCGACAATAAACAACTGTGTCATCAGCATAGAAATGTATGGATGCATTAGGGATGTTTTTGCCTACATTATGTATGTAGATTGTAAAGAGGGTGGGTCCTAAGACTGAGCCTTGTGGCACACCATTGTTGACTGTTAAATAACTGGAGGAAGTACCATTATGTTGAACACAATGCTTCCAGTCTGAAACATAATTAGAGAACCAAGCAATGGTGTGTTCTGAGAAACCAATTTCTGAGAGTTTATGACACAAGATGTTATGATCCACAGTGTCAAAAGCTTTAGACAGGTCTAAGAAAAGTGTAGCACAATAATCCTTAGCATCCAGTGCTTCAACAACGTCATTAAGAACCTTCAGTGAAGCAGTGGTTGTGCTGTGTTGTTTCCTGAAACCAGATTGATGTGGAGGTAAGATATTAAATGAGTCCAGGTAATTTTTGATTTGAGAGTTTATCAGTTTTTCTAGAACCTTGACTAAAATGCAGAGTTTAGAGATTGGTCAATAGTTGTTCAGTGAGGTGGGGTCACCTCCCTTCAGCAAAGGAAGAGCAAAGGCTGTTTTCCAAGTGTCTGGGATGGAGTTTTGTTTTATGGAGAGATTGAAGATGGGGGTCACAGGGACTGTGATGATATGAGCAGCCAGCCTTAAGAAATAAGGTGGAAGTTCATCTGAACCTGCAGATTTTTTAGGGTCAAGATCTTTTAACAGTTTATTGACCTCACTGACTGAGAATGGAGAAAAAGAGAAGCTGTGATTAACTGAGGATTGACTTGTAGGAGGGATTTGATTTGTAGAAGTTTGGTTATTAAGTGAAGTGGCTGATTTTCCATTAGTAACTGTGTCAAATAAAGAACTAGAAGCAACAAAATGTTTGTTGAAACAGTTCAGGATCTCGTGCTTATTTGACACAGGAACAGAGTTAATGAGAAGTTGTGATGGGAGGTCAGATGATTGGGGGCTGCCTGAGAGAGATTTGATAGTTTTCCAGAATCTGTTAGGGTCATTTAGATTTTTGGAGGTCTGAGATAAGAAATAGTTGTGTTTTGCTGCTTTGATGGCAGTTGTGCATTTATTCCTCATCTGTCGAAAACTCAACCAATCAGTGTCTGAGTCAGATTTTCTCGCTGCAGCCCAAAGATGGTCTCTCCTGTGCAGGAGGTCAGCTAGCTCTGGAGTAAACCAGGGGCTGTCTCGTCCCTTTATTCTGAACTGACGAAAAGGAGCATGTTTGTTCACAAAATAAATGAAACTATTATGAAAATAGTTCCAAGCAGAGTTCACGTCATCAGTTAACAGAATACGATGCCAGTCAAAGTGAGACAGATCCCAGAGGAATGACTGTTCACAAAAATGTTTCAGATCCCTTTTTTGAATTAATCTGGGCTTAGAAGGTGGAAGTTTAATATCTCTCAAAGCTGCTGTCACACAATGATCACTCAAGATATTGGCAAATACACCTGTACCAGGGAATTTGTGAGGCATATTAGTTAGAAACAGGTCTAAGATGGAGGATTTTTCAGGACGGTTTTTGTTTAATCTAGTGGGAGAGTTGATCAGTTGGGTAAGATTGAGAGACAGGCAACATTCCTTGAATTTATCACAGAGGCGGGTCGACTTACACCAATCAATGTTGAGGTCTCCAGCCAAAAGGATCTCTTTGAATTTTAAATTACCAAGAAATTCCATCAGAGCCTCTGGTGATGCTGAGGGTGGGCGGTAACAACAGACTTCAGATAAGATCTGGCCACCATGCAAGGTGATGCTTACAGCTAAGGCTTCAAACTGGTTTGGAATTGTTAGAAGACACAGGACTAGCAACCAAAGAATCTCTGATGTAAACAGCGACTCCCCCCTCCCCCCCCTTTTGACGATCACAGCGGTAGATGCTAAATCCATTGATCGCCAGGTCATTGAGTACAGATTTGTTGAGCCAGGTTTCAGAGACTCTTTCAGGTGCTGTTTGAGTGGAACTTCCCCATATAACATTTTTATTCAAAGGGATTATATTTACAGGATGTCTACTCATGTAGTCATTTAATACGGTTTATTTTTCATATTTGATTATTTTATTTCATTTATCACATTACAATAACCTCTCAGTATTTTCTAAATATAATCAAGTTTAGCTCATCCAAACAGCCACAGCATCTTGTTAAAACATAGTGTAGGATTGAATTTTGCACATATTTATGATAAATTACCAACACCTGAAACTGCTTTTTAGTAAATCTTTTAAACTTTATGTTGTTTTAAAAAGATCCATTTGTCGTAAAATACTGTTTTTTTTATTGAGTTTACATGTTCTGTTACAAAGTTTGCTGCATTAATATTTAATGCAACTTTGTTTAATTTTCAGACTTTCTCAATCCTACTTAAACGCAAGTATTTAAGATGAATCCACACTCATTAGACAATTTATTATATTAACTGTGGTACAGAAGAAAAATAAACGCAGTTATTCGTTTTAATGAAAACTTTTGTAAAAGTATGCAATTGCTTTTTTGTGCAATTCAAGGTCCACTGGAAACACTGAATCCAATATCCACTTTAATAAAATTCAGCACCTTTTGTTTTAACAGCAAATGCAGCCGTACTGTTTAAGAAATAAAACTACAGTACTTTGTAACATAGTAACATAACTAGTTTAACAAGCACTCCACTGGTAGATACTATGATGTCCAGGACAAATACATAAAAAGAAACAACTAATTTAGGAACAGCAATCAAATAAACGCCAACACAAAGCTCATGCAAACAAGTGGCATGTCTCTTTTCAACAAGTTAAATAAAAACAGCATAAAAACAAAAACAGAACATTTAGCATTCTAGCTCATTGTAGAGTCCGCAAGCAAAGAACAAACAATATCGATAAAGAGCCCTCTCATATTTTCCATTACTATTTGTAAAAATGGCACTTACTGTACACAACTTGAATCAACTCTTGATATTAAAGTCTGTAGAAATATTAACGAGTGAAGGAGTATGAAATGATACTCTTCTAAAAATATCAGCATCTTTTAAATTATTTTATCAAGCTGGTCGTACGACTGAAATACTAATGTTTTATTATTTTGTATTATTGCTTTTAAGAGAGTCTAAATAGAAATGTAACAAACATCGTTTTTATCCTTTATGAAACGGGGAACATTATGAGGGAAACACACCTTAAGTACTTATAAAGGATGCAGGTCAAAGTAAACGGTGATTATATGATGTATACATAAGCACTGTAAGGAATAAGGATGAAACACTATTGTGGACTTCCTAGAATGCCTCTTTTTTACTTTTTAAAACTCTTAAAACACTACTTTAGTTAAACTTTTGAGTTTTCTTTTAGATTTTAGCTTTGTTTAGTTGGCCTAAGAGCTATCTCCACAGATTTAGACTTTACTTTCTCAACAGAAAAATAATCCTCTTCAACTGCATAGTTTTTTTTGTTTGTTTTTTATTCACGAGAGACGGAGTCCTGGGCTGGGTCCTGTGGGAGGTTTGCAGGTGGTGGGTCGTTGCTGAACAGCAGCTTCCTGATGATATTGGCGTAAAAAGGTCCATAAACAGCCCTGTTGTAGTTGACAAGGGAGATGAAGTTCTTCCCGATCAGAGTGAGCTCAGGCTTGACAGCGGCCAAACCGACAGGCACCTCTTCAAGTTTGACCTGGGGTTTGGGGTCAGAGAGGACCCCCATGAAGTACTGCTGCACACGATCCTCTGCAGGGGAAGGTAGTAGAAAAGACAAGACCAGTTCGATCCATTGAAACAAGCAGTGATAAATAACCCAGAACTAAAGAACTATGTGGTGCACGCACACCTGTTCAAACAACTTCAAACTACTTTGCGGTTCAACTTTCATGGACTCGCTCTTTGGCGGTTTTTCACGAGGAAAAAATTAAAACTGTACACGACACATAATTGTCAACTTTAATATTACTCAAGTGACTGGGACAGTATGGGATAGAGTAAAAAGTTAACGAAAAAAAAATACTTGGGGACAGGCGACGCAATTTTGTAGTTTTCTCTCAATAAGCCTATACTGTATCGCCACTCATGAGGACTACATTTCCCAGAAGCCAACAGTGCCATGCCCAGAAGCCCCATTGACTTCTGCTGAAACGGAGGTAAAGTTTGGAACCAATCCGAAAAGTTCAATCCTTATTCGTACAGTTACTTTGGCGCCTAGCGGATGCAGAGAGCCGCATGGAACCGAACCAAACCAGAACCGGACCTCCAGACTCATAGGTGAATCTGAGTGGTGCCCGCCGGCCCACAAGGCTTTCTGCGCGGGAAGGCGCCATCCAGAGATCCGGCGTTCTCTCTGGAGCCCACTGGAACTACCCGAAGTTGACCAGAACCGGCAGAGTAGGTCTGCCGAAATGGAACCGAGTCGGACTGGAACCAAGCTGCTGTTCTGCAGAGCTGGTGAGTAAAATTTAGTAGCTACATAAACGCATGTTGTTAAAATTAGTAGGTTTAAGAGCTTAGAACATTGCAAGAGTGTGGGAGGGGTTTATAAAGGCTTAAAATGTATAAAAACACTAAAATAAATATGACGTCCCTACTAGGCAGATTTTCACTTATTGCAGGGGAGTCCGGAACGTAACTCCCACAATAAACGAGGAACTAATGTATACTATTTTATCTCTATTTAAGGAGTAAAGAGGACACATCTGCACCTCATCAGTTTTTTTTACATCTTACCAACTAAAGTGCGAATTGGATTATTCTTCTGGCTGATGCTGCAGATTTGTCCTGTCAGTGTGGCCTGCAGCTCTGGGGTCAGTGCAGGGTACTTCCTTTCGATCAAAGACTTGTTGAGCTCGCAGCAAAGCTGAGCACTGACGCCCTCTAGTGCTTCTCGTAGGTTAAAGTCTCTGTGAAAGGAGAGAAACACAAAACAGATATTTATAAAAATAAGGTCACAGAGAGCCTGTGACGCACGGTGATAAATTTGAGGAAGAGGTATAGAATAAAAAGGTGAACTGACTGTCTGTGCATCCCGTCCAGCAGCACACTGATCATCCTCTTCAAGCGGTCCGACAGGGATGAAAGCCCCTGGACCGGCTCGCCAACAGTGCTGTACACAATGAGCAGCACCTCGTTCACCGCCTCGCACTGCTTGAGCTGCCATTGAATCTCCTGTAGTCGGGTCTCATCCGTCACCCAAGTCTAATGTGGAACAAAAAGACCTTCAATCTCTAAATTTTGCTGTTGTAGCAAGGCGAAGGTAGACATTAATATATTTCCTTATGCAAGTGTGTAATTTTACATTTGTTTATTTATATTACCCCGTTTTTTCACACTACCTCCGGCACTGGGCTATTTGAGAAATCCCACATGAGAATATGAAGGAAAGCAGCACTGAGTATCTGGAAGGGCCCAGGCATGGCTCCACGTCTTTTCTTCGGGTTGTTGGATTTTTCCGTGGCGACGGTGGCTGAAAGCAGTTCTTCTATTGCTGACTGGAGCCAGGAGGTGGTTTTGCTTAAGGCATCTGAAAAAAGTAAATTTTTTTATCAGCTTAACTTGGAAACAATAGATTGTGTGCTACATTATATATTCTAACATAACATTTAATTTCCCCACCATGCATTCTAGCAGTTACAAAAACTTTATTAATGTTTTTAAACTTACTGGGTGTTTTGTCCAAGACATTTTGAAACTTTTCCCTCTCATATTCAACACTGATCCTCTGCAGCACAGGCTGGATGTCTCTGATCGTATTGTTGACAAGGTCGACCCTCATCAGGTCCAGAACACGAAAGATCTCCCTTTATTTACAAAAAATAAAAAATTAATATATATAAACAATAAGGTAATAATAACTACAGAAATTGTATTTTCTGCGAAAAAGCAGTGTGAATTCTTATCGCAGAAGAACTTGCTGAAAAACAGCTGAAATTAGCTTAAAAACATGCTGAAACATGTGAAACATAAGAAGCCTAGATTAGAAGAACGCATAAAGTACACATATTTGCTTAATTAGGTTAAAATAAGCAGAAATGAGCAAAAAAATTGGGAAATCAGTTTTTTTTTTTAAAAGCTACAAATAGCAAAAAACATTAAAAGTTGCTGAAAAGGCAGAAAGAAGCTTAACCTACGAGAAGGACGTGGAAAGAGCTTAAATGAGCTTTAGAAAAGTGGAAAAAGCTGAAAAAGCAAAAAAATTGCATAAAATCAGCTAAATAGTAGCTGAAATAGTAGAAAACGCCAAAACTACCTGAAAAAAGTTGAAAAGAGCATGACAAACTGACATTAGCAGAAAGAAGTTAATTAGGCTGAAAGTAGCAGGAATGACCAAGAAAAATGTGACTTTATCTGAAAACAGCTTAAATTAGCTAAAGATTTTCTAAAAAGTAGCTGCAAAGGTAAAACAAGCTTTGAGTACAAGAAAGCAGAAAGAGCATGTTTGCCCATTTAGACTGAAAGACGCAGAAATGAGCAAAAAAGTATAAATTATCTGAATAAAGCTGAAATTAGCAACAACACCAAACAAAAACCAGCTGAAAAGTAGCTAAAAAAGCAGAAAAAATCTTAAATTACAAGGAGGAACTGGAGAGAGCATATTTTTGCTGAATTAGGCTGAAAAAGTTTAAACGAGTATAAAAAAACGGAATTAGTGGAAAAAGCTAAAATTAACATAAAAATAGCTATAGTAGTTGAAATAGTTTTTAAAAAAAGCTGAAAATTGCAGAAATAGGCTAAAAGGTGTATAACAAGCTGAAATTAGCAGAAAGACGTTAGAAGAAGCTCAAAAATGTTGTAGTTAGAAAGGATCTGAAAGGAGCACTAAACAGATGAAAACAACAGCTGAAATTAGCTGAAAGTAGCTGAAAACATGTTTAACTTTGTACCAAGAAGCTGAAAGAAGCTGAAGCAGAACAAAATGCGAAAGGAGCAGTAAAAGGTTGAAACAGAGCTAAAGATTTGAAGGATGTAAAATGAGCTCAATTCATTTTATAAGATAAATAAAGTGGCAGAAAAAGCTAAATATTTCAAAAAGCTAAAGTTGCATTAATACCAAAAGCCATAGCAGGATTGTCCTGAAAGAGCTGAACGTTTTGATATACGTTTTGTCGAAATAGCTTGAAAAGCTGTGGGACCAGAAACATGCCGACAAACATACAGAAGAAAAATGGAAGCATTCACACAATAATCAAACATTACAAAGCAGCAACAAATACTACAAAACAATACAAAATATAATCAAAGTTTATGTATCCTCTCAATCTGATAAAACTTATGGATGTTAAAATGCTCAAAACCAAAGGACTTTACCTAAAGAGCGTCACTATATTATCCACGTTTAATTCTCGTAGCTTCTTTATTTCTTCGTCCCTCATTGGGGCACACAGCTTGCCCATGGTGGTGATGATGTACGAGGTGAGTCCTGGGATGTCTACAGCGTCGTTGTCTGCCTGCTGACGTATCAGGTCCATGTCCAGCACCTCCATAATCTGGGTCCGCATCCGATTGGCACCAGGATTAAGAAATGAGAGCAATATCTGTTCAAGGAAGAAGACAAAAAAAAATACTTGAAGACATGAGGTCTTCAAATTTATTTTTAAATATTTGTTTCCATTTAAAATCTGCTCCAACGTGCAAGCTTAATTTTTGTCCACATATGATACTTTCAATTTTTAAAGTTACCATTTTGCTACTTTGAGGTGAACGCCACACAGAGAAGGTGATGAGTTGTAAAAGCTGGTAAGAATGTGAAATAGATCATAACACGATGTTTTGTGCACTGTGCACTAACCTCTCTGATCTCCTCCAGTAACTTGATGGCATGTTGATATTCAGGTGGGTCTTTGTTCAGTTCGGACTCCAGGATGTCCCAGAAGGCTTTGTGGACAACTTCTTTCACTGCATTTAATAAACTGACAAAAAAAAAAAAAAGGTAGTAGAATATGCCAGAAAACTGCTTTTTAAAATATAATTTTTTCCTGTTATATTTAAGCTAACATAAGGAAATAGTTCTGTTACCGCCCCCATCACGTACTGGGAAAGCCGAGGGTTTTGTCCGTGTCTGAGGGTGAGTGCAATCGTTAGCTAAAAGTCACTTTTACAGATCGTGCGCTAAAATTTGGTGTGGTAGTACCTGAAACTCATAAATCATAAACTACAAGCACTATTACATACTTATAATATAATTTATATCATATCTGTACTCATTAAAAATACATTATATTTTATATACAGTACGTTTTGGACTACAAGGTGCACTCAAAATCCTTTAATTTTCTCAAAAATCGACAGTGAGCCTTATAATCTGATAAATATGGTAATCGTGATTTTTAACTAAAATATGGAGCAGGTATCCCCAGTGAACTTCAGCCATGTTCCCCATTAGGCATTAACCAAGTTTCAAATGTTTTGTTCCAATATTTGCAACTAAAGACCCCCAGACCTTTACACACACAGTTCTAAGAATGTGTTGGTAAATACCTGTTTGGTGGTTTTAGATTTGGCTCCATGTGAAAATCCTTATTCAGCACAATCTCATGGGAGAGTTTGAGATTGAACAAGTCTCTTCCGGCCTCCATGACTTCATCTAGGTTCAAGACTCTTGGAGGGCTTGCTGTGAGGGGCAAACATGGAACAAACATCTGATTATCAAAGCTGCCTGATAACAACTGTAAGGTACAGAGAAAGAGAAAGAACGAAAACTCACAGGACGGAGTGCAGTGCTTGCTGGAGCAGTCACTGTTAAAGCTGTCACGCGAAGAGTCGAGGTCACTGGCCGCGGCCATGCCTGCGCTGCATTCTGACAACGATTCTGCGTCGCTGCCTTGGTCCTCGCCGCTGGACGTGGAGGGTCGCTCATCATTTCGAGGCATCTTGGGTCAAAGCTTCTCACAAGAGATATCAATAGAAAGTGTGTTCAGAGTCCAAATCCAGTGACACTGGCCGATCTACAAGGAAATTTAGAAGAAAAAAACAATAAAGTTGTTTTAGTAATTTCCAACAGAACCTGCAACAATAATAAGCGACTGCTGAGAGTTGATAAAACTTGAGAATGTATCCTTTGTTGCTATGGGTGGGTGCACAACAACAACAAAAACCCATCACTCGCGCTCAACAGCTGGCAGACCAGTCACCATGGAAACAGATCTATTGCATAGTTTCAACATCTTATCAATTTCACACAAACGGCATGAAAGAAAGCATTCTGAAACAACTTGATTAGTTTATGTTTACAGGTCTAGACAGTGCGTCAGCGTTAACAGAGGTCTGAACAAAAGACTGAGCATAAAAAGGGGAAACGGAGTCTCCAGGGCTACAAAGGACAACAGAGGTCTTCTTAACCGTCCTAGAGATCATGTTACACCTGACTCCATGTGTTCTCGTCTACAAATATATTTTAGCATAACATTTTCATGCTGATATTTTAAATTACACTTATTCAAACCTCTATTTACTGTAACATCTACATATAAAGCAGATTTAGCCTGTTCTAGTATTATCTAAAACATATGGCGACCCTTGGGTGTTCCTGGTCCCAGTTATCTGCAACCAAAAATGAGTAGAGTCAGCTCTTGCAGTTCAAAGATAGCTCAAGGAGAGACGATCAAAGCCGGGTCCAAACGAAACAGTAGGCCAATATTCAGAGATAATCTGGACGGACCAAGGCAGTGGATTTAAGAACAAATAATTAGGGATTAAAGTGTTGGCAGTCAACTCCTGCTTTAATGTGGGATTCATTTATGTATTTACAACAAAACAGAGAAAAACCTAAACTTTTACTTTTTATGAACATGCTTAATAGATCAAAATGTATTTGTCAGACCCTTGATACTCAGTTACTTACTATATAATTCATGCACAAACAAAGACAACTCCTAAGGATCCAGATTTTACTGCAGTATAATGTAAACAAAGCCCAGGATCAGAAAGGCGGGGCTTTCTGCACAAGGACTCTCCTCATTGGCTGCTGACGCCCGTCACTCACCACGCCATGGAAAACCTTTGGTTGCATAGTTTTGCAGACAAAACAAACAAACAAACAAAAAAAAAAAACATCTGCACACGGATAAGTGGGTACACATGATTCCAGCTACGGACTAAAATATGAAGACTACTATGAACACATAAAATAGTAAATACGGTTTAAACATGCAACACGAACAAAAACGAAGTACACTACTTCCTTGGATAGAAACGTTAATAATGCGAAATGTCAAACTCAACACTGATCGTTTACATTAAATGATCGTTTATATTAGAAATTTATCGTTGACATATCCACTGTCAGTTAGAACCTGCTTCTATTTCCGCTCCACAACAAACGCAAAGTGGCATTCGACGGTAACGTCGGAGTTACAGACAAGAACGCGACCTAGATTCATCTCAAGCACACAAACTTTCAAATGTTCGTAACACAAATTGGTTTTTACCTCATTAAAGTTTCCGGAAAGAGATACATGTAATTGTTCGCTTTAAAATCGTCCCGTTTTAGCTCTGTTGATACTCCATTTCTGGCTTTAAAAGGACAAACAGACTAAACCATTTCACACATAGGGGTGTATAATACTGCCCAAAAAAGCGAATACTAGGATTTTTAAAGTAAAATATAAGTCTAAAATTCAAAACAGATGTAAAAACTTAAAAATCATGATTAATTTAAGAATTACTATAGTATACTGTAATTCATATATTTGTCGTAATGGTACGGTCTAAATCCATGCTCGCGGAGGACGGTTTTGTTTACGGATGTGACCTCAGAAGTGTACTTGCAGTTCAAACCGCTGCCTGATGAGGGCAGCATTGTGAACCAAAGCACGACTTGCTACGTTTTATTTAAAGGCGAAGAAGACGGCTTGTTATGGCGGTCAATTTGACTCCTCGGTTTAGAAGGTTAAACAGTCAAACGAGAAGTTTTCGTGTAAATAGTCAGCATGGTAAGGTTTTACGTAGATATTTCATTTTATAAATGTGTTACCTATTTTTTAATACCACTAGGATCTCACAGACGATCCATGTTAAAGTAACAGTTTCAAATGAACTTGTAAACTTGTAATAAACATCTGAGCAACAGGACAGCACTCATAAATAGATGTAATTAAATAGCATTAAAAAATCATTAAAATTTAATAATTGTTTCGAATTTTTTTAAATCTTTGTAAAACCTAAAATGTCAAATTTGCTACTTGTTTTTGATCTTCTGTAGATTGTTTACCCACTGGACAAAGTACCCCCCAACTTATATGTATTCTATACTGGCATCGTAGTTCTTAGATTCAGTCTAATTTAAGTATTTTTTCTGCTTTCCAATAGATTTCTCCAGGCCTTTTGGAGCCACCCAGCTGTGGCACAACATCATCAAGGCCCTGCAGACCCAGGTGGAGGTGCGCCGCTGTAGGAGGCACCTCCGTGTTCACGCCGACTGTTTCACGGGCTCGGACGCTGTAGATGCAGTTCTCAGTTATTTGATGCAGAACGTGGTGTTTTGCACAAGCGAAGTGTCCCGCCTCAAAGCCGCTCGACTCTGCCAGGCTCTGATGGAAGCCAAGGTGTTCGAGCCGGTGGGCACGAAGCTGTTTCGCAAGGACAAGGAGGTCACATTTGAGGATAACAGCGGCAGCCTTTACCGCTTCCTGGAACGCGAAGGAATGAAAGACATGAACGT
Source organism: Nematolebias whitei (assembly GCF_014905685.2). NCBI lineage: Eukaryota > Metazoa > Chordata > Actinopteri > Cyprinodontiformes > Rivulidae > Nematolebias > Nematolebias whitei. The sequence continues at coordinate 14,936,615 of NC_056519.1, read as the reverse complement.
GGACAGCATTGGCACAGAAAACATGCGGCCCGATAGTCTTCAGACTAAAAGAAAAAAAAGCTCCAGGTTGGTTTGAAATAATTCATTTGACCTTAATATTGTAAATGAGTCCTTGTGGCTCAATGAGACTAATCTGTATGAATAAAGGTTGAATGAATGAAATAAAATATATCGGTATGTTGATGCTTAAGTAATCTTACTTAATCAATGTTTATTTCTTCATAAATTCATGGAGCAAAATACAGCAAACATAGGTGGTGTATGAGTTATTCCTGATGATGATCATCATAGCTAAACATTTATACATAACTGCAGAGATCTAAATGTATTGAATAAATGCAACTGAGATGTGGCATTGAACAGTATTTTTTTTACACAAGGAAATACTAATAAATTCTCTGTAAACCATATTTATTTTTTTGTGAAGGACGAATGAAATAAGGACAATCTCCAATCCACTTGCTGTTGGATCATCAGACAGGAGGGTTGAACGGCTTCTGAGGACTATCAACCTGCAAACATCTTTTTTTCCTGCTCAGAGCACAGCGACCTCAGCCTCCAGCTTCCTGTCTAAAGCTGGTGAGAAACCAATCTTTCAGAAATCGTCGGTAGGTTTGAACTCTGTGCAGACATTATTGCAACATTTTTCTTCTTTCTGTTGCCTCATTTTTTTTAGTGGTGAATGAAGTTTGGAAGCAGCAGACTTTATTGCAGCTGCTGCAGATCATAGAGTTACCAGTTTTGGACTGCGTACTCACCTCTCCTGAAAGAGTTCACCCTCAATCCTGCAGAGGTTCTCTGGCCAACATTGACTTGGTTATCCCGAACACATGCCTGGAAAGAGAGCTACCTGATGCACTCAACCTACTCCAGTCAGTACCCTTTAAAACACTGAATCCTTTAGGTAGAATCTGATTTTGATAAAGTACGGAAGGAAATAAATCACAGGAGTTGAATTCTGTATGTTTGTCCATTTATGCTCCATCATGCAAGCATTAACAATAAAATTTCTTTTTTTTTTGTTCTATGTCACTGCTTTCCCTCCTCAGGTTAGATGGATGGCTGTCAGCAGCTGCAGACTGCTTGGAGCTGTTTCCAGACCAGTTGATTATGGTCGCAGGGGAGCAGCTCAGCCAACGGAATGGCAGTGACAATGCGGAGCAGATGGCTACCCAGAAGAGGCTTCTCTTTGACACTATTGGCAAATACTACAGTGGACAGGAAAGGTCTCCACTTATACCAGGACGCTACCTGGATGTGCATGTTGCATGTCTGAATTTACTGGGTAAAGCTTGGTGGATTAAACTGTCCTTCATAGTTGATGACAAAACATTAACATCAGATATCTTGTTTTTTTGTTTGTTTTTTAGAAAAAGGGAAAACGCAGGATGTCATTCGAGCATCTCAGCTCTGTTTGCGGCTGCTGGAGACGAGTATGAGAGATGAATTGCGGAGACTGCTGGCCTTCATGGCCTCAGCAGCTCGGTCAGACACCTGCCGACTCCAAAAGCAGGTAGAATGTATTCCTCACTCTGTTTCAGCTTTTTGTACGTTCATAAAAATCGAAACAAAAGTGGGAAACATTTCCCTTTATTTTATTCATAAATGTAAAAAGAAACTGGACAAAACTCACTCTTAAAGTTGGACCAGTTGTTATGGTAAAATGACATTTCAATGTGTTTTTCTTTCAGACTGATAATAGGACCTTGGTCTGTCGCACATTTCAGAGAGCTCTCATTCAGAATCCTGAGCTCACTCGATCACAGAGTGAAACGCTGGTACTCTTCCTCATGGACAATTACATTGAGCTCTTCAAGGTGCACTTCTGTCATTACTGCACACTTTAGATGTAAAATGAACCTGCTTTACTGTTTTAACCGTTTCTTTTTTTCTCTTTTTGCCATGATGATAGACTCCTACAACTCTTGTTGAAGCTGTGAGAAAAACATTGAGGACTCTGCAGCAGGGAAAAGACCCAGACTCTGTTGCTTGTAAGTTAAAAACAACTTGGATAATAGTTGCACTCCATTTTACACCAAATAGCCCAAATTCACACATAATAATTCAGTAAGTGTTCTTATGTCTTTAATAATGTTTCTAAACATCTGAACTGATCCCAGGTTAAATTCAGTTTAATTTACAAAAGCTCTTTAAAACAGTCCAGCTTTTCGCAGTGGTTCCCAACCCTGGTCCTTGAGGAACACCTGCATATTTTAGTTGTTTCTCTGCTCCAACACACCTGATTCTGTGGTTTAATTACTTCCTTATGTTCGGCAGAAGCCTGGTAATCACCTTTCATTCAAATCAGACATGATGGAGCAGAGGAACAACTAAAACATGCAGGATGGTGTTCCTCAGGGACCAGGGTTGGGAACCACTGAACCATTGTATGACTGCGTGAAGTGTTTTACCCACTTGGAGGCACTGTTACTCCAAATTCATACAAGATTAAAATCTAATTCGCTTTTTTTGTGTGTGTTGATCCACCAGAGTTTAAATCAAATCAATTATTTTCCTTCTGTGTTGCAGCCTTCACCTTCTGCCAGCAGGTGACCCTACAGGAGTACGAAGATCAGCGAGATGCTGCCACCTTGGAGAGCCTCCGCCTGCTCCTTCGTGACATTTCATCCAACAAAAACATGCCTGTCAAACAGAGGAGGAAGCTACTTAAAGAGTTTGAAAAACATCACCCTGTCGTGTTCCTTCAGCATTTTTCCAGCACATTCTAGAACCGGTACTGGCTTTGCTAAATTGTTTCAAATTCAGTGAACAGCTCCAGAGAGAGAGAGGAAAGTATCTAGCAATAATTTAAATACCTTCACACAACTAATGTTTAGTATACAGAATAGGAATGAAAAAAAAAATACTAATTTTATTTGTAAATTTGGACCTAGCAGCTATAGATACATTTTAGATAGGAATTTGGAGCTAAAAATGTAAAAAATATATATAGTTTGCACTAGTGAAATAATTTTTGCCACAAATGATCAAATTCCCTTCGGGTTTGATTTAAAAATCCTGTTATTCAAAATTAAAAGCTTATTTTTGGTACAAAATCTATATGTATAATCAATATTTTCCTTTAAAATGGAAATGCTATATTTGGATTGTTTTATTTCATAATTATTATAGTTCATTTTTATTAATACACTGATGAGGTGTTATTATTCCTGTGTATCAAGTGAGGAATAACAGTTTATTTAGCTGATTTATTTTGGTGCCATTCTGCGTTCTAGGAAAAAAACACTGGTTAAAAACTTAAACACTGAAGTTTGTTGTATAAATCACATCTTTTGGAAGATTTATCCAATAGATTCATAAGAAGTGAAGTGGTACATTAGAGTGTTTGGTTGACCACAGCTCAGGACATGGTATTTAAATGTTTTCAATGCATTTTGTGCCAGTAAATTAAAATATTTTAAATGTACTTGAAATGTAGACTTTGTGACTTGAATGAAAACCTAACAAGTGTTATGTCTTGGTGTTTTTTTTAGGCTACAAATTGAATTTGTGTTGCGACAAACGCAACACCACATTTAGACTTGTTTGTTTTTATGAAGTTTTTATGTTATACTGTACACAAATAATTTGTTATCTATTCAAGTATCTGCAACTTTTGTTGATTGCAAACACTAAAATCGGGTTAAATGCACTTTATGATGCTGAAATGCAAATAAAAGTTCTGTCAAACAAATACTTTAAGTTTTTGACATGCATTTTTTGTTTATTATCATTATTAGTTATACATAGACCAACATGAACCTCTCATAAAATGCAGCTATGTGTTGTCACTGTATGTTTCTATACAATGACATTTGTGCTCTGCGTTTGACATGAGATGCACCCAGGTGAAGCAGGGGGCAGCTATGTAAGTGCCTGGGGAGCAGTTGGGTGTCTTGCTCAAGGACACCATGACGTGAGCATGGTGGGAAGTTGAACCTGCAACTTTCTGGTCCCCAAGTCATTTGAATTTCCCAAGAATTAGCAGCTTCCTGCACATATTTATAAATTACACCCCCAAAAAGCTTTTCTTCAGTAAGCTATTTGAACAGGAGTTTCGTTTTTTGACAAAAAAATAAAAAAATAAATCTGTGACATCAGCATAAATAATTAAAACTTACAGTAGTGCATTGCATCTCCTTCAGGCAACACCTGTATGTAATATGATAATATGCAGTATATAATCTGTAATATGAAAATAATGGTAATATGACAACACCAATTTATTCAGGAAGCTATGACGTAGACGCACCTGATGCGTGAAACCCGGAAGTGGTGTTCCTTGTCTCACTAGCATGCTAAGCTAACTGAATTCGCTGTTATTGGAAAACATGGGGGCTGAGTTTCACAGCCTTTACTGACAGCAGTGGTGCCGACGGTGAATTAATAACAAGGCTGAAAACTGAGAGTATTTCTTTGTGTTAAGGTAAGTAGCTGTAAGTTTCTGAAGTGACAGCTTTAAGTTAAATTAATCGGTCTGGGTTTAACGTCGCTGTTTGTTTGCGCATTGCTGGCTAGTTAGCCGGAGTGGTTGACTGTCATCGTCTGTTTTTCTAATTAAAAACAACCCTCCATTCTACAGTCATGTCAGCTGCCTGAATATATCACCACTTAAATGAAGGTTTGAAAGAGCATAAGTAATCAAACACAGCATTGGGCCATAATAATAGATCGGACGAAACAAGATGGTTAACTTTGCTAACAAGGTGTTTCACCATAAGATGAATATGGTTTGTTCTCACAATACCTGGTCTAGCTAAATCAAGTTCATAGACCTAAATAAAAATAACACTGCTTTTTGGTAAGCAGTGTTTGTGGAACTGATGGTAACAGTGTCGTGTATTTATTAAATGAGGCTTCTTGCTTGTTTTTCTTCATGGTTAGGGACATAATAAATAATTTGATAAAGGTTCATGCAAGTTTCTGTAGAAAGTTTTGTTTCTGAAAATCTACATGAATAGCAAAGTAAAACAGCATTGCTTGTTAGACTTGTCTTTTACTTTAAAATCAAAGAACCAAAGAGACAGCTCAAAGAGAAATAAGTGTTTCGTTACCAGCAGCTCTGTTCTTTTGTCTGACTTAAATCACTGAAGTGTTTTTAAAGAGAGTCTTATTGTGCTGTGGGTGAGTCATGTTATATTCCCAGGGCCATTTTTCCACAATTGGTAATTTATTTTTTTCCAAGCAGAACACTAGTGGGCACTTTGATGTGCAAATTTTTATGCAGGTGCACTAGAGTGCATGTCAGATTGTGATGGGGCTTTCGATGTGCCGAGGGAGAGACTCCAGCTCTCTCGCTGAGTGATTGCAAAAACTAGTGCGTTTCCTCTTTTTGTCTGACTGTGCTTTATTTAAACTGCTTATCTGTCCTTGGTGGTCATCATCAGTGTCTTGCCTCAGCTGTCAGGTCCCGCCTAACCATGGAGTCCATGTTAAACAAGCTAAAAAGCACTGTGACTAAAGTGACAGCAGACGTCACCAGCGCTGTTATGGGTAACCCAGTGACAAGGGAGTTTGAAGTTGGGCGACATATTGCAAGTGGAGGGCCTGGGCTGTGCTGGAGGATCTACAACGGCAGCAAAAAGTCCACCAAACAGGTGCGTGTCTTCTCTGCCTTCTCGCCATGCAAGATTTTGTTTGATTTGAGTACCCAGCTTGTGCTGTGAAAGAGGTTACAGTGCACACGACTAATCTCAGCATCCTGTTGTTTGTCTGCATCTCGTTAGGAGGTGGCAGTGTTTGTGTTTGATAAGAAGATGGTGGACAAATACCAGAAGTTCGAGAAGGACCAGATTATCGATTCGCTGAAAAGAGGAGTGCAGCAGCTGACCAGACTGCGTCATCCTCGTCTCCTGACCGTGCAGCATCCTCTGGAAGAGTCCCGGTGATTTAACACGCTTTTATCAAGGGACGAAAATGAGTCGGAGCCCAAAGAGAGGGTTTCCACAAGTGAAGAAAATGTTCTATAACGGATATTCTTTTCATTTTTGTTTAAACATTCAGTGCACCGTTTTATTTATTTTTTTTCACTAATACTATTTCTTCTGTTCACGCAGTTTTTTTTTTTTTTAAAAAAGGTCATTATTGTAAAAGTTAGGAAATGTCTGTTTTTTCTACCCTCAGAGACTGCTTGGCATTTTGCACGGAGCCAGTGTTTGCTAGTCTGTCCAATGTGATGGGTCAATGGGACAACCTGCCCAGTCCTGTGCCTAATGACATCAAAGAGTACAAACTTTATGATGTGGAAACCAAATATGGCTTGTTACAGGTGTGAGCACACACACACACACACACACACACACACACACACACACACACACACTTGATTTTGGTTGAGCTACTGGAAAGGTCCGATCTTCTGATTGATTACTGTTGTAAATATCTGTTTGCTCTTTAAAATGTCATCTTATTTAAAAAAAAAAAAAAAAAGCACAATTATCTGTGCAAAGGTCAAAACTAGAATAGCTTTTCTTTTCAGTCCAGTCAGCAAATTTCAAACAATTCACACTTTAATGTCATATAAAAAATAAGAAATCTGCGTAAATGTGTATTTTTCTCATTTCTTCAAAAATGGATCTTTTCAGTCTGAAACTAACTGTGCACTTATAGTTTACAGCTTGTAGTATCTTTTACTTTTTAACTTTTATTTGACCAGGCAAGACATTAAGAACAGTCTTAATTACAGTGTCAGCCTGGTTTATTTGGTTGCAGACTAGTTGTTTAGCAGGTTTAAGGAATTTGCCGTCTTTATTTGTAGAGACTCGATAAGCTTTAAAATGGTTTTCTTTTGGAAACCATTTTTACAATGTTGTCCAGCAGGCTGGAGTTAGATATTATTTTCTCTAGTCCTCTTTTTATTTATTTTTTGGCTTATCAAACTTGTGATTCTTTGTGTTCCTCATGTAAGCCTTGTAAATCAGTGATGGTTATACCAGTTTGATGGTGCAGGATCATGTTGGGCAGGTTGAGCCAACGCCTGTTGCCCAATTGAATTCAAAGCATCTCCAAAATAGATTTGTCAAACTCGGTCACACTCACAGATAATGTTGGGTTGTCTTAGCTTATTGCTTTGATATAAAATGTTTTATTGCATCTGATCCTGATGGATCGCGTTTAGTTTGTCAACAATATATTTTTGGATCTGTTTCTTCCAAAGTCTTCTGACGTTTCTCTGTCTCCTCAGATCTCTGAGGGTTTGTCTTTCCTCCACAGCGGGGTGAAAATGGTCCACGGCAACTTGTGTCTAGAGAATATCATCCTCAACAAGAGTGGAGCCTGGAAGATCATGGGCTTTGACTTCAGCATCTCCTCTAACAACCCGTCAGATGCTGAGGTACCGTACTTTTTGCTGTATAAGTCACACCTTTTTTGCAAAATTAGCATGACCTGTGACTTATACAGTGAAGCGACTTATTATTTTATTATTTTCATATTTATAACCTGATTTTTGGCTGAGCTCTGACAATATCATTCATTCTGACATGGAAAATATTGAACACTACCATGTTCAGCCTCTAGAGGATGCTCGACCTGTATGGCAAGCCAAGTGTCTCATTAATAGGTAAAAGTGGCTATTAATGAGACACTTGGCTTGCCATAGTGAGCCACCTTCGTCTCGCTGCAGAACTCCAGGAGCAAACGTCAAATCAGCTGCATTTCGCTGCGCCGCCCAGGTAAAATGCGGCTTAAAGTGCATTTATTAAGGAAAAGTTAGACTGAGAGACACTTTTTACTATAATTTCAAGCAAACAAATAATTGTTTTAAGTGTTAATCTTGTTAAATTTTTGTTAAAGTCTTCCCATGCACGCTCCAACCATTTGGCAGCCAATCGATTGTTGGCACAACACCGACCCACATTTCCAGGTTGTCAGCGGTGACGCATAATAAATGCGACTTATACTACATTATGGATTTTTCCACTTTATTAGACATATTTGGACTGATAATAATAATAATAATAATGTCATCACAATGTCAGCACTGTATGTTTCCATACAATGGCGAAATTAGTCTCTGCATTTAACCCATCCACCACCAGGTGATGCGACTTATATGGCGGAAAGTACGGTATTTGTGGAGTCTTTGACTAGGCAGGCAATGATTTAATGTGTATTTTAACATCATCAGACACCTTCAACATTTTAGTTTTCTCTCCTTCCTTGTAGCCCAAGTACACGTGTAAAGAATGGGAACCTAACCTTCCTCCTCTGTGCCTCCCTAACCCTGAGTACCTGGCTCCTGAGTACATACTGTCCGTCAGCTGCGACTCTGCCTCCGACATGTACTCACTCGGTGTGGTCATGCACGCTGTATTCAATGAAGGCAAACCTGTTTTCCAAGTCAACAAACATGACATTTTTAAGAGTTTCAGCAGGCAGCTGGACCAGGTGAGTGATGGGACAGACATTTAATATTTTATTATACAGCAGGACCAAAACTTTGTGTGTTCTTATACAATATGTGCTTTTAAAATTCTTCGTGTGTGTTTGTTTCTTTAAATTTGATCGACTTGTAGTTGACCAACATAAGCCCAGCTCTGCTGAACAAGATCCCCGAAGAAGTGCGGGAGCATGTCAAGATGCTTCTCAGTGTCTCATCAAACGTCCGACCCGACGCCGACCAAATGACGAAGGTTTATTGTCATTACTTGTTTGAGGATGTGGCGGCGGTGGTGGTGGTGGTGGTGGTGTGGGGGGGGGGGGGTATCCTGTGTCTTTTTGTTGTTTTTGTCTGAGGGATTACAAAACGTGCTTTTGTTTGGACTTCAGATTCCATTTTTTGATGACGTCGGTGCAGTCACCCTGCAGTACTTCGACACCCTCTTCCAAAGGGACAACTTACAGAAATCCCAGTTCTACAAAGGTCTCCCCAAAGTGCTGCCCAAGCTACCAAAGGTAAAAAAAAAATTATCTACCTCATGAAACTTTCATAACAGGTTAGAGTCAAACTCTTTAATGATCCCTCAACTCCTTCTTATTATTCCTCTCAGAGAGTCGTGGTGTATCGCATCTTGCCGGCGTTGACCTCTGAGTTCGTCAACCCAGACATGGTTCCCTTCGTGCTGCCCAACGTGCTGCTGATAGCCGAGGACTGCACCAAGGAGGAGTACATCCGCCTCATCCTGCCTGACCTCACGCCTGTTTTCAAACAGCAGGAGCCAATCCAGGTAGAAACACCACTTGTATGGAGCGCTACACTTCTGCACGCCTGCCTGTTTTGCTATGAGAACAGTTTTGAGATGATTATAACCTGACTAAAGAGCATGTTGGTTTGGGTTCACTTTAAGTTTTTTCTTTCTATTTTCTTTCCATGCCTCTTCAGGCTAGTAATATGGTAAGTGGTCTATGTGGGGAATTGTCTCCAGGCACATCAGCTAGCATTGTGTGTTGTGTTGTCATGGCACTAACATCTACACTAACCTCACTGAAGCCTCTGCTTACTTCTGTTGAAGTCAGGCTTGTGTTTAGTTTTGTTTTTCTTTTTCGACTTTTTAATTTTCTTTCTAACTTTGTGTCTGTGCGTTGCAGATCCTGCTGATTTTTCTGCAAAAGATGGACCTCCTTCTAACAAAGACGCCGGCAGACGACATCAAGAACAGCGTGCTTCCCATGGTCTACAGAGCCCTCGAGGCCCCCTCAGTACAGATACAGGTACAGATAAAAGCTAACGATGGCAAAGACAACCCCAGAAGATGTTTCCTGTTTCATCATCATATCACTTTAAATGAATTTAATTTTCGAGTATTGAATATTCTGAAATTAGATGCTAGTTTTAAAACCATTTGTGTATATTTTTAGTACTGTACTTTTCGTGTTACAAGTCACATCTGTCCAAATATGCCTAATAAAGTGGGGGGAAAAAACATAAATAAGTTGCTTCGCCGTATAAGTCGCAACTGTTACGCATCACCAATGGCGGCCGCGGGAGAGTGCACGGGAGGACTTTAACAAGAATTTAACAAGATAAAAACAATTATTTGTTTGCTCAAAATTATAACAAAGGTTTGTCTCAGTAACTTTTCCTTAATAAATGCACTTTTATGGTCAAATCCGCTGCATTTTGCCTGGGTGGTACAGGGAAATGCAGCTGATTTGGCGTTTGCTCCAGGAGTTCTGGAGCAAGATGAAGGTGGCTTGCCATATTAGTCGAGGGCCCTCTAGTGGCTAAAAATGGTAGTGTTCCATATTTTCCATGTCAGAATGAATGACATTGTCAGATCTCAGCCAATAATTGGATTATAAATATGGGGGGGGGGACGGGACTTATATTAGTCACTTCGGTGTATAAGTCACAAGGCTTCCAAATTTATGCAAAAAGGTGCGACTTATACGGCGAGAAAAAAAACTTGAAATTATATATTTTTTTTTACCTCTGGGTACGCTCAGTTCTGGTGTTCTTGTGAGAAACTCGATGCTCTCTGCATTGTTAAAGCTGTCACATGCTGTAATATCTTCTCTGTGGGTGAGCAGGAGCTGTGCCTGAACATCATCCCGACGTTTGCCAACCTGATGGACTACCCGTCCATGAAGAACTCCCTCATCCCCCGAATCAAATCCGCCTGCCTACAGACCTCCTCACTCGCTGTGAGTCTTCCGTCAATCATCTGTTGCTCTCCAAACGCTTTCTACTTTCTACTCGCATAAAATGCAAAGAAAATGTCACATTTTTGAGCTGTCCTCTCTTTCCTTTAGGTGCGAGTGAACTCTCTGGTGTGTCTGGGAAAGATTTTGGAATATCTAGATAAGTGGTTTGTCATCGACGAGATCCTACCCTTCCTGCAGCAGATCCCCTCTAGAGAACCAGCAGTACTCATGGGCGTTTTAGGTGAACAAGTCAAAGCCACGTCGCTCCACTGGTCCCACGCAGATTAGTTTCCCTTTAAAACACTTGTTTCCTCCATGTTTTAGGGATCTATAAGTGCACTTTTAGCCACAAGAAGCTTGGGATCCCCAAAGAGCATCTTGCCACCAAGAGCTTGCCCCACCTTGTGTCTCTTAGTATAGACAACAACCTCAACCTTAATCAGGTGCGTCACTGTCCGGCCTCTAAAGGAAAAAAATAATTAATTTCTAACATGTTTAGTATGCCATATGTAAGTAGTGTTTAATGTAATTTCTGATGCGTTTCAGTTCAACTCTTTCATGCTGGTTATCCGTGACATGCTGAGTCGCATGGAGGCTGAACACAAGACCAAGCTGGAGCAGCTACACATCATGCAGGAGCAGCAGAGGTTTCCCTCCAAATTTAATGAACCGTTTGTTTTCATCTCTAATAGAAAAATCAACAAGCGGTTGATAACTTTCACCTCTCGTTTATAACAGGAGTCTAAACATCTCAAATCCAGCCAACCAATCGGATGAGACCAAGAGCCCGCCCAGCTCTGGAAACCAGGTTTCATTCTTATGTATTGTACTTACTGTATTTTGTTGGACTATAAGGCGCACCGCATTATGAGGCTCACTGTCGATTTTTGAGAAAATTAAAGGATTTTAAGTGCACCTTATAGTCTGAAAAATACAGTACTTTGAAATATTCCCAAAAAAGTGGTGAATGGTAGTAATTCATGTTTTTTTTGGTTTGCTGTCAGATTGATGAAATATTTGGCAGCACGAGTGTTAACGGGAAAGAAAATGGATCTGCTGCATCGACCTCCCAGCCTAACAGAGTATGCTCACTACATCACACTTTTGTGCAAAAAAAAAAAAAGTTACTTTCGGTGTGCCATACTGTCCTCTCTGCCTTGTCGTGACTCAGATGTCTCTGACTCTGGAGGAGAAACAAAGACTGGCTAAAGAGCAGGAACAAGCAGCCAAACTGAGGAGCCAGCAACCGTTGGCACCGCAGACCATCAAACCTGCAAGCACCAGCAGCTCACAGGTGAGGCCGGCAAATATCTCCCCAAAACACAGGTTTTCATGCCACGCTGCACTTTGGAGGGAGAAAAACTGACAGAAATAAAACAAAATGAGCAGTCACTTTTAGTGTTTTAATACCTTTTTAACTTAAAGTAACACGCAAATGAAATTGAATATATTTTTGATAGTGAAGGTTAGTTTTAGCTATTTCACTATCCAATTTTATGCAAATATGTGACTTAGTCAGTTCATTAACCTTCCAGCCACACAGTTTGGTTTTTCTCTGAAATCTACCAGAAAATTCAACATTTGAGCAACAACTCCAACACATCTGTGGCAAGTTTCCTACAAAAAGCTTAAAGTGCAATTTTACACACAGTGACTATTTATTTATTCTAATGCACGTGACTAAAGTAAGGCTTCTAAAATATGGCAAGTCATCCCACTAGCAATGAAGATTTAAACTCCTTCAATATAAACCTACTAAAAGGTGAATTAAATGAAGGTTTCTGCCTTTATTCTTTACTTTGTTCCTTGAACTGAAACGTGCTTTTGACACCATCAACCACAACGTTCTTGCTAAACTCATTTTAATTTCTGTGCTAGTGCCCTCTGCTGGATGAAATCATATCTGTCTGACAGAAAACAAGTAGTACAAATAGAAAACTCACGATCTACCTTTCTTACCTGCTCAGCTGGAGTCCCACAAGGCTCAATACTGGGACAAATCTTATTTAGCCTATATGTTAATGATTGTTAATGATACCAAATGTATGCACAACTGTAAAAATGCAATTATATGCGGATGATACTGTATTGTATGTTCATGGAAAAACAAAAAACGAAGCTGCTGCTGTACTTTCTAGCGCTATGATGCCGGTGTCTCACTGGTTCCAGAACTCTTGTCTATGTGTCTTGGCTGCCAGCAGATAATGAGCAACCATCTGTGTTAGTGTTGTGTTATATATGTGATGTTTGTATTATTCTCTGCTCTTTGTTTTCTGGGATGTTTCTTGTTCTTACCTGCCTTAGGACAAGGGATGAAAATTAGCTGTTTTGCTAACTTCAGCATGTTTACATTGATGCTTACCACTGACATGTTGATTAATATGCATTGTCCTAATTTAAATAAATGAAATGAAATTACCAGACATTTACTCACAAATACTTTACAAACTGGCCTCGTTTTTAAGTTCACTTTAATAAGATGGAAAAAGCAGCTTTACTTGTGTTTTGCGGCTCTGGATACATTTAATTTAGTAGACGGAGCAGAAATAGCTCCTTGACTGTAAAAGTTGCGGTTCTCTGATCTAATCCGTCGCGGCGTATCGTTTCTTTATCTTGCAGACGAAGGACTTGACCAGCAGCCTGCACAACAACATGGCGTCTCTGAATAGTCTGTCGTTGGTCAACTCAGCACGACCGCCCCCAGTGCAGGGCGCTACCATGTCTGCCTTCCCTGCCTCTAACCCCCTCGTTGGCTCCATGCGTCCCCCAGTTTCAAATGGCTTCAATTCACCGTTGGGCTTCCAGACTGGAGGGATGGGGCCTGCAGGTCCTGGCTTCTACGGCGGAATGGCCTCCACCACCAGCGCCCCAAACTTTGGAGCCCTCATGCAGAACCAAGCACCCCCAGGGCAAACAAGTAAACCCACTGACATGTCAGCCCTGGACAGTCTGTTTACAGCCAGCAAGCCCAAAGTGGCTCTCAACCAAATGGGTCCTAATGCCCCCGGAGCCAACACTCCTTGGCTGAGTCCGTTCGGTTCAGCCCAGAATGCTCAGACTCAGATGCAGGGTGTGACGGGGGGAATGGGAGGGATGTCCAGTGGGTTTGGGATGCAAGCGAACCCTTTTTTCAGCCCGCAGAACTTTGCTCAACCAGCTGCTGCCCCGACAATGAACCCGAGCGGAGTCAAACAAAGTGCATCTGTGAACAATGATCTCAAAGACTTGTTTGGCTGAAAGACCAGGAGCTTTGAATTCTAGTCATTTTTAAGGGTCACGATGTTTGTATTTTTAATCTCGCTTGGATTTAATCTGATTTGTGCTCACATTCTGCTGGAAAATGAACCTGCACCAGATTTCCATTCCTACCAGACCAGAAGGACAAATGGTTAAAGTGGAGGGGGGCGGGGTTTCCTACTGTTTTGTACTTGACGTTCTTGGGGCATCAAAATGAGTCGGGCTAAGATTTAATGACGTTTATTTAGAAAGGTTCCGTCTTTGAGTGTTTTTCTGTCGCATCGTAAAAGACTTCACATCTGCTCCCGTTCAGGCTTTTGTGATTTTTCGGGGATATTTTCGTATTCGCTGCGTGTCTAAAGCGATCAGATGTTTTGGCGAAGGAACAAAGATATCCATCAAGAGTGAGTCCAGTGGGAGGTAAAGCTGCAGCCGCTGATCTGCATCCAGGAGGAACACATCAAGCACGAGTAGAAAATTTAAGTTTCAATCTGGCAACAAACAAACAAAAGCAGCTTCTTTATAGTTCGTCTCCATGGTAACCCATCCTGTGCGACATAAGTAATGTTCACTGCTTGATTGTGCCTTACAAGGTGTACACCTGTAAAGCTAAACTTCACTCATTTACTTTTATCCTTTGCAGATCACTTATTTTGTTACTTCATTCACAAAATACTCCCACTTTAAAAAAAAAAAAAAAAAGGATTATTCTTGTGTCAAGCGACCAATCACATTTTATTTCCTGTCTGATTCGATGCTGTACATGAGGCCTTCAGGGTCTAATATCACTTTTATGAAATAAAGACTTATCTCTATATTTCTACTCGGGCACTTTTCAGCTGAGGACCCCATGCTGGTGACGGACACTCGTATGACGTGTAAATATAGTTATTTAAAAAAAAAGAGGGCCTTGGCTTTTATGTTTTTGTGATACTGGGTAAGAGGCCTTAGATGAGTCGAGTGCAATAATCCCCATTTATTTACCGGTAATTTTTTTTTTTTGGGTGGCTGAAACTAAACAATCATTCCAACTCTTGTGTTTTAGAGGAGAATTGCACGTTTTATGCAGTTTCTGCTGTATTTTTTTTATTTTTTATTACTCGTATAAAATAAATCTCACCAAAACAAGGTTTAACACAGCCACGGTGTTCCACTCGTTCAACTGTTTCTCCACTTTTATCATCATAAATGAGCGTGAGTGGATGTTTTTACACCACTAACTGAATATAGTGGTCAAAATGTGTCGCATATTGTAGCAGAAGCCCAAAGCAGATCTCTTCAAATGATTCTACAGGAATCGTTTGTCATCTACGTGTTGAGGTGTGACATTTGTATCTGAGCTGGTTTGATGATCTGTACATATACAAAACAAAAATACACAATCTAATCCTACTGGATGGTCGTTCTGTGTGCTCTTCTTGTATTACCGTGTTGAATTTAACGAAGGAGAACGAGGCCCCGTGATGGAACATTTATTGGTGTTGCAAAGTTCATACTTCTAAATACCGTATTTTCCGGAGTATAAGTCGCATTGGTCAAAAAAAGCATCATGAAGAGGAAACAAAAACATAAACAAGTCTCATTTATTATGCGTCACCGCTGACTTGTTGTGTTTATCTAATGGTCAAAACAGCTTCATTTCGCCTGGGCGGTGCGGTGTCCGTTCATTAAGGCTGGAGCCGCTGGCTCACTAGTGTGTCCCTTTACGACGGAGCATTAGGGCCACGCAGGGCTTAATTTGTAAACTGATTGATGCTGGAACACAAATAGCGGGCGGTTTCGGGTCTTTTATTTGTAATAAGAGATGCCATTTCCTACATTTGTAAACATTTGATTAAATTGATTAAAAACAAGTCTCTCTTGTAAATGAGTCCTCGAGGCTCAATGAGACAAACAACCGTAGGAATAAAGGTTGAATTGAAATGACTGTTTTAGAGCGCAAGAAGAAAAGCCTGTGAATAGAGCAGCTCCGATTCTGTCAGGCGTCCCCCCCCC
>NC_056519.1:14895354-14920699 GCF_014905685.2 Nematolebias whitei | reverse complement strand
CCTAAAAGTCCAAAGTCATCGCGCATTTTAAATTTGATTATTTATAAAAAAATACGAGAGGAGACGTTGCCCAATCTGTGGAGTGGATGTTCCAGCTGCAGAGCGCGCACCACGCTCCTGCCCAGCAGAGACGCAGACCGCGTGTCCCGCGGGGAGCGTCTTCATCCACCTTCAGCTGTGTGTATATGTCTATGTACAGGAGTTCCTACACATCAGCAGCTGTGCGCGCTCTGGAGAGCTGTCTGGAGAGCTGTCTGGAGAGCTGTCTGGAGATGCTCCTGTGCTGCACTGTCTGCAGGGCGCACAGCTGAAGCATGAAGACGCTCCCCGCTGGACATGCGGTCCACATCTCTGCTTTGCTGGAGCAGCTGCGTGAAGCTGACACCCCACCGGCAGCTTCACCCAGCTGGCAGGTGCATGTGCGCTAGCTGGTGTGCGTAGTGCAGCTGGAACATCCACTCCACAGACTGGGCAATGTCTCCTCCTGACTTTTAGGGGCGGAGATTTGCCGGATCCAGCCAAACGGTTACACAGTCGGTCAGGATGAGGGAGTTCTCGAATCTTGTTCCGGCAGGATCCGGCTCAAATTAACCACTGGGGCCACGCAATTTTTTTTTTTTAACAACATAAAATTACGAGAATAAAGTCATGCAAGATTTTAATTTTTTCCCCCCCACACGTCTGATCCACGGGGCGACCTGTCAATCAATCCAGTAGGCGTGTCAGCAAATGACCCATCCGAAGCTAAATGAGTCGTAATATTATACGAACTCGGACACGATAAAGCAGGTTTACTGCATTTTAACTGTGGTAAAATGAATGTTTGTTAAACTTTATTGTGACGCTCTACCTCAAAACGTGTCCCAATACTGCCACCTACTGTTGTGTTTTTGTATGCTGCTTCTGGAATGCATAACGTGATGTCATTACGTCATGACTTTTGTTTTTGTTTCCGTTTGAAAACGGCGCTCAGTGAGGGAAACTGTGTACGTGCAGCGCTGTTAGAGGTCTTCAATAAGTATGCCAGAAAGAGGCTGAAGAGACCCAGTGACTCACTTACAGGAGCATTTAGCTTCGGATTGGTCATTTGCTGACACGCCCACTGGATTGATTGACAGGTCACATTGTGGATCTGACTCGTGGAAACATTTTTTTTATAATAAACAAGAGCTGTTTAAGAAAAAAAATGTCTCGTACGACTTTATTCTCATAATTTTATGACTTAATTTTTTTTTTTCTTAGCATGGCCCTAAAGCTCCGTCGTATCCTTCCGCCTGCACCAGCTTAGTGAAGCGAGTGCGCACGGGAGGACTCGCTGTTGCAGTTCTTCGAAATTTATAGTGTCAGTCAAAAATGGCGTTTTGAATATGAAAAAAGTATATAAGTCGCAGCTGACAGCTCTATACAAAAAAACTGTGACTTATATGCCGGAAAATACGGTAAGCACTTCCAAACTTATTAAGGACAAATAAAACAACATGCTTGTTTGATTTTATGTCGTGTGGATGCGTTTTCCCTCGGATTTACCGAATCCTGAAACAGCATTTTAGTTTGTAATTTAAACTTAATTATAGAGATAATTATTTATTTAATAAGATGCTGAGCACAACCTTTTCAAAGGCTCAAAAAATTTAAAATCAAGCATAAACAAAAGTTTTATTGCAAGCAGGTAATTATCGCCTCAATTGTTTCTGCAAATTTTTATTTTATTGGCTTCTCCTATTTTAATAGATTATTTTTAGTCTACTTGAAGTTTTTGTTTATTATTTAGTTTTTGTCTCGGCGTGTTTTTGTCTGTTCTTCGGGTCTCTAAAATGTTCTATGCTTCTTTTTAAAGCTCTGATTATAGGAGCGATGTTTTTGCTCGTGTCTGTGTTGGTACAAAAAAAAAAAATTGCTCAATGAATTTTACAAATATTGAGCTGGAATTTGGTGTAGTAGTAGCTGAGAGTCATTCACAACATATGCTCCGAGGGTGACATCCTGCAATACTGCATAAAAATACACATAACATTTTGACAAACATGGCAACTCATATCTCATCATAACATGATCTTTGGCATGAATTGTAAACATCTGGTTTAGAAGTTTGTAACGGCGCTGTATCAATTACACACTCATAACGAAGTAAGAAGAAAACGCCTCAGCTTAAACATTTAAAGTGATTTAAAATCTATTAGTGGCCTAATTTGTAGTTAGAGGATAAAACAGCTGTTTTGTAAACATTTTTAACCGATGATGTGAGGCATCGGGTGAAAAAAGTGCAACATCGGACTGAGAGGCATCGAGTCCCGCTCACTGGACGAGTCGTCTCACGGGTCTGGAGGTGTTGGTGGACAGGTTCCTCTGAGTCCAAGCTACGAAGAGACGCACGATTCAAATCAGGTTTAGAAAATTGAGAACAAAATCCTGCGTTTCGTTTTGCTCTCACATGGGAAGTCGAGCTCATAGCTGAACCGTTTGGTGGTGAACGTCACGGAGCCCGACGAGTTCTGCTGGTACTCGAGCTCAATGTCAGAACTGGAAACGCTGCACAGACGGCGCCCCTGCAACACATCGGAGGAACCCTTAGATCCTGTCACAGTAGGACCACTGGACAAAACCTGGACTTTAAATCAAGCGAGTGGCTCCACTGGACGTGAAACTCGTAGCTTACTTTGGTGTAATCGTTCCACGTCCCGTCCACATCTAGGAACTGCCATCTAGGGCCTGAACTGGAAACAAAAGGGGGTTTTATATTTAAATGACAAAACATCAACGCAGATTTGTTGTGAAGCTGAGATTAAAAAGAACAGAAACATTAGAGCTCTATACCTGATGTTTTGTAGTATCCCGCTGTCTGGAGTCCTCCTCACAGCTCTCGTCGTCCCAATTTCGTTATTGATTTGACACATACCTTTGATAAAAACAAGTTTTAATCTAATCCTCGGCAGGCTGAACAGGTAAGAGTTTTGTGTTTGTTCAGCATGTGTGCATTACTTGACAAATCCAGCGTGTATGAGAATCTGTTGATCCTGAAGTGCAGCTGGCCCTGTTGGTTCTGCTGGTAATCTCTCTCAATGGCAGCGCTGTCGAATGAACATGTCTGCATACACAGGCGAAAATAAGCTGTTTACACAGAAATACACACACATCAACCTAAACCGAAAACAGAGAGAAAATGCATTTCCTGTGAAAATGCAATGTGAACTTGCTGAGAAAGAGCTGAAAGTAGCTAAAAAAAGTGCTGAAATGTAGCTGAAATGGATGAACAAACCTAAATTAGCAGAAGAAAGCAGAAAGAACATATATTTGCTGAAATAGGTTTAAATAATCAGAAATTTGCTGAAAAATTAGGAAATGATTTTAAAAAAGCTGAAATTAGCACCCCCCCCCCCCCAAAAAAAAGCTGAAAAGTAGCTGAAAGGCAGAAAAAAAGCTTAAACTACCAGAAGGAAGCGGAAAGCGCTGAAATGAACTAAAACTGTGAAATTAGTTGAAAAGCTAACATTAGCATAAAAACAGCTAAATAGCGCATGAAATAGCAGAAACTAGCATAACTAAGCTTAAGGAGCATAACAAGCTGAAATTAGCAGAAAAAGGTTAATTAGGCTTAAAGTAACAGAAATTACCATGAAAAATGTTTTAATCTTAAAACAGCCGAAAATAGCTAAAAAAAAAAAGTAACTGAAAACGTAGAACAAATTTAAAATAGCAAATGAAAGCAGAAAGAGCATGTTTGCCCACTGAAAAAAGCTGAAATGAGCAAAAAAGTGGAAATTATCTGAAAAAAATTGAAATTAGCAACAACAACAACAACAACAAAAAAAAAAAAACAGTTGAAAAGTAGCTTAAAAAGCAGAAAGAAGCTTAAATTACAAAAAGGAAGTGGACAGAGCACATTTTTCCTGAATTAGGCTGAAAAAAGTTGAAATAAGTGCAAAAAATGTGGATTTAGCTGAAAAGGGTAAAATTCGTATAAAAAGAGCTAAATAGAAGCAGAAATATCAGACAAAGCTGACACTTGTAAACATGTGCTGAAAGGAGCATAAAAAGCTGCAATTGGCAGAAAGAAGTTTTGAAGAAGCACACAAATGTCAGCAGAAAGAAGCTGAAAGGGGCACAAAACAGCTGAAAAAACATCTGAAATTAGCTGATAAAAAGTTTAAATTTGCACAAAGAAGCTGAAAGAAGCTGAACCAGAACAAAATGTGAAAGGGGCAGTAAAAAACTGTAAACAGATCTAGAGATATGAAGGATGTAAAATGAGCTTAGTTCATTTTCTATGAGGAAAAAAAAATGTCAGAAAAGGTTAAATATTTCAAAAAAGCTAAAGTTGCACCAATACCAAAAGTCATAGCATGTGCTGAATGTTTTGATTTGTTGAAATAGCTTGAAAACTGCAGGAAGAGAATCGATCCGGAAAAAAAAATGGACGACAAATGGATCATAATAGTGACGCAATTAAAGACCAAGCATTGAAGGAATAATAAACATGCTGCTGTTGTGGTACTTACACGTGCCTGGTACTCTGTCCATTGTCCCTCGTCTCCCATGAACTCCCACTTAAAGCTCTGGTCAGACAGCTGGGCCGGGGAGGACGAGTAAAGTCTGCAGAAACACAAAGTGATCATCATGCATGTAGAGAAATCCCAGGATGAACAACAACAGTCTCACCCTGCGGAGTCGGACGTGAACTTTGGACGCCTGCGTACGTTTCTGCACAAGCCTGTGGCGAGATTCGTTTGGGTCATGGCTGCAAAACAAAACCAAATCAGTCACATTTAACTATAAAAACGCTCATAATGATAAAACTCCTCGTATAAACACACAGGAAAAATCCAGTGAGTATCCTGCAGAGCCCACTGTGAAGTGAAGGCTTCCCCGAGGGTTCAGAGCGAAGTGACCCTCAACGTCTCTGCTGCTGACGGACGACGCTGACCTGCTGGAGCTCTGAGGAAGATGGACACTTCAGAGCCTGAGAACACCGACAAACAAATCGACTTAACGCTTCGACTCTAACCTGAGCTCCATATTCATGCCACAAGCAGTCGTCTCTGTAGTACCAGCCCACGTCCTCCGTCAGGCCCTGAGGGAGGAGGCTCAGTCTCTGCACTCTGAGAGCTGGATTATTAATCTGCAGCTTATCAAAGTCTATAAACACCTGCCTGGAAACACACACAGGACATGAGTTGATGCACCTCAGTCCTGATTCTTGCCCTGCTGAAGATAAAAGGACTCCCTGACCCTTGGCTGGTGTTTATGGTGATGCCTTTTGCTCCAGGTTGGCAGTAATGACTCTCAATCACATGATCATTGTCAACCCGCAGCCACTGAGTCCCAGAACGCAGCTGCCACTCATAATGCTTCCTGACTGGTAAATATAACATTATGTAACACTTTATTCCACTCTGAACTTTTATATTATAATTATACAGACCTGCCGTGTTGTGAACAAAGCTGCTCTCCTCTTCGTTTGCCTGCAGGGAACCAACACAAACACCCAGATCACTTTCAGCTGACAGCTTTCTGAATGTGTTTGAGTCAGACTTACCAACATCTGAGGGGAATACACTGCAACCAACAAGCAGATTAATAAATATGAAGTGAAATATCCATAAATTAGGATGTTATTAAAGAGAAAACAGTTTGGCTCACTTACTTGTTCTAATACCAGTGAGGTAACTTGTTCTTCTTTGACTGAAGTTTCACTTTCATTTCTGTCTGTTCATAACAGGAATCAAAGGGTGGGTTTTACTGTATGGCAGGCCCTTCTAACATATAATAATCACTTTTAAGCTACAACTCCTTGTCAAGTTGATCATTTTACAAAAATGAACATTAAAGACATAACAAATGACACTTCTACTTATAAATTTGTATTCCAAGCTCACCACTATCGATTTTGTATTTAGAAAAAAAAGCTAAATTTGCATTTAAAGTAATAATACATCTTTATGTTTTTCCTCATAACCAGTCATGGTGTCCTGTGAGCAGATGGGAATTTTAAACACTCGAATAAAGGATCTTATCACAACATATATATGATGTGAAATGGACAATAGTGGTTCAATGTTTGTGCGGTTTGGACATAAATATTTATAAATCATGACCTAAAGCTAATTGGTGCACTCGTTGGTTGTAAAATGTTGCTTATACAATCAGAATAACAAAAATCCTTCATATCAAAATATTGGGATTTAAACATACTGCTGATTAATTTCATTTTCTTTCAAGTCTATAATTGTATACTTAGACGTGTCCATTGGCATCTATCAAAGGAGGCTGCAGCACCCTCTGCACCCATACTTCCCTCAGCCGGGGTTATCTCCTTATCTATCTCAGACTGATTACCGTATTTTTCGAACTATAAGGCACCGGATTATAAGGCTCACTGTCGATTTTTGAGAACATTAAAGGATTTGAAGTGCGCCTTATAGATTGACAAATATGGTAGTAAAATGTAGGCGCTATTTTTAATGTATTGTAGCTGAAAACCCAAATATTATTTCTTGTTAATGTAAATAAAAAGTGTATTTTTTTTTCCCCTCATCAAAACTGATGTGATGAATGTGTTTTTTAGTGTTTGGATACTAAAAAGCTGAGCATTGATTGTCTAAAAGTATTGTGTGTTGCTGGAACCGGTCAGGTAAATACAAGATGTTTCAAATTAAAAGAAAATATATATATATTTTTAACAGAGTACAAATAAATCCAGACACTGCATATAATTTTATTAAAAATTTTATTTTCAACCATCAACATAAGAAGCATTAAGAGTTCTGTTGCACCGAACATATATGGCATTTAATACCTTGAAGTTTAAAAAATAAAAAAGACTTGTATATAATGTGCAAACCAGGTTTGACATCAGCAGTAATCAAATCTATTATTTCATTTTATTACGTCAGAAAAATGCGTTTAAATTTGCAAATGCTCACTTATTATATTCATGAGTTTGGCAGTAAAAACAGGAGTATTTGCATGTAAAAGTAAACAAACTGAAATCATGATGGTTTTACTGAACAGCACCTGATTCAAACAACGATTTCATTAAAGACAAGCTGGAACTGTTCATGTCGGTCAAAGTTGCCAGGCAGGTTTCCCCTTTTAACCCCCACATTGTTACTAGAACCTCCTTCTTCCACCTGAGTAATATCACTAACATTAGAAACATCTTCTCTAAAAATGATGCAGACAAACTGGTTCATGCATTTGTCACGTCTAGACTGGACAATTTTAATGGTTTGTTAACTGGGTGTCCAAATATTTCTTTAAAACATCTCCAGTTAATCCAAAATGCTGCTGCCAGAGTCTTAACTGGAGTTAGTAGGAGAGATCATATCTCCAGTTTTAGCTTCTCTCCATTGGCTCCCTGTCAAATCCAGAATTGAATTCTAAATCTTACTTCTAACCTACAAAGCCCTCAACAACCTAGCTCCATCTTATATTACAGAACTTATTGTTCCATATTTTCCTAACAGAGCACTTCACTCTCAGACTGCAGGCTTACTTGTGGTTCCTAGAGTTTCCAAAAGCAGAATGGGAGGAAGATCTTTCAGTTATCAGGCTCCTCTCTTGTGGAACCAACTTCCAGTTTCTGTCCATGAGGCTGGCACATTGTCCAGTTTTAAGACTGGGATTAAGACTTTCCTTTTTGATAAATCCTATAGTTAGCTGCTATAGCTACTAAAAGACAAATCAACCTCATTTCATCAAATTAATAATTACAAATACATACAAATGAGTAGGATGTATTTGTAATTATTCTTTCTTAACATGTGATTTCTGTCTTTTTGTCTTTCCTCCTAGAGAAAATCTGATGGCCTCCATCCTGGACCTGCCATTGTGTATCCGTTCCTCCTTCCTGTCCTCTCAAACCCAGCCGGTCGAAGCAGATGGCCGCTTGTCCTGAGCCTGGTTCTGCTAAAGGTTTCTTCCTCACGAGGGAGTTTTTCCTTCCCGCTGTCGCCTCATGTGCTCCCTTAGGATGGGAGACTGCGATGAAGTGAAAACTCAAAGAATATGTATGTGAACGTTTCTGTTCGGTGCCCTGAGACGACTTCCGTTGCGATTTGGCGCTATACAAACAAACTGAATTGAATTCTAATGTAAACACAACATGAGCCGTACGGCGACAACTCTTAATGTTTGACGTAAACTGTTAAATGAAGCATTGCACGGCCCTCCGTCTTCTTGAAGCAGAGCTCGAACGCTACATGCGCCTGATCTTACGAGTACGTTTGGTTTTGAGGTTGGTCTGGATCATAGCTGCAACAAACAACACGTTTAACGTTAAGTTAATTAAAGAATGTCTCGCTCGCGCCGCAGCCATTTGAATACTTGTTTTCTCACACTGTTTAACAAACCTAACCTTTAAAGTCCAGCTGGTAGGAGTGTCCGTTCACTTTGAAGCTGAAGCCACCGTCGGGGTTAGTCTGGTACTTCCTCTCGATGTCGTCACTGGTTACTGAGCCGTCAGCCGAAGCGTGGCTCTGTCCAAAACAATCCCACACGTTTCGTTTTACCTTCACCACCTTGAGCATTCAAATGAAGGATGACCTCAGCGGTAACGCCACACGTGGCCTACCCTGCGTTTGAACTCGTGCCATGTTCCGCCGTCTCCTTCAAACTGCCACCGTGGGCCCAAAGACAAGTTCTGCACGGGCGGGATCGTTTGAGAGGATCTGAAACGACAACGCTGAAGTCGGTTCACAACAAACGACAGCTTTCAGACGAAGAAAGACGAAGCTTTGATAAAGAATTGACGTTAGCTTAGCGTCACAACACACACAAGTCCACATTTTCCATGATCTTATCTCAGTTTTGAAACAACCTGAACGTTGCTGTTCTGTTTTATTGTTACAAGGCTATTGTTATCAGTTATTTATTGTTAATGGTGACTCGTATGAATGAGATTTTTTTTTTATATAAGTAGAGAAGAAGGCACAAAAAGATGCACGATGTCACAACTATGTGCTGCTGATTATCTATGCTGCTGATTTCTTGCCTTTAAGCTGCTGTATTCATACCCATCTGCAAAACAACAGACTCATGTCCAGGCTGCTGTTTAATACACCTTATTATATTATATTATTATTGTTTAGCATATATCTTAAATAAGGGCTGTTCAGCTAAATTGCTCGGGGCGGGATGTGTGTGTTGGTTACCGTTTACATCCAGCAGTTATTCTCATCAAAAAAGGTTAGTTTTACAATTTAAAATCTAATTTTATTTAAAAACAAACCCATTGGTATATATGTTTTTGATTTATTTTTAAAATTGAGAACTCAAAGATTGTGACATCCACCAGCAGTCACTTTGGCATTTATGAAATATTCCAGACTGCATCCAAGAACTGCTCACAGAAAGTTGTGGCCTATTTATTAATAATTATATTTTTTATTTATTTTATGGCACTACAGCTCACACAACTTGAACTATGGACACAAATAAACCGTCAAAAATCCAAACTAACCCATTGTTTGCTGATGGGTGTCTAAACTGTGGTCGTCGTGTGACTCTCCTCTTTTTCTTCATACCCACCTGCTGCATTTCTAACAACAAAGCAAAACAAACAACAACGACAACAAAACGAACAAATGAGATTAATTCTTAAGTTTAGTTAATTTAATATTGTAGAGTCTGTGTAAAGATCCTCACCTGGGAATCTAATCTCAAAGGCTTCACGGCCGATGTTGAACGTATAAGAGCTTGCTGGGTTACTCTGGAACTTCCTCTCTATGTCCGAGCTTTGCACAGGGCTCGAGTTGCCCTTTGGATCCTGTCCAGAACGGATGAACAACAACAACAAAACTGACAAACACATCTAAGAATGTTCATTGTGGTCTTCTAAAGATGATGAGAGAAGATCTACCTTCTCTCCATATTTGATCCACTTGCGACGCAGGGTGCAGAACCAGCACCAGACGGTGTTCCCATCATCCAAACGTCTCACTCTCAGGTTTCTTCCATACACCTTCACCCTCTTAAAGTCTACACTCACAGCCCTGCAGAAACAAGAAGTTCACTTTGCTTCTTGGCTACATTCACACATGATAAATACTTAAACTAGAGAAAATGCATTTCCTGCTAAAATGCAGTGTGAAGACGAACTTGCTGAAAAACAGCTGAAATGTAGCTAAAATGGAAGAACAAACTTAAATTGGCAGAAGAAAGCAGAAATAACACATTTGCAGAATTAGGTTTAAATAAGCAGATATTAGCAGCAAAAAAAAAGCTGAAAAGTAGCTGAAAAGTCAGAAAGAACCTAAAACTGCCAGAAGGAAGCAGAAAGAGCAGAAATGAGCTGAACAAATGTGGAATTAGCTGAAAAAGCTAAAATTTACATAAACAGCCAAAGAGTAGCTGAAATAAAAGAAAAACAAAAATATCAGAAAGGAGCCTAACAAGATGAAAGTTGTAGAAAGAAGTTAATTAGACTGAAAGTAGCAAAAATGATCATGGAAAACATTAATTTATCTGAAAGCAGCTAAAATTAGCTAAAAATGCTACAAAGTTAGCTGAAAATGTAAAACAAGCTTAAATTAGCAGATGAAAGCAGAAAGAACACAAATATGCCAATTAGGCTGAGAGAAGCAGAAATGAACACAAAAAAGTGTAAATTATCTTTAAAAAGCTGAAATTAGCAAAAAAAAAAAAGCTGAAAAGTAGCTAAAAAGGCAGAAAGAAACTTAAGTTACCAAAATGAAGTGGAGAGTACATTTTTGCTGAATTAGGCTGAAAAAAGTTTAAATGAGTGCAAAAATATGGAATTAGCGTTAAAAAGGTAAATACAGCATAAAACAGCTAAATAATAGCTTAAATAGTATAAAAAGCTGAAACTTGAATAAATAAGCTGAAAGGGGCATAACAAGCTGAAATGAGCAGAAAAAAGTTAATTAGGCTGAAAGTAGCAAAAATGACCAGTGAAAACTTGAATTTAACTGAAAACAGCTAAAATTATCTAAATATGATAGCTGAAATGTAAAACATGAATAAATTAGCAGGTGAAAGCAGAAAGAACATGTTTGCCCAATTATGCTGAAAGAAACAGAAATGAGCACAAAAAAAAAGGAAATTATCTGTAAAAAGCTGAAATAAGCACACACACAAAAAAACAGCTGAAAAGTCAGAAAGAAACTTAAACTGCCAGAAGGAAGTGACGAGAGCACATTTTTGCTGAATTATTCTGAAAAAAGTTTAAATGAGAGCAAAAAATGTGGAATTAGCATAAAAAGCTAAAATTTGCATAAAACAACTAATAGTAGCTGAAATAGCATAAAAAGCTGAAATGCATAAAGGAGCATAACAAACTGAAATTAGCAGAAAGAAGTTAGAAGCACAAAAATGTTGTGGTTAGCAAAAAGGATGTGAAAGGATCACAAAACAGCTGAAATTAGCTGAAAAAAAAAGTTTAAATTTGTACAAAGACGCTGAAGCAGAACAAAAAGTGAAAGGAGCAGTAAAAGGTTGTAAACAGATCTAAAGATCTGAAGGAGGTAAAATGAGTGCAATTCATTTTCTTTGAAGAAAAAAGTGGCAGAAAAGGTTAAATATTTTAAAAAGCTAAAGTTGCACCAATAGCAAAAGTCCTGGACAAGCTGAATGTTTTGATAAATGATTTGTTGAAATAGCACAAAAATCGTGAAACAAGAAAGATGCAGAAAAACGTACGGAAGAAAAATGGATCACAATAGTGTGAATGCTTCATAAACATTCACACAACAAGCATAGTGTAATAAATGTGTGCTCTTACCCGTACGGTGTGTTGTACAGTTTGATGCTTTTGGTGTGGGGCAGCGAGTACTGGGCCTCGATGATGTGATCATTTGTGACGTCCTTCCAGCCACTTCCATCGTTTAGCTGCCACTGGTAAAATCTACCGTCGGTTAGCTTTGGATCTGTTGCGACAAACAAACGTTTTAACTTTTTTGAGTTGAAGTAAAGCAGGTATAAAATACTCCGGCCATGACACAAATAATTTAGCATTTACAGCTCAGCGGTAGGTATTACAATAAATACTGGAATTGAGTTCTCCTAATAAATTAAGAGTTATTCCGACAACTCCTTACTGTTCTTTGCTGATCCGTCCTGAGTCCTGCTCCCCCCAGATGCTGCTCTTCTATCCACGCTGTGATTTAGTTTACAGTGTGACTCATATTTGCAGTTTCCTGTCAGAAAATATTTGCAGACATGCAAATAGGTGCAGCTGCTGCCATTCTTACAACCATCTTTGTTGTAATATTTGCAGGGCTGCTTTGCATAAACCTTAAAAAATAAAAAATATATACATTATTAGAATGGATTATATAATGGGGGAAAAAAAAAGCAATACATTTCAAGACAAATAACTAAGAATAAAAACAACATTTTGGGAAGTATTATGTGATTTTTTTTAATGGGTTAATATGTTTTTGCACTGGGAAAACAACCTGACAGTCACTCTCTACATCTGACGGCTGGTCACTGTCACTTTCTGCAGAGGCCTCAGATTCATTTTCTGAACAGGTTTCCTCGTCTGACTCTGGAAAAACATTGAAAATATCACATATTTTTACAACCTCTGCCAGACAATGTAGATAGTTTTAAGAATTTATTGGATTTAAGAAAACTGAAAGGGCATAGACTTTGAAACTAAATGATTATTACCTTTATAAGTAAATACCTGCAGACTGGGTTTATTAAAAAACAACACCTTTGTAACAAAATGCAATTTTACTTCTTTTGATCACATGGTCTCAATGTAAAATTATTAGATTTTCACATACTTTTGTGTAATAGTAAAATTGTAACTGTTTAATAGTTTTCTGTACATTCTTTGTGCCAATAAATCAATGCTCTAAAATATTCCTAAAATAAGCAGGCATGGTTCTTATTTAGCAAAGCTGCATTTTTTTTGTTGTGGTGCTTTTACTTTTTTTTTTTTTTACTATTTACATATTTTGTGTTATATTACCATTCTTGGTCTAATCATATGCCTAACATTTCCTTAAAAAACCAAACAATTTAAATTTACTTGTGATCACATTAATTTATGATACTTGCTGCTCGAATTTGTCTTTGCTGCCCCCTGCTGGTGAGTTTGTGCATTTAGCGTAAACTAGAATGTCCAGTTTTAAAAAGTGATCAATAAAACACGATTAAATTCCGACAGTGTTTTATACATTTAACTTTATACATGACATAATAAAAGTTAGCATAATTGAATAATAAGTACCCAGTTAATGTGTTTTTCCTCTCTGAACTGGCTTCACAGGAAAACGAAACTAAAAGTAACCACAAACTTTCACAAATCTGTGACAGAGAATTAATTTATTTACCGTCTAAAACTGCACAATAATGTAAAACCCTCTGTTTTGATGTGGTCAAGTAACTTAAAGTTGTTTAATATGAGGTTAAACAAGTTTAAAAAAGAATCATGGATAAGGGCAATTTGGCATTCGTGGTTAAATAATTAATTATTAAACCCATTATTATTCTTTCATAAACTACTGTTATATAAATACAAGTCTTTACTATATTTACATCTACTTACCATGAGCTGACGCCATGATGCTTTATGAAATACTTTCACTTTCCTCAGCCAGACTTTATGAAACATAGCAGGAAAGAAAAACGCCTCCTGATATTTATAATCTGTGCTTCCATTGGTCGAATAAAGATTGCTGTGCCACTAGTTTAAATTAGTCTGTATTATTATTATTATTATTATTATTATTATTATTAGTTTATGGTATGTAACTAAAATAGTAGTATTCATATTCAATCCAAATGAGACCTAATTCTTTCAAAACTGCTAGAAAAATTGATTTATTGTGAACTCACAGTGCAATCTCTGTTTAGGGACTAAATCAGCTAAAGAAGCTAAGTAAAACTTAGTTGTTAAGGCTAAAAGAAGCAAAAGCCAAAAAGCTAATGCTAAAAGCAGGCTTTCAAATAAAAGTAATATCTAAAAGTAGCAAAACGTTAAGTAGCAAAGGCTAGCTAAAAGCTAAATGTAAGCAAAAGGGAGAGCAAAATATAAAGGTTAACTAGAAAAAGCAGCAAAAGGCTAACAAAAGCTAAATGTAGTGGAACCATAGATAAAAATTAAAAATAGCAAAATAGTAGCAAAAGTCATAAGTCACAAAAGGCTATCTATAGCTATATGTAACAAAAGTGTTGCAAAAATACAGCTTAAAGTAGCATAAGGCTACCTAAAATTTAAAGTAGCAAAAGCTAGCTAAATTTAGCCAAATGCTAACAAAATACTAAAGGCTAAGTGGAACAGTAGCTAAAAACTAAAAGTAGCACAATGGAAGCTAAATGCTAAAAGTAGCAAAAGGCTAGGTAAAAGCTAAATGTAACAAAAGAGTTGCAAAAAAAAAAAAAAAAACAGCTAAAGAAGCTAAACCCAAATGCAATATAAAGGTTGCAAAAGATTAGCTAAAACTAGAGGCTAGCTAAGAGTAAAAAGCTAAGTAAAGATAGCCAAAGACTAAAGCAGCAAAAGCCTAGCAAAGTGCTAAAAGTAGTGGAAGATTGGCTAAAAACTAAAGGTTGCACAATGGTAGCTAAAGGCTAAAATGGCAACAGGTGTAAAAGCTGCAAAACCTCAATGAAAAAACAAAGTAGGAAAGAAAGGAAAAATTGTGGGGATTTTGACAGATAATACATGCAATATTATATTGATGGTCTTTTATAAAGAAATGGAAATTAAAAATTATTGTCTGACAAATACATGTTTTAAAAAACTGATTATTTTTTCACCCGCTTGTGCTTTAACTCAAATTCGGTGAATACACACCATAACTGCAACTATTTCAGTGTTTGAATAAAGAAAATACACATTTGAACTCTCGACTGTTTCTTTTTAATTTATGTTTTAATCGTAGCTTCTGTTTTAATTCTATAAGTGTCATGACTGTGGACATAAACAAATAATAAATAAATATATGCCGTCATTTCACAATCGAAACGCTAGGTTGCGACAGAGAGATGCACCTTTCACTGGAATCTTTTAAAAACCCACGAAGAAGAATGTAGGAACCTTCGAAAGAAGGATTAAGCCGTTTGTTCCTACCAAGGGTGCTTGGCTGGCATATAATTTAGGATAGAATAATGGAAACTGAACAGAAAGATCACTCCTACACGAACGGCGTGTGTGATCAAATCAACCCCGCCGAGTTCACTTATAAAAGTGAGTAAAGACGGATTTTTATTTTTATTTTTAATGAAGCTAACAACACTTAGCATTGGATCCTAGCAAGAACGCTTCATTTAAGGTTAGCAAGATGGCGTCATGCTGCATTCGAAGTCATTGCAAGTTACGTAGTTCTTGCTTTTTTTTTTTTTAACCAGCCAGTCTCATCTGATAATATTATAACTGTTTTTAATTATAATATAATATATAATATTATAATACGTAGTAAAATATTTAAACACGCACACACTTTTTGTAGTATTGTTTATTTGACATATGATGAATATTGTGTTATATATATATATATATATATATATATTTTTTTTTTAACATCAATATAAATTTTCTTTTGCCTTGACAGTGAGTAAAAAAGAAGTTGAGGACTTTGTGAAATTGAGGATTTCAAATAGTTATCTCTTCTCTGGAAGAAAAAATAGCTCAAAGTGGGCGTGGAGGTATGTAAAACTGCTGCTTAACAAGTGTAACATTATTTTAGGTTATAATTTTGTCACATGGATGTATAGATTCACTTTGAGTGAATGGATCTCACTCAAACTGTGAAAATACACTGTATTTTTTACAATTTTTACATCAAAGCCTGTCATCCCTGTTGTCTTGCCTATAGAATAGTTTAGCTCATAATATTATTTAAGCCACTTGATAGCATTTTATTAGTCAAGTTTCTATAGTATTTTCTTTGCAAAGTTGAAGATGGTGAACCAGGTATTTGTTAAATCATAACATTATTATGTTTTCAGAGCTATCCTGAAACATATGGGGTTACATTTCAAGATGACCCATCGTCAAGCATCAAAAAAATGGGATAACATGAAGAAAAAATATAAGGTACTGATTTCTTATTAGATCATCTACACATTTTCATTCAGTGCTGATTTTACTAATTGTTCTATTTATTTCTCATCAGGAGTTGAAGTATCCTCCAGAGGGTGTGAAAGTATTTCCTGAAGTATGGCCTTACTTTTCCCTGATGGACGACGCCATGGAGGATCGGCTGCAGGGCATGGCTCCCATCCTCGAGGCTCTTCCCCACAGTAGCAACAATAGTGACTTCTTACCTGCTTTGGTGCCCAAAAAGAGAAGGGTCTTAAGTGTGGAGGGCTCTTCTGTTACATATTTAGTTGCTAGTGAGCCAGAGATTGAGGTTTCGCTAAACGGAAATGAGGACGGGGAGGATGAGGAGGATGAGACGGTGCTGGAAAGATGTGAGGAGGTAAACCGTGTCATACCAAAGGTGGAGACGGGGAGTGAGCAGCAGATGACTAAAAGGGAGCAGATGCTGGATCAAAAAGAGATGGTGGTGCTGGACAGAGAGATCAGCACTCTGGACCGAGAACGTGCTTTGCTGGAGAGGGAACATGCCGTGATGGAGAGGGAGAGGGCGGTGATGGAGAGAGAAAAGGCGGTGCTGGAGAGGGAGAAGTCGATGATCGAAAAGGACAGAGAGGCTTTGCACAGGGAGCGCCTGGCTCTGGACAAAGAAAAAGCGAGATGGGAGAGAGTGTCTGCGCAAAACGAAAGGACTGAGACGACCACAGAAAAAGACGGCAATGTGATGGACTCAGATGCTGCAGACAGAAAAGAGAGATTTCTTTATTTGTTTGAAAAACTTGTAGAAAACTTTTAATGAAAGTGGCACAACTCCAGTTTACTTAACCTTTACACTTGGTCAAAAATGTATTTTAAAATATATATTTATAATTAGCTTTTAAATTCTTATCCAAATACAGAAATCAAACCCCCAAAAGTTCTCAATAAAAACATTGAGCCTTCTCTAGATTGGAGAGGTCTTCAGGACTTTATTTACTTTTATTCCATTCAGATTACACAAAGCAAGCTCAGCATTATTCTTAACCCCATCCACAACCAAAAACAACCTCCTGTCCCAAATCAAACGGTAGTTTTTAATTTATCAGCACTAGACTTTTTGGTGTTGGCTATTGTACATGATAAAAGCACGACTTTGAAAAACATCAGAATATTTATATTTTTATATTACAGTACAAACTGTACAACCAACAGTTGTGTTTAAATGCGTCTTTTATTGTATTGGATATTCATTTTTACCTTTCATAAAGCTCCAGCTTCAATAGATTTATTCTAGTATACATTGTCAGAAGTGTTAGATTAGTCTTTAATCTTAACATTTATTATTTTTTTTACAACATATTTAAACAGTATGTCACCAGTTGGTTCTCAGATGCGAGTTGTAAAAAGACTGAACACAGAGAACTTCTCGTCACGTTGCGGAGAAGTTTGAGGGATTTCTCGTGCGTCTGCTTTTGATATTTTTTAACGTGTGCTGCTGTGTTCGAGACAAATCGTCTGAAGATCAGGCAGAAGGTAGAGCAGTGCATATGTGCATGGTTGTCAGGATCTCGGCTGTAATGGTGGTGTTTTGTTGATAATAAAACCAGAGTTTACACACAGATTTATGTAGCAACGTGAGTTGACAGGAAGTTGACACTGATATCTGGTTTGAGTAGTGAGCCCATTTGAAGTCTGTGTGTCAGTATGTACAAATACGTGTAAGTCTGTGTTGGTTAAATGAGATTCCCGATGGGTATACGAGGCAGGCAGATGTACGCCTGCGGAGTCTTGCTGAGATTGATGGGGTTGCCATCCAGACGGATGTCCTCCAGTGCGTTCCGGATGTAGTTAAAGTCATTCAGGTTGCAGAAGGTGTCTTCGTGCATCATCTGAATGTTGTTCCGCTGCAACACAATAGATGGAAAGTGTTCAGCAAAATAATAAAAAATTGAAAATAACTTTAATCCTGGAGCGTATAGAGGGAAGTAAGTGATAAGGCATGCATCTAAAGGGGATTTACCTGTAGATGTAAAGAGCGCAGGCTGTCTGGTAAAGGCACTGGGATGTAGTCGATGTTGTTGTCTGTTAGGTACAAGTACAACAGCGCAGTCATGTCCTGTATGGAAAGAGGGAGAACAGACTCAAACACTATGCCTCTTTTTAGTAATGAAGCAAACACCCAGTCCAAAAGAAGTTCTGGTGTTCCTGAAGAAATGTACGTACTTTGAAGGCCTCTTTATGAATACCCTTTGAGTCAACGTCGTTGTGGCTGGCATCGATCAGCGTCATGGTCTCTGGGAGCGCCGGCAGCTGCCGAATGTGATTTTCTCTGACGATCAGCTCCTCCAGCTCAGGTAGACCCATGAAAGCTCCGTCATCGATGGACGTGATCTCGTTCGCAGTCAGGTCGATCCTCTTCAGTTTGCCTGGAAGAAAAAAACAGCTTTTTGAGATACCGACGGGCAGCACGGTGGCGCAACTGGTAGAGCTGCTGCCTCTCAGTGAGAAGGTCCCTGGTTCAAACCCCGGTCCAGGGGCCTTTCTGGGTGGAGTTTGCATGTTCTCTCCGTGCATGCGTGGGTTTTCTCCGGGTGCTCCGGTTTCCTCCCACAGACCAAAAACATGCATGTTAGGCTGATTGGTAACTCTAAATTGTCCCTAGGTGTGAGTGAGAGAGTGAATGATTGTTTGTCTCGTTTGTCTCCATGTGGCCCTGTGATGGACTTGCGACCCATCCAGGGTGTACCCCGCCCCTCGCACAGTGATTGCTGGACATGGGCACCAGCGACCCCCGTGACCCAAAATGGAATAAACGGGTAAAGAAAATGGATGGATGGATGGAGATACCGACGTGTGCGCTTTGTGTTTTCGCTGCATTTTCATTCAGATGGGAAACGCACTCAGGTTGGCGAAGTCGGACTTGTTGATCTTTGTGATTTTGTTGTAGCGGGCGTAGAAGTGAGTGGTGTCTTTTGGCAGAGGTGGAACACCGTCCAGCTTCATGTCGTCACAGTAGACCGAACCACCGAGGCAAGTGCACAGCAAGCAGACGGGCATGCCTAGAACATGCAGACAAGAGGAAAACCAAAGAGAGTAGTCAGAATTACAAAATAAGTAAATGGCAGAAAACAGGGAGTTTATTAATGTGTCTCAATGTTCCTTGGAGACTTAAGGCTGAATCCACATGGTCAGATATCTGACTGTACTGCTTGTACTGGAAATTTGTTGGAGGTTTCTTCCTGTTAAGAGAGTTTTTCCTTTCCACTGTTGCCATTGTGCTTGCTCAGGATGGGAGACTGCAACGAAGTGAAGACACAACGCAATCTGCTGGTTTCCTGAGATAACTTTTACTAATAGGTTATTTTATGTATGCTTCTGTTCAGTGCCCTGAGATGACTTCTCTTGTGACTTGGCGCTGTATAAATGAACTGAATTGAATTGAAATTTAACAGCTAATATCTATAGAAAATCATCAAAAGATGGAAAAAATGACAGCAACTGCGCTAATAGCATGTAAAAGAGAAATTAAATAATGTGTACCAGGTACATCCTGATGGACATCCTGTCCAAAAGGAAGCTGCTCAGAATCTGTCCAACTTACTTCGCTTACAACTTGCAATGTCCCAGTTCCATTCTGGTGCCACTTTCTGCAATAATAATTCATATTGCATTTAAATTATACTTCACAACATTTCTTAACTCAGCTGCCTTGTCTTTCCCATTTCGTTTTGCACTACGTATTGTTTTCTATCCCTTCCTGTCATTTTGTGCGTTTATCTTTGTTTTATGTCTGCTTTTGATCTTCTTTTTTCTACAGAAACAAATCTCTCCTGTTGACCGTGTTCACATCTGATTAATTTCTTTTTGTCAGTAAATCCTTTTCTGAGGGTCTGCAGGCTGTCGGATTGGTCGAGAGCAACTCAACGTGTGGTCCGTATCAGTCAAAAACCATAAGTTGAAATTGCAGCTTAAACCAATGAGCAGAACAAAAACAGAAACTATTTTAACAGCCGTGTTTTTAATAAGACTCCTAACTCCCATAAACGCTTTACTCAGTTAAACCTTACTTTTTCCTTGAACTCGTTGGCTTGGGTTAATTTTTTCATTGGATGGTCTTTGACCACCTTGATTTCATAGGTCCTGTGTTCTATCCACGCAGTGTCTTACGTTTTGCAACAAATTAAATGCAAAAATAGGACTCTGAATTCAGGATTCTAGCTTTTCAAAGAGAACTGGATTTTTTAAATTTAAAATCACACTGAACCGGTGACTGCTCAGTACTGACCTTTTGCGTCAACCACTTCCTCATCAGGCTCCTCTGGCTCACCAGAGCTCACTGTCTCCTCTATACTGGTTTTCCCCTCCTGAGAGGGTTGTGTTGGGGTTGGAAGCAGCTCCTCCTCTTGTTAGAGACAAGATTAGGTGTTAGAGGTTAGACCGACATGGACACAGGACAGGAAGTCTGGCTGTCAGCAGCCCACTGTTAACCATATTACGTTTTTGCATTTATGAATATAGGTTAAAGGGAAACGACTTGATGGTGTTATTAACACAATATTTGTAGTGGGGTTAGAAAAAACACAATATTTAAAAGTACAGTGAAGCAAGTTCAAGAGGTTGCTGCAGCCTTCATGTGTGACTTAAATTCACAACATATTTTTGGTATGAGATGGACATTTCTAAAAAATTAAAAAAAAATCACAGTTATCTAATTTACACACTTTATCTTAGTTTCATGCTTGTCATACCATTTCAGACTTCTACCTTCTCGTCATTGTTTTGCCAGTTCATTCTTTTTATTAAATACACCAATAGCAAAGTTCAGTGCCTGACTTTAAATGCAGATGGCAGATCAACTAAAGTCGGCATCGTCGTTAATTTAAATAGGCTCAAGCCATTTGTCTGCAGTCCAGTTTTAATCAGTTGGAGCTCATCCTCCACTGAAGAAGTGGGAAACAATTCACTCAATAGAGAGTGATATAGTCTTGGTTTTGTGCTCAGAAACATACATGTACAGGTGCTGGTCATAAAATTAGAATATCATGAAAAAGTTTATTTATTTCAGTAATTCCATTCAAAAAGTGAACTTGTATATTCAATCATTACACACATAATGATATATTTCAAATGTTTATTTATTTTAATGTTGCTGATTATAACTGTCAACTAATGAAAACCTCAAATTCAGTATTTCAGAAAATTAGAAGATTGGGAAAAGGTTCAATATTGAAGACACCTGGTGCCACACTCGAATCAGCTAATTAACTCTAAACACTTGCAAAGGCCTTTAAATGGTCTCAGTCTACTTCTGTAGGCTACACAATCATGGGGAAGACTGTTGACTTGATAGTTGTCTAAAAGACAACCATTGACACCTCGCACAAGAAG
Source organism: Nematolebias whitei (assembly GCF_014905685.2). NCBI lineage: Eukaryota > Metazoa > Chordata > Actinopteri > Cyprinodontiformes > Rivulidae > Nematolebias > Nematolebias whitei. The sequence goes on along the minus strand of NC_056519.1, from coordinate 14,899,320 downwards.
GGCAAGACACAAAAGGTTATTGCTAAAGAGGCTGGCTGTTCACAGAGCTCTGTGTCCAAGCACATTAATAGAGAGGCGAAGGGAAGAAAAAGATGTAGAAAAAAAGTGTACAACCAATTTTGAATGATTGTGAAACAAAACTCATTCCAAAATGGGAGGAAGATTTATGAAGAGTGGACTTCAGCTGGAGTCAGTGCTTCAAGAACCACCACGCACAGATGTCTGCAAGACATGGGCTTTCAGCTGTCCCATTCCTTGTGCCAAGCCACTCTTGAACAAGAGACAGCATCAGAAGTGGTTCACCTGGGCTAAAAACAAAAATGACTGGACTGCTGCTTAGTGGTCCTAAGTTAAGTTCTCCGATGAAAGTAGATGTTGCATTTCCTTTGGAAATCGAGGTCCCAGAGTCTGGAGGAAGCGAGGAGAGGCACAGAATCCATGTTGCTTGAGGTGCAGTGTCAAGTTTCCACAGTCAGTGAAGGTTTGGGGTGCCATGTCATCTGCTGGTGTTGGTCCATTGTGTTTTCTGAGGTCCAAGGTCAACACAGCCGTCTACCAGGAAAGTTTTAGAGCACTTCATGCTTCCTTTTGCTGACTAACTTTATGGAGATGCAGATTTCATTTTCCAACAGGACTTGGCACCTCCACACAGTGCCAAAGCTACCAGTACCTGGTTTAAGGAAAAGGTATCCCTGTTCTTAATTGGCCAGCAAATTCACCTGACCTTAACCCCATGGAAAATCTATGGGGTATTGTGAAGAGGTAGATGTGATACACAGAAGAGCTGAAGGCCACTATCAGAGCAACCTGGGCTCTGATAGCACCTGAGCAGTGCCACACTCTGATCGACTCCATGCCACGCCGCATTGCTGCAGTAATCCAGGCAAAAGGAGCAACAACTAAGTATTGAGTTCTGTACATGCTCATTCTTTTCATGTTCATACTTTTCATTTGGCCAACATTTCTAAAATCCCTTTTTTATTGGTCTTAAGTAATATTCTAATTTTCTGAGATACAGAATTTGGGGTTTTCATTAGTTGTCAGTTATAATCATCAACATGAAAATAAATAAACATTTGAAATGTATCAGTCTGTGTGTAATAAATTAATATGATTTACAAGTTTCATTTTTTGAACGGAATTACTGAAATAAATCAACTTTTTCATGATATTCTAATTTTATGATCAGCACCTGTACAAGTACTTATGATCTCAACCTCACCCAAGATGCCATTTTATATTTCTTGAGTCTGTTTTTTGTGCACATTTATGAACCATAAGCAGACACTTTGAAGTCACTGGAGGGGCAATAGTGCAACTGAATTAACCTCACAACTTACTGTGTGCCCTGCCTTTAATGTGCCACACAAACTTCCAAATTCAATACTGACCTTCATCAGGCTCAGGGAGAAGAGTTACTACTTCAGGGACATCAATGTCTCCAGAACTAGAGACACTAGAAGTCCCAGAGGTTCCAGAAACCTCTAAACCTCCAGAGGTATCAATATCCCCTGAAGCCCCATAGGTCCCCGAAGCTCCAGAGATCTCCTCAGAAACACCCGATACTTCTTGGGGATGAGTTTCAGGATCGAGGGTCAGCTCATCCTCTTGTTAGAGCCGAGGGTCAGTGTTAGGAGGTGAAAGGTTAAGAGAATCACACATTTTAGATGAGATAGGATGTTAGAATTATGAGAACACAAATACAACATTATGTAGCACAAATGATTATCAACATTTAACCAAATTTTAAGTTAAATGGAATTTAAGACAAAAATCACACAGTAAAGTAAGTTATTGACAGAAAAAGAAGATCTCAAGCTTTACTAAAAGCTTTGTTGGGGTACTAACCTCCAGATATTAACGTTATCCCTGATTGACCAGACTCAGTCAAGTCTCCAGAAACCCCAGAGATTCCAGAGCCCCCTGAGATCAAAAGATCTCCAGAAATCCCAGAACCAGACTGGTCACCGGATCCACCAGAGCCAATGGGGAGTTCAGTGACAATCCCATATTCTCCAGATGTAGCATCTCCGGAAAATCCAGAAATACCCAATTCAGTGGTATCTCCAGATCCTGAGCCAATTATATCTCCAGATCCTGAGCCAAATATATCTCCAGATCCTGAGCCAATTATATCTCCAGATCCTGAGCCAATTATATCTCCAGATCCTGATCCGATGGTATAGCCAGATCCTGGAAAATCCCCGGATATCAGGATATCGCCAGATAACAAGAATTCCCCAGATCCACCAGAACTGATCAGCTCTTCTGAGGCTCCGGACACCAGGATAATATCACCTGAGCTCCCAGAGGCTCCAGAAACCAGTATGTCTCCCGAGCTTTCAGACCCAGAGGCACTGGAAGCTCCTGATGCCCCAGAAAATCCTGAGTCTCCTGAAGCTCCTGATGCCCCAGAAAATCCCGAGTCTCCTGAAGCTCCTGATGCCCCAGAAAATCCCGAGTCTCCTGAAGCTCCTGAGGCTCCTGAAGCTCCTGAGTCTCCTGAAGCTCCCGAGTCTCCTGAAGCTCCTGAAGCTTCTGAGGCTCCCGAAGCGCCTGAAGCTCCTGATCCCACAGAACCTCCAAAATCCCCGGAGACATGAAGAGTATCAACAGACATCCGACGCAGCTCCACCTCTTGTTAGAGACAAGATGAGGTAGTGATAAACAGATAGAAGAGACTGAAACAGATCATTAATCAGGTTTGGGACATTGATGATCAGGTTAGGGCAGACACAGTGAACACAACACATTTAACCACTCACTGGTAAATGGATGACATGCTTATTAAAGATGGGTTTAGAAGACACGTGGTGTTTTTGGTACTAAATCTGCTTTCACAACTCCACAAGCTAAAAGAAAGGCAAGGCCCTCCCTCAAACTGCACTTCTTTATCAAGTAACATTCTGATTTTAAACGTGCAGATAAAAGTTTTTGTGCTTTTTCAGACCTTTTTGTGTTTCTGGGCCCATGAGAACACCAGAGCCCCCAGAACCCTGCGGGACAAGTTGGGGTTTTAGTGGCAGCTCCTCTTCCTCTTCTTCTACATGCTCTACTACTTCTTCCTCCTCCTCTACATGCTCTTCTCCTTCCTCCTCTACATGCTCTTCTGCTGCTTCCTCCTCCTCTTCAACTTTCTCCTCTTCGTACAAGTCCTCTGGTGGGTAGTTATAGTCCAATTCATTCTGTGTTTCAGTCTCTGTCTGAGAAAAAAGCACCAGCAGTGAGTGAAAACTATACAAGTGGAAAACAAAAAAAGCTAATAAAACATAAAATAAAGTCTCCTAAATTAATAAGGGCTTACTTTTTACTCATCCAGAATAACTATTTATAATCCAATTCTACAAAGATGGAAAATATTACTTTATTCTAAACAAAACAAATGCATACTGATTATTCTGCATATAAAAATAATACAAGTGTCAGTTTGTATTTTTTCATACGAAGATATTTTAAAAACAGCAAGGTCATTCACAGGGTTAAAATAAATATAACTCGCTAATTAAAATAACAAAAACCTGTCCAACTCTAGATAACGTATGCTGGCAATATTAATTGATATTTAGTTTTTTTGTATTAGAATCAGAATAAGCTTTATTGTCATTGCACCAAAAATACAGTGAGATTATGTTCGTACAGTTGTCTGAAAGATGGGTGGCGTGCACATTGCTGCTGCTCCTAAGAGCGCGGCCCCTTATTCTTTTAGACAGAAAAGGGGAAAAGGCCATGAGGATAGGATAGTGGCATTACAAAAAAGATCACTTCACACCTTATCTTTATCAGGACACAATTTAAGACATCAAAAAACTACCAGCAAGCACATTTATAGACACATTACATATACATTTGATGACAAGAAAGTGAGATTTGTCCATGAAGCACTTCCAGATAGCGCCATAACCCTGATAAGATGTTGGTGTCAGCCGATACAGCTCTGATAAGCATTCACAGAAGTTCTCGGGGGGG
>NC_056519.1:14858116-14895254 GCF_014905685.2 Nematolebias whitei | reverse complement strand
GGAGCGATAGAGCAGAGTCTTTTTAGTTTCAGAGCCTTCTTAGTTTATACATATCCCAGGAGAAAGTCAGCCTGCTTCGAGGCCGAACGGGGGAGTCAGATTCAGATAAGCCACAGTTGTTCATGTTTTTTTCAGGCAGACTGTTATTTCTCGTCAGCCTTGAGTTTTGCTGGTACTTTTAATCCAAAATGGCCAGATTTGTGGGCATTCCACTGGTCCGTGCTCATTAGCTCCCTCCAAGATCATTCTCAAGTGAGTCCCAGAAGCCGCAAGTGGCCTGTGATTTTCACAAATCGCTTCCAACTTACAGTTTAGCTCATAAATCAGCTGATTTTGAGTACTCGAAGCACAAACCAAACCTTCACACAGGGTTGGCAGCTTTGCCATGGCTAAAACTGCTGCCGCCGTCGTCTTTAATAGCCGATAACCTACGAATCTGCCGGTGCTGAAAAGCAGAAAACCTGCTATTATGATTCCAATTATATAAACATCTTCAGTGTCCTCCTGAGACAATACAGAAAGGCACATCAACTTCCAATCCTCCCACGGATCCATGATGTATTCTGCCGCATGCGTCTCAGCGGGGCATGAGGGTTCTCCAGGACACTGTCGCTTTGTTGATAAATTCTTGTCTTTCCACGTTAGTTTTCAGCAGCAAAGTCCTGTAGAATAATCTCTCCACATATTCATATTAGATCATCAACACCCTCAACTTGTTTCTAGTAGTTTACATTCACTGTAGTTTCTAGTGTTAACCCTTCATTTTGTCTCATTTGATCAGTTCGCTATTGAGTTCCTATTTTGCTCAAACTGTTTAGTAAATTCGACTTTAGAAATGCATTTGTAGATTAAAAATAAAATCATCTGTCTTTTTACATCACCTCATTGTGGAAGTATTCAAATCCAGTTGATTTTTCTTTTATTTTTAGATAAGTTTTGTTTTCTGTTTAATTGCACAAAAGAAAAAATCCCAATATAAAAACACATTTATGCATTATATTCTTTTATCTTTTAATTCAAGTTTTATTTCAGTAATATTTCAGTTTATGCCAGTAATTTAACTTTTAAATCTGTACAGTTTACTCACAATCTTTGGATCATTCCTTAAAATATCCCCCTGGACCAGACTTAAGGAAGGAGATTTGCAGAAACATGACGTCTGCTCTTTAAATACAGTCTCATATCCTGTTAGTGCTTTTCTCAGATTATTTATTATCGTTCTATTTTTAATTAAATAAAAACAGAACTCCAAGAAAAGGTTATTTTGATGTTGCAACTGGAAACTGGACCATTAATCCTGGATAAGTAAAGCCTTATAAGTGTCACCACTAGATAGCAGCAAACTGTCAGAAATGGTCTCATAAAGAGAGAAAATTGGCCCAATTATCACAGAGAGAGCACATTTATCAGAATAAAGATATGTTCTAAATGACAACACAATGTCTGGATTAATCATGTTTCAAGTAAAGCACATTTTCTGTCACATTTTTAAAAAAAAATCCAGCTCAGAACTTTTGTTTTATTAGGCACTGACCTGCATTGAGAGTTATTGCTCTTTTTCTGAGGTGAAAAGAAACGTTACATTCAATGCCCTAAATTGTGGAAATATCTCCACTGGTTTCAAAATACTGAACAAGGTGATGCTTGGCAAAGGCTTCACACCATTGTTTTATGTAGCTTAATATAAAACAATGCTGCAAAATCCATCAAACCTTTATGAATTCCAGGTTTTGAGTCATCTCATGAAAAGCTTCTGGTCTGCCCAGCTAGTTTTAGTGGCAATAATTCACTGCAGCTGCCCTTTCATGGTCTGGGGTTTGATGGGCCCTGCAGTTCTATCATTTTCCAGAGGAGGGTAATGAACTCCCACACTCAGCCTGAGGTAGTACCTGACACTGGGATGACTCAACACCAAAAAAGGAATGGTCCATGTGGAACCAAGACACACACGGTGGCTAAAAAGATCCATATTCGAGTCCATGCAACTAATCTTTACCAAAAATAATCAGATGCTGATGAGCCAAGAGGTGACATAATAATTCATATGCATTTGGAGACTCCAAATAGTTTATCTAGCAAATTTAGGTCATGAGGAATAGTTTTTTAAAAGCAGCAGTGAAGAAAGATTTAGGACTGAATGTCACTTTCTGAAGTTTGGCTCTGATGCAGTTTTGGATGCAACAAGGTGAGCCTTTGAAAAGTCGTGCACAGAGTTAGTTCACACCAGCTCTCCCCTACATTTCCCCTCCTTTTTCTCCAAAGCAAACACGGACACCTTAGGGAAAAGAAGAGGTTAAAAGCTGGCAACCAAAAATAAACAGACAAATAAATAAAATCTCTGAAAGCAGAAGAACAGATTACACTGTAAAAGGTACAAAATGTGAAGCCCAGAACCAGAAGTTCTGCTGCTGCTGTATTTTATATCAGCCGATAATCACAACGAACAGATCTGCTATACAGAATGCTACAAAACACCACACTTTCCTTCAAGTGTTATCATTTTTCTGCACAGAAAATGAAATAAATTCATGCAAACATATGAACCACTTCACACGATCATCAGGGGTGATGTTTACTGTTCACTCCCTCTTTCATTTGGGTCAAGTTTAAGCATTTAAAACAAACCGGTTTAGGAATTTAACACTACATATGTAAAACACACTATTCTCATATTACATACACAATTTATTTTTTATTTTATTTATTTATGTTTTTTGCTTTGTATAGTCTTTAAACGTAATATCAGCAAAGTTAGAAACATCTTATCTAAAAACGATGCAGAAAAACTGGTTCATGCATTTGTCACATCTAGACTGGACTATTGCAATGGTTTATTATCTGGGTGTCCAAATACTTCTTTAAAAAGTCTTCAGTTGATCCAAAATGCTGCAGGCTTACTCGCGGTTCCTAGAGTTTCTAAAAGCAGAACGGGAGGAAGATCTTTCAGTTATCAGGCTCCTCTCTTGTGGAACCAACTTCCAGTTTCTGTCCATGAGGCTGACACATTGTCCAGTTTTAAAACTGGGCTTAAGACTTTCCTTTTTGATCAATCCTATAGTTAAGGTTGGCTTGTTATGCTGCTATAGGCTTAGACTACTAGAGAACAAACTGACCTAATTTCATTAAATTATTTGTTAAAATTGAATAGTTTTCATTTGATATTTTTTCTATTTTAACGTGATTCTTGACCTGCCATTGTGTATCTATTCCTCTCAAACCCAACTGGTCAAAGCAGATGACCGTTTGTCCTGAGCCTGGTTCTGCTAAAGGTTTCTTCCTCATGAGGGAGTTTTTCCTTTCCACTGCATTAAATTGAATTGAATTTACAACTAAATAAATAAAACTGGTAATACTTCTGAAGATGGAGTACTCACACTGTCCACTAGGCACAAGCTTTGTCCAGTTCTGCCAGAACATGTAATGGTCCAAAACCTGTGATCTAAATGGGATTTGCCTGGTTAAATAAAAGTAAATAAATGCTACATTGACTCACAGTGCAGACTGTCATTAACAAAAAGACCAAATTATTGTGTAAGGACTAAAACTTCTATACTCATGCGTCTACAAATGTAGTTTAAATCTAACTAAATCCTAATATATCCAATATAACCCAATGCAGCTTGGCTCACAGGTCACAAGACATAAAGCTAATGTTAGAACATGTAGTTTAAATGTTTTAAATCTATGAATTTAATATACTTTTTGTTTTTTCTATATATATTTGAAGCAAATTGAGTTTACTCTAGAAACACTTGATATCTTACTGACCAAAAGTCATGTCTTTATTGAAACATAACTTTTGTCTTTTAATCAGTGTGCTGGTGACTGAATTTAAAATATTTACACATTTAGGCCTCTAGGATTCGTCATTTCTTTATAGAGTGGACAAATGATCTTTTCTGTATGAATGAAACAAAGAAGATGTAACAGTTTGGGTAAATCATAGCGGTGCTGTTTGAAGTACTTAATCTCACTTTTACCCTCTGGTTGTAGTTTTTTTTTTTCTCACAATAAAAGCCTTGCATTGGTCTTCCTATACAGGTTTTTACAAGAACACAAATAAGGATATTTTCCAAAAACCTAAACTATTTCTCAAATGTTGTATTCAAATTAAACCACCAAGTCCAAAGTCAATATATATTTACCCCTTATAGTTCACAGATATATGCAGGGGTATGGCCCTGCATATATCTGTATAGTGCTCCAGCCCCCTTGGCTAGACACTTATAGGCATATTTTGTCTGTTTTGAAAATATCTTGTGACGCACTGAACCGATTTTAATGAAACACCCAGAAAGGAATCAATTAAAGTAGATTAGTACTTTGGAAAATTTGGTGTGGTAGTAGCTGAGAGTCATCCTCAACACATACTCTGAGAGTTGGCAGCGTCTTTGTTTAAAACTTTGGTTTTTGGTGTACCAGCCTAATATTAGCAGCGGCTCACATTTGGTTCTTTTTTTTTTAAAAAAAAAGCTTTCTTTACCGTCTTTATTAAACACAAATGTGAGACAACAACTTACCGTTGGTGACAATGTTAACATTTAAACATGATTGCTTTCCCAGAGACTCTCGCAGAGAGCTTCGGGGATAACTGGAAAGCACTTTGGAAAAATATAATGCAATAAATATCAGTGCAGCAGGTTTGCAAACAGATGCAGATAGAAATGACTTTAAAAGTCCCATCCAAGACCTCCGGGATAGTTGAAACGATTAGATTAGATTAGATTACAAATGTATAGCAGTGTGGCAAACTATTAAACTATAAACTATATTTAAAGTCTGAAGTTTCTTGAATCGACCCAAAGATGGTGATTAAAGTATCTGAATGCACCAGACTGAAGATGATTTGCTTAAACAACAACAGAGATGAGTTTTCTTTGACTGTAAAGAGACGAGCCCTGAAGAGAAAGAAAGGTGGAATACCAAACCTTGAAAAGCAAAGACTCAGCATTCCAGAGGTATGAAGCTCTTCCCCGCCTCATTTCTCCCCTGAGACTTTCTTTGTTTGCGTATAAAAACACGTTTAATCTCCTTTCTGCTGAAGAATTGCGTCCTCGCATGTTTTTATCCGGTTATCGGCCAAGCTAAACAAACGATTTTTGGAAAATCTGACCTTATGACGCTGCAATTATGACTCAAAGCGTGTTTATTCTGATGAGAATGCAGACTCCCACAGAGTCTCAATTACATTTTATCTACTTTAGATAAATGTTTTTAGAGTACTTTCAAAGTAAAACAATAATTTTCAGGCAAAAAACTTGTATATGGAGCTATAAATGTTCCTCAGTGCTGCCTTGTCATGATGATGTCAAAGCTCTTAGTGTTTCATAAGTTTAAGGAAGATTGGTTGGTTTTGGCCATAAAAGTCATGATTTAAGTGTTTTCAGCAGCTGTGGAGAGTTTAATCCATGTTCAGTTAAAGCCCCAAGAGACGGCAGCTGTGTGAAGATGTTTCCTGGACTGTTTTCTCCACAACAGGCTTAATTTTCTTACTTGGATACACTAGTTTGGTTAAAACCAAAGCTTGCCGTATCACAGTCGATTGAATCTGTCATGGAAAATTTCAAACTAGAAAAAGTGGCCAACGAAGCATAAAAAGGACAATGAAAAAGCTAAATTTTAGGCAATGTTGTGCTTGTATTAGTAGCTGTTTAACAAACATGAATCAAAGCAGACAAATAAAATAAAAAAAGATCCAAATGTTCATCAGGAAAATGGTTAAAAATGGCTCTTTCTTTGTCTTTCCAGAGCAAACACAGAGGCCTAAGCTGATTGATTACACAGTTAAAACCGCTCCAGATGCATGCAGGGCCATGCATGTTCTGCTTCATCCGTCTGCAGGCCAAAGCATAAAGCTGAAGACTTTCAAACACAATGGTGCAGAAAACTGGAAAGCAGTTTACATTACATCCAAATCGACTCTTTTGAGGGACTCAAAACTCCTGACTGCTCTGTAAACCTGGTGACCTCAGTTTGAAAACAGACGTTGAACAAATAAGAATCTATGATAACCATAACTTATATCATTCAACAAACTTAAGTGAAATGTGGGGGAATCAAGCACATATTGACAGTTTGTCTCCAGATGTTTTACTGCAATGACTGCATGAACTTAACTTTTTATCTTATGTTTAAATTCGCATTTTAAAGATGCAAATGTAAACTAGAGAAATTGCATTTTCTGTGAAAATTCAGTGTGTATGCTTATTGCAGAAGAACTTGCTGAAAAGCAGCTGAAATAAGATAAAAACACATGCTAAAATGTAGCTGAAATGAAGAACAAGCCTAAAGTAGCAGAAGAAAGCAGAAAGAATGCATAGTTACTGCATTAGGTTTAAATTAACAGAAATTATCACAAAAAAATCAGCTAAAAAATCTACAATTGGCAAAAAACACAGCTAAAAAGTAGCCAAAAAGGCAGAAAGAAGCTTAACGTACAAGTTAAGCTTTAACGAAGAAAGTGGAAAGAGTGGAAATTATCTAAAAATGTGGAATTGGCAAAAAAAAAAAAATTTTTTTTTGAACAAAACAACTAAATAGTAGCTGAAATAGCAGAAAAAAAGCTGAAACGAGCTGAAAAAAACCGAAAGGACCATAACATGCTGAAATTAGCAGAAATTTTTTAAAATTAGGATTAAGGTAGCAAAAATGACAATGAAATACAGGAAATTATCTGAAAAAAGCTGAAATTTGCACATTTTTTTAAGTAGCTGAAAAGGTGGAACAAGCTTAAATTAGCATAAGAAAGCAAAAAGAGCATGTTTGCCTAGTAAGGCAGAAGCAAAAATGAGCACCAAAAGTAGAATATTTCAGAAATAAAGCTGAAATTAGACCAAAAAATGGCTGAAATTAGCAACAACAAAAAACCCAGCTGAAAAGTAGCTAAAAGATGCAGAAACATGCTGAAATTACAAGAAGGAAGTAGAGAGAGCACATTTTTGCTGAATTAGGCTGATTTTTTTTAAATGAGTGCAAAACGTGTAATTAACTGGAAAGGCTTAAATTGGTATTAAAAACAGCTAAATAGTAGCTGAAATTGTATAAAACGTTGAAATTAGCAGAAAAAAGTTAAAGGAAGCTCAAAAATAATGTAGTTAGCAGAATGAATCTGAAAGGAGCACAGAACACCTGAAAAAAACAGCTGAAATTAGCTGAAAGTAGCTGAAAAAAGTTCAAATTTGTACAAAGAAGCTGAAAGATGCTGAACCAGAACAAAATGTGAAAGGAGCAGTAAAAGGTTGTAAACAGCTCTAAAGATTTGAAGGATGTAAAATGAGCTCAATTCATTTTCTAAGAGACAAAAAGTGACAGAAAAGGCTAAATATGTCAAAAAGCTAAAGTTGCACCAATACCAAAAGTCATAGCAGGATTGTCCTGAAAGAGCTGAACATTTTGAAATATGCTTTGTTGAAATAGCACAAAAATTGTAGATTGAGAAAGATGCCAACAAATGTATGGAAGAAAAATGGATCACAATAGTGTGACTATTTCATAAACATCCACACAATTATAAACCCTTTTATAACATACTCACAGTAATTCGATTTTACAGTTTATCTCAAACAAACATTATTTCCCCTTATTTCTTCAACATTTATTTCACCTCATTTACTCATAAATTAAACACCACAATGTTGAAAGCTTACAAAATGTAAGGACCCATAAATGTTCCTACCTCAGACTCATCAACAGTCAGCCCATCGTCATAATCGTAGGTGTCTTCAAAGTTGTCCTCCTCAACGCCATAGTTACCGTTGTCGTACAAGTCCAATTGCCGGGAAAACCTGGGATTGGCTGACACTGCTTTGAGGACAAAAAGTCCCAACACGAGCCGCACTAACATCCTCATAACCCACCTGGACAGAGACAGAGTTACAGTTAAAAAGGCGGGAATCTGTTGATTAGAGGGATTCCCAACTCTGGTCCTTGAGGAACACCATCCTGTATGTTTTAGTTGTTTCCTGCTGAGACACACCTGATTTTAATAAATGGGTGATTAACTAACTGCAGAACAAGAGGAAGTAATTAAATCACTGAATAAGGTGTGTTTGAATTGTTGGTGTTCCTCAAGGAGCAGTTTTGGGAACCACTGGATTAGAAGATGCAGAAATGAAATTTTTATTTTCACAAGTTGAGTTTGTGAGGGATAATACTGTATTCATTGGTATAGGTTTTTAGATTCCAGATTTTTTAAAACCATAAAAACAGCAATCATGTATAAACACAAACTATCTAAGTTAAACTTTGAACTGGCAAACTGATATAATACTAAAGCATGTGTTATAGGAACAAGTATGCACTACAGTATTTATCACTTGCATGTACTTTTGGTGCACATCATACCATGCTGGCTCCAAACAAAGTTGCCAACTTTGCCGTTTTAAACCGTGTCTGCTATCAAGACAGAGGCTTGACTTTGTGTCCCACCAAGGTCACTGATCTCATTACACAGGTGCTGACAGCTGAGGGATCAAAATACGAGGCGCTCTTTCTCCACTGAACCAGAGTCCCACTGTTTAAAGGAGAAGCTGTCTTGGTTCAGAGAAGTGCTCCACTTTAGCATGTCAACAAGGAATATCAGCGCTTCTCCAGTATCGAAGCAGGAAACGCATTTTGGGAATGTTATTTAGGAGTGATAGCCGGGACATTTATGATTTGTATGTTTAAAGGGGAAGTTGTTGTAGATTCATTGTCCTTTGGCTAAATATTGTTGAAATCTCAAAGAAATGTGTAAAAGGCTCTTTAACTTATGATGGTACATTAATCTAACACTGTGGTGGTGGATAAAGCCTCTCGTCCGACTGCTGTCATAAAAATATTACATTTTACTTTCACAGAAGAGAAGCTGAGGCAGCAAAGCCAAATAAAATGCTTCCTGTTGCCTTTAAATTTCAGAGGCTCAGGTTTAGAAACTCTGAGCAGTCATTCAGTTTGAGGTCTTAGACCATACTTTTTCCTTTTAATGGGAATTTCTTATGCGTAAGTGTAAAATCATTTCATGAAATTGCTACAAAAAGGGTTTGCCTATAAGGTGCATTACAAACTATTACAAGATCTCCTGTACTTTCACAGGATCAAATATAAGGATGGTCTTATCGGTTTGGTAAATTTCCTAGTCCTCAGGTTACACCGATCTGCACATTTGAGACACTTCCCTGCTTAAACACACCTGGGAAAATCTATTGCTCATTAACGGGCTCCTGCGAAACTTGATGACAAGTCGTTGAGGTCATTTATTGATTTAAATCAGGTGCGTTGAAGATCTGTTTAAGAGATCTGAAACCTACAGGACAGTGTGTCCTGCTAGGATTGGGTAACGCTGATCCGGATAATGAAAGAAAAGCACAAACGCTGCTTGTGTCAAAGATGTTTCAGTGTAAGAGGCGCTGATTCAATTTACTTTTGACACCAAGAATTTTGAAACGGCTCAGACAAGAAAGACTAAGTGAGTACATGCATTTTTCACTGTGCACAGATCTACTTTGACTACCCTGACCTAGAACGCAGCTGCTTATAATCTCATTGATTTCCTCCGTTGCGCAGGCCTTTAGCTGTGAGAGGTGCTCCAAAGTGGGAAGCAGTAATAAGATTAACTTACGTTGATTAGGGCTTAATTAGCTGACCCCTACAAACATTAGGGTTGAGGATTAAATGTTTGACAACATGGCAGCACAATGTGCCAGTCTTCAGATCCTGCAGGTGTTGCCCTGTTGCAGCAGGCTTTTGATAGTGTTTAAAGAGAGTCCTTTAGGCCAGGGCGAGGAAATGGAGAGCAGGGAGAGAGAAGAAGAAAAGTGCAACGAAGAGGGAGACAGAGACAAGACGTTGGCCCTCAGGGTGAGATGGAGAGAGCGAAGAGGCGGGAAATGAATAGGAGAGGACAAGTAGGTGAGAAAACGAGAGAGACGGATTTTCTAAGCTAACCCTGACCCCTCGCCCTGTACAGAGAGCCTTTATGAGGCCGGTCGCAGCCTGTCTCAGCACTCCAACTCCAAATTCCATCGAGGTTTGTGGACAGGGCAGCAAGTTACTGCTGCAAGGAAAAAAATAATTCACAAGGGATGGTGCTCACACACACACACACACACACACACACACAAACATTTATTTATGCATACACTTGGAAAGATGTCTTTACACTCTATCTTTGAGAGAAAATGCAAAACCTCTGCTGCTATTTTAGATTCAGGATGGATTTGAACCAAAAATAACATGTTTCCAGCTTTTCAGTCATGAATAGATGATAGCAGAGGATGATAGTTTTATTTGTTCCAATCTCTGCTCAGTCTACAATGTGAACCCAATGCACTGCATTTAAAAAAGAACAAGTTGGCATATCAGGAGAAGTCCAGCACAGTTTGACTGAAAGGACTACACTGAAGACGGTACAGAGGTTTGCTTTTACACAGGCCATCACAGCGTATAGTGTGTAGAAACTGTGTTTGTGTGTTGCCTCCAGACTGCCTCCTTGTTATGTTTGGCTACACACCGGGCATGCCTGATATGCTGTGATTCTAGCGTTCCCTCTCGAAAACCACAAGCAAACTCCATGATGTCCTCTCGCCGCAGGTTGCGGAACAATATGGTGCCTTTGCACCAAAAAGATCAAAAGACAATTAAAAAAAAAAAAAAAAAAGGTTTTTGTAAAAATCTTGTGACAAAGTGACATTTAAATATGCTTTAAAGAAAAACACTGTGCAAGATGTTAATGAAATTTGCAGCAAACTTATCGTGGAGATATGAGAATCTAAAGAAGATAAATTGAATTAACCTAAATTAAGTCACGGGATGTGCTCAACAGTTAGATGTCATCAAACACCTGCTTGAAACAGCAGCCATGACAGTACAATACAATAAAAAGGCAAGTGATTTAACTTCTAAAGCACGCCAGAAAATAAATCAAAGCATCTCCAACCATTTATTGTTGCAGCTCCCTTTTAAACCCTAAAACCCATTGTTTTTAAACGGGTTAGTCATGCACCTTTGTCTGCCTAACCCCTTGCACCAAAGAGCCACTTAGCCAGTGTAGCATCAGGAACACTTACCTCGTCTCCTGCTTTCCAAATGGTCCCTTCAGCCGTGATGGAGATGCTGAGGACTCTGGGACTTGACCAGTGGTGAGAGGTCGCACAGGGTACCTTGTAGGTGGGAGTGTGTGTATGTGTGTGTGCAATGTGTGTGTTGCTTTGTGGATGTGACAAGTGTTTTAGGTGTGTGTGTATGTGTAGGTCTGTGCGCTCTGGTGGACCGGAGTGCCCTGCCGCTTATGTGTGAAGGTAGGCACTGAGGCTGATTGGACCGGGGCAGGTTGCTTTTGGTCACTCCGAGTGCACCCACCCCTACACTGTACACCCACATACACAAGAATTTCAAACACACACACATCGGACATAAAGAGAAATGAAATGCAAAGACCCCCCACCTCCCTTCACCAATAGGAAATAGTGAATTATCCCTTACAAGAGTATCCTTTATTTATTTAAGAGTTTAATCAGACTGAAAGATTTGTCCCTCTTTTCCTGAGGTGAAGCTCTGGCATGTGTTGCTTTCATGTATGAGAGGATCCGTGGGGCTCTTGTACACAATGGGACCTCTGTACGAAGCCCCTGTTAGCATGGAGCTGAGAGGAAGTCCCAGCTCACAGGAAGGTCTCTGCCCTCCTTCCTTCTTGGATTAAACAGCTTTCTCTTGGAGTCGCCACTTGCTCAGGGATGTGCTAAAAGTACAGATCTGGGTCCAGTGGTGACAGAAGTTGAGTTTGACCTGCAGGAAAATTATCTAAGCTGACTTTTCTTTTGGAATGCTGTGTAGGATTAGGATTGCTTAGATAGTTTTTGATTAATATTCATAAACAAAAAAAATGTGGTTTTGTCCCGACTTGCCCACATCTCAGACTCACTAATCTCATGTAACTCTAGACTGTTTGGTGAAAGATAGGGAAAGCTGAAAATCAGACTGCACCTGCTATACGAGCTGAGATTTCTATTCAGGGGTTTTCTTCTGTTGACCGTTAAAGATGAGGCAAACTGAATGAAACCTCTTTGGACAATGGTTGATGACTAGAAAACGCATTGTACAAAACCTTTGACTTACTTTCAAATGAAATACTACGAAGTTAGGAGGCTCATAACTACCACTGCAAATTGTTCAGAACGTTAGTTTAAATGTTTTAAATTGAGGTTGTCATTTGAACTAGAGAACACCACAAACTAATAAAAACTATTGAAGTTGTTGGATGTAACGTTGCTTCTGTGAGTGCAAGAGTATCCCCCACTATAATGAGCTTTGGAAAGGATTTAATTAGCATTTATTAGTGGATATACTCACACTTATAATCCACATCTACAAGCTAGGTTTGGTATGAGAACTGCATTTGTGAGGTCACAAAAGCATTTTTTTAATGTTGTGGAAGGTTCTGTTTTATTTTGTACATAATTTTTTTTAAATCATAAACACAACTATAAACATATTCTTCATATATTGTTGCATTATTTTGGGGAAAGGGATAAAAATCTAGAGCTTAATTTAGGACAAAGACTTAATTGCATGTAATTTCATAACACACAAGTTAGTCATAATTGCGAACTTCTTGAAATCAGTGTTCATTATCACTCATATGTATAATATATTAGATGGCAATTAGTGTGCTTTACTGTCAAAATATATATAAAGTACTAAATGAGCTGGAAACCTCAAGTTAATTATTAAATTTAATAACATAGGGATATAAATTACTTTTGAAAGAAGTGACGTTTTTCATGCCAAGTGCTTTTAACAAGAAGACAACATAACATTTATAACCAGAGAAGCTTTATTCACATTAAAGACCATTTTTATTCAGAAAAAAAAAAGAAAAAGTAAAAACAATAACAAGAATTAAAAACTGGGTTGGCAAATGTTGACAGATCTTTTATGTACAGTACAAAGCATGAATATTTAGCATTTTTATGTTATTTTTTCAATGGAATTACATAAAAAAATACCTACAGTGTACATATATTTGTTGATTATCTTTTTTTTTAAAGTAAATAAACAGACAATAAAACTAGCACACAAGACTTGGCTTCAAGTCTACAAAAAATAAGTAGTCAAAAAATATTTTGCCAACATATTCAGAAGTTTGGCTCCTGCTCAATGGTAAACTTAAATTCAGTCTTTAAAAAATCATCACATTTCATAAAAACATTTTGTCACTTTATTTATTTAATTGCATGCTAAGCTGTATCACAATTTGATTCAGAACTCCACATGTACAAAGGATGTTTATAATAAAATAAGGCACAACTAATGGTCAATAAATGATCAGAATTTAAGTTTTTACCCATCAGGATAATGGTTTATATTTCAAATTCCACCAAAAAATTATCTTTTTGTGATGAATCAATGAAATATGTTAATGTCAAGTAGAATATTTGACAAACATACAAATATGTGTTGTTTTACAAATCTCTGCATCCAGTTCTGCATATAAACCAAGTTAATAACAGGAGGACAATTGAGTTAGCTTGTAAATGTTGATTTTTTGTTTAGATAACAATAGACCTAAGGAGGCGGAAACACATGATGACATCCCTGGGAATTGGTGGATTGATCTCATTGCCATCCAATCGGAGGAAACGCAGTCGAGGCACGCTTTCATTCTGTGAGTTGTCCAGAGAGTCGACGGAGACGGGACACATTTTGGAGCCATTCACACCTGTTAATAAACAAAACGAAATGATGTGATAAGACTTACAGTAATGTCTCTGACAGTAATGTCTCTGACTGGATGCATGAAAGATAATTCCTTCCATGGACTGTACACACAACAACACCGAATCTTACTTGTGATCTTGTTGTGATCGAGGTAAAGGTGTTCAAGGCCCGAGGGAATGATGGGAATCTCAGTTAGCTGATTGTGGGACAGCTGCAAGTCTAGAATGCTGGAGATATTAAAGACATCTCTGGGAACCCCACTGCTGCCAAGCTTGTTGTTGTTGAGCCTCAGAAATGCCATTTTGGGCAAACCTTTGAAGTAGTCAGCTGGGATCTTCTCAATGTTATTGCCATCAAGGAAAAGCTGAGTGGTGGTGGGTGGTAAACCAAGGGGCATGCGACTCAGCTGGTTCTTGGCTAGGTTGATCTGTACCAAGTTGTTGAGACCCTTTAGGCTCACTTCAGTCACAGCATCATCCATCAGCTTATTCCCTTGGAGGTCCAGGAGGTTGAGCTTTTCCAGACCAACAAATACACCAGCAGGGATCTTGGAGATGCGATTGCGAGAGAGACGCAGATGTTCAAGACTGGCTGGTAGGGGAGATGGCACAGAAGACAGGAGGTTGTCATCCATGTACAGGTGTGCGAGGTGTGTCATTGCACTCAGGAAACCTTCTATTCCTTTGTCTGTGATTTTGTTACGGTTTAAGTTCACCCAGCGTAGCTGCGTTGCATTCTTCAGCGCATCTAGTGGCAGGGTTTCAATCAAATTGTTCTGCAGATAGAGGTACCACGTGTAAGGAGGGATTTTGGGGATGCTCTTCAGGCCTCTGTTGTCACAGTAGACAGCACGAGGAAAGTTTTGTGGGCAGCTGCATTCTTTAGGGCAGGCTTGGATCTGAACCATTAGCTCCTCATTAGCCATGTCTTGACTGAAGACTAGCCCTATCAGGCACAAGACAAAGACAAGCTTCTGTGGGAGGGCCATTTTTCTTCTCAACCTGGGGTAGAAAAGGGAGAAAATGTAAATTGTAGTCAAATGCAGTAGAACAGAACGGCATTAAAAGAAAAACTCTCAGTAAAGCAGTATGGGATGATGCACAAAAGGAGCAAAATGTCACGTTAGGGTGGTATGTTGTGTAACCGTTAATATGCAACTACTTTCAATGTTCAGCTAGCATCATAAGAATCAATCAAAAAAGAATTAGATGTTATTGAAAACACCCAGTCTCTAAAAGTAGCCCTAGTCCAGTGGTAATTTCATCATGAGTAATATAAGGTCAGACAGATTAGTCTAAAGTAATGGGATGTACAGCCAGGTCAACTTTAATTGCATTAGTAGAGTCAAAGATTTAGCCAATCAGTCAAGTACACACTGTCTAGAAGTCTGTATAACTGCATCACTTATGACAAGGCTATCACATTGCCTTTTTCATTTGTGTTGGTTTAAACATGAATTGAAGCATGAACATAACTCCATACGCAATTTGTTGAGAATTCAAAGAAAATGAATGTAGAAGGATCCAAATAATGGAAATGATTTACAAAAAATGCATAAAAAAGCAAATAATCCATGGTAAGCAATCCCATATTCCTTCAATCCATTTGTTAGCTTCTACTTGGTTTGTCTGAGCTACCATCTGGGTTTCGTTTAAATTCTTCGTGCTCTCCATGTTTGTCTGGAACTCATTTCGAGCAGGCCAAGCTTTTCTGTGGACGGGTGCACTTCAAAGACAAAACTGATTCACCTCGTTTCAGCGCTGCGCCGCTGGTCACAACGGCTAAAGCTTTGCATTCCTCCTTTAGGATACACAGCATAGTGACAAGCTACACGTGTAACACCATCAAGCTGTAAGAGCATCACTGAAGCTTGTCGGCAAACACCATCATCAAATTTAATAATTCGGATCCATCAATGAATTGTAATGCACATTTTGCATGGAAAACATTATTAAAAAAAAAAAGGATTAAAATAAAACAACTTTAACAACGAACTTATGGAAGCATGCCCCCCCCACTTTTTTTTTTTTAGCAGGTATTCTTACCTTTAGCTCCAAAAGTTTCTTTTTGATGGGTCCTTTCTCAGACAGTTACCAAGCGTGGTCCCAAATGACAAAGATGTGTGTCTCACTTCCCTGTATTTGTACCATCAGCTGTTTCATTCAACATGTGCCAGCTGGACACTGAGGATGACACAAGGGCTTCTCTTAGCCAATCAGATGGCCCGGACACGAGGGGTCATAAACTCAAAGAGGCGTGCTATGTATTTCAGTCCTTGAGACATGGCCCACTTTACGCAGGTGTATCTGTTCTTAGACTGCTAAGTGCCACATGCACAATCCTTGCCCCACTCCAAAGTGGCACGATTGATGTCAACAAACAAATCCCCATGCCCTCTGCTAACCTTTGTGCTAATTCTGTGCTTCATTTATCAGCAATGCAATTAGACTCAATTACTCTGCAAATCACACAGTTTAACTGTGTAGAGTCAACAGGGAACACAAAGTGTGCAAATACAAACCATGAGATTGTGATATCCAGACAGATGCACTCAAACACACTGTAGACTGAATTTATCCACCAGTAGGTTATGGCTGCTGGGGCTGTGAGCCAAAGATCTTATGATATATGCAAGAGGGACTCTTGATCTCATTCATCTTGTTCAACTTATATTGGCTAGATTTAAATCTTGAATGGTCTTCTCTGACTTCATTAAAACTCGGTTTTAAGTCGGTATTGGAAAAAATCTGCTAAACAACATCAAAAGGGTTTTCATCAAAATCCCCATTCTGTACCTCATAAAGCCAGTAGCTTATTGATGTATATCTGATTTAATTTATTTTGCTGAACATTTGAGCTTAAGGTGTATGAATTCACCTTTTAAAGCTAGTGCTGAAACTTGAAGCACAAAGACAACACAGTCAAAATGCAAAACATTTCTGTCAGACATCAGCGGTCAGGCTTTTACAGAACTGAGGTCTAACCTAAGCTGAGGGAATTACACTGGAGGATTGCAACACAAATTCATTTGCGGAAGCTAGCTAACGTCAAGACTTGTGACCTTGCAAGAGGCAGGCATGAGATTGTGCCCAGTTTCTAGTGATGACGGCAAAAGCTGGAATGCAACGGGATAAGCCCTGCTTACTTGTGAGGACAGGAGTAACGTTTATCCAGGATCAGCGATGCAAGCCCATTAGAGCTCCTCCAGTGTTTTACCAGGTGCATTCATGTACATTTATTTATTGTTTTTAACAATGGGCAAATGCTTAATGAATTTCAAACATTAGACCAACAAAACTACTGACTAACCAACATTTATACTTAAACAGTTCAAGTTGTCCAACACTTGTAGAACACTTCATTCATTCATGCAACCTTTATTTATAAAGGTTAGTCTCACTGTTAAACATGAGGACTCATTTACAAGAGAGACCTGTTTTAAACAAAAACCATAAATGAGGTACACATAACAATAAACATTCATGTGAAAGCATATAAAATGAAAAGTATATAAAAGAAGTGATATAAAACAAAATAAAAAAACATGTTACATTATAAACCGTGTAAGATGCTAAAAACAGGAACATATCTGCATTGGTTTTTTAGTGAACTTAACAGTTGTTTAAAATCCCTTAGAGAGGTCAAGGTCGAGATCTTCAGATCTTTTTGCAAGGTGTTCCAGGAAACGGGAGTGGAGTAGGAGAAGGCCCTTTTGCTAAATTTGGTTAGCTCTGATGGGACACTGCAGGTAATGATGTCTTGGTAGCGCACACTGTAACTGCACTGACAACATGACATGTAGGAGGAGATGTATGGAGGCAGCAGACCAAGAAGTGATTTAAAGATGAAAATGTACCAGTGAGAGAGTCTGCGTGAAGTTAATGATGTCCAGTTGACCAGTGAATACAGGGTGCAGTGATGGGCATGGTAGTTCCAGCCAGTTATGAATCTTAGTGCACCATGATAGACAGCGTCCATCTGCAGGGTGCTTGCAGGAGCATTCATATAAATAATGTCACCATAGTCAATGGATGGAAGAACTTAACACTACATAATCCTTAAACTTACAGAAATACAAACTCTCATTGTAAATTTGAGCTATTTATTGCATTTTTTTTCTATAATCACCCACAAATGATCAAACTGGGGGTTCAGGGTTTCCCAACAGTTAATACTTGTAACCAACACCTCCAAATAGAAGACCACCTCAACCATTGATGTATCAGAGAACGACATCCCCACTAATAAAAGAGAGTTTCAGCTCAAGTCAGAACACCGATGGCATCAGGCTGATAAGACTATTAGCAATACTGTAAAAGCTTGATGTATGTCTCTGCATTTTATGAATTCATCATTTGTATCTATAGGTAAATAGAAGTTGCATAGTGTTATGAGAGTAAGTAATTCACTGATATGCAAACTGATAGAAGAATAATCAAATATAGTTAAATATGTTGAAGCATATATAGTATGCTAAACTTAGTAAAGATTTGAGAAATACTAATGCAAATGTCACATTTCTTTACTTTAGATGTTACATGCACAGTAGAAAAGTATAAAAACTTATTGAGTGTAAATTTGATGCTGAAACTGTTGATTCGGGGCTCCACAGAGCTCTGTAAAATGGAATGCATGTTTACTAAAAACAAGCATTGAGAACAATCTGCCTGACAGACTAAGGAGAAACACATGCAGAGGAATATACAGAGCTAATTTCCTGCCTGGGTCTTTTATACTGAGCCAGCGATTATAATTACACAAAGACTTTTATTTGCACTGTAAGAGTTTGCAGGATTGTTTCCAGTCAAAGGCTTTTCTAAAATCCACCTCATGCCTTTGAAACTTTGGTGAGTCAGCGCTGTTGTGCTGTTTCTAACACTGAGAGAAAATACGTTTAGGAATAAATCTTATGCGAGAAAACAAAAGGTTTAGAAGTAAAAATGGATTACCAAGAGATTTGGTGTTTAAGAACCCCCCAAAAAGGAACCTTCCCTCCTATAAAATGTAAAAAAAAAAAAAAAAAACACAAGTAAACTGTCTATAAATAGTTTATTGTGAAAATTATCATCAAAACGCGAGAACATATTTTTGCTTAACCAGACCTGTGAGCCATGAAGCAGATGACTCAAAGAAAACACATAAAATATTAAAATCAAATCACATAAATAAGAAAATTAACTAAATCTTTGTCCCTTCTCTCTCCAACAGATTCATGATAAAATAAAGACACTTTTTTTTTTTTACCTGCTTTTTCACTGACACGAGGGATCTGCCAACAGCCAGGTGGTCTGTTCTGATGATTGTCTGCTCTCGGTGTCCCTGGTTGGACTAATGTTCAATTCTCTCAACGCTGCACCTTGCACACTGGTGAACCATGAGGATGGAGCATGGATTATTGGTGGGAGTACGATTGTGCGTCTTGGGGATGTCCAGCAGTTTACTCCCCCCACCTTTTTCACTTTGTTTGCTCCATTTTATTGTAAAACCTGAGGTCCTCTGTGTGTTGCAGCTCCACCCAACTTGACCTTTTGGTCTTCTGTGGGGGTTATACCTTTCACCTATGAGTCTGGGGCCATTTTTATGGTTCATTTCAACCCAGGCCTAGGGGTGTGTTATTAGCCTGACAGGTGAGGTTAAAGAAAAGCTTAAGGGTTTGTACTCAGACATTCACATCCAGGTTTCAATGGAACATTCACTCGTTCTTTTACAACTATAATTTTTGTCAGAAGTGTTACCGCTGAGAATGTCTGCATGGGGGTCACTGTCTAAAGCCTCAAATTGTAAATCTGTCTTTGCAGGGCTTTCAGATAGTATGGCATGTAATGGCAAAGTAATTTGAGAAAATTTGACACATTCATCCTCTAAATATAATCTACTTTGATATCAACAATACTTTACGATTTAGTACAATCTGATAGAACACATTTTATTGTCCCTTTGAACTAATTTATTTATTCAAAGGCATAAACACATTGATTTTTCAACCAATAGCACGTATATTTCTTCTTGTTTTTAAGCCCAACTGGAATACAATTTCATACAGTATATTAGTTTGTCCACGTATTCTTGTTCAGACGATAAGCAAAGCTCATCACTGGATGCATTATGTGAGATTTTAGCATAGACATTTCTATGAAGCCTGATCTTTTGGATGGAGAACGGTCTTGATAAAACAAGACAAGAAATCAAGTTGCCTTCTGTTGAACCACTTAGGATTGCCGAATGCTGGAATGAGAATGACAAACTGGATGAGAATCTACATGAAAGAATGTACCATCTCCTTCTTCTACCTTTTATTAATGATCAAGTCGCAAAGACAGCAGGTCCAAGAGAGAAACTCAGACCTCCGTCTTCCCAGCAACACTCTCCAGCTCCTCCTGGAGGATCTCATGTCTTTGCCATAACAGAGAGTATATTTAATCCCTCCACTGAGTCCTGGGTTGGCCCTGTGGTATCTTCCCAGTGGTAAGTGCCCAGAAAACCTCCAAAGTACATATCTTCTGACTTAAATGTGAAGGATCTTTATGACTCGTCAATACTATGATAGTATTCATAGCTGAAAGGCTGGAGGAGACATTTACACAAATACTGAAAAATACAATAAAGCTCATCTAAACAAAAAGTAACAAATTTTTAAAATGAGTGATTTTGCATGAACCAAGTGTAAAATGAAAAACAATATCGTTAGAGAAAATTTAGTAAACATATCAGGTTGATGATGGATGGACACATGATCCGAATTCCAACATGGAGAAGGTCTGGACTGAAGGATGATCCTTGATGTTAGGCCTCCGGGCTGCAGAAGCTGATTGTACTTTCACCTACCGTCTCAAGTGGGAAGATTTGTGGCTTACAGCTTTATGAAGGACTTTATTGTCTAGACACAAGCAGCAGGCGCTCTACTCTGGATTTAAATTAGGGCAACACGGAAGAGGAGGAAATGGTCCTAGATTAGAAATTAGTATAAAACGGTATAAAAACATGTGAAATGTGTTTTTAAAAAGCTATTAAGCAAACTTAACGTGTTAATGGAGGTGAAAGTTGGAGGAGTATTTTTTACCTCCTTGCTACATCAGGTTTAGCTAAAGCAAACTTTTAAAAACAGCCCAGTGTTTCATGACAGGAGCAAGTGGTATCACTGCAACACTTCATAACAGACAACTGCTGATTTATTCATTAAACTGACAGCAAATTAATGGTTTCAGCACATGTCAGCCAGTTTTACTGAAGTTCCTGTTCTTGAATAGGTTTGAAATATGATAAATTCCTGTTTGTTCAGTCTTCTTCATACACCAGAGTTAGTTGTGGAGTTCCTCAAGGTTCAATGCTTGGTACATTACTTTTAGGTAAAGTTGCTAGACAGTGCAATATACATTTTTATTGTTATGCTGATGCTACTCATTTATGTTTATCCATGAAACCTGATATATCCCTTCAGTTATTTAGACTACAAGCATGTCTTAGAGTCATAAAAACCTGGATGTCTCAATTTTCTGCTTTTAAACTCAGAGAAGACAGAAGTTGTGGTTTTTGAGTTGAGCATCTCAGGAACGTGGTTTGCAGTCTTTCACTTCCTCTGAATTTGGCCTCCAGTTCTAATGTAAAGAGCGTTGACCAGATTTTGATCAGGACTTTTCATTTAACCCCCACATTCAAAATGTTATCAGGATTGCTTTCTTCCACCTGCAGAATATCACTAATATTAGAAATATTTTGTGCAGAAAAGTTGATCCTTGCACTTATCATTTCAAGATTGGACCATTGCAATTGCTTATTATCTGGATGGCCAATAACATTTTAAAAGTATTTAGTTGATCCGAAATGTTTTTCCTAGAGTTCGGATGAGAATTAGAAATCATATTTCTCCAGTTGTAGCTTTTCTCCATTGACTTCCTGTCAAATTCAGAAAATATGGTAATTTAAAATCTTACTTCTAACATACAAAGCTCTCAACAACCAAGATTAAAATATTATGTTGAATTACATAACATTCACAATTTACGTTTATGAAACAGTAATATTGTTTTTTAAACTTCTGATCATTGGCAACATTTATTTTACTTTGGAAAAACATCTAGACAACTGCAATGATATTCTGTTGTTCATCTAATAAAATATTAGATTTAAGCTATAATTCAAGTCTTTTATTTTACCACCTGATTCTGTTTATCCTTCTGTAAACCATTATAAATTCATCTTGTGACACAAAAAAGCCATGAATTACAAATTGAACTTTTTATAAAGCATGTTTTACAAATAGCAATTTTAAACAAAGAAGTCAAGAAAGAAAGAAAACATTCAAGGTTATGTAGACTAAAGTGTTTTACCTATAATTTTAAGTTTCCATGAACACCAAAAATTATTATAGAAGGCTTAAGAAGTGATACAAATCCGTTAAAAACAAAGTTCATTCAGTCATATTTGTTTTTCCCAGTCAATTCCAGTCAAAGGCCCCAAATTTGAAGAGATAAACACTAAATGCAATAATCAAGTATGAATAAAATCAATTACTGTAACATGACAATGGAGCCACATTGATGCAGTGCTGGCAGGAAGCATTTATCTGTCATGGCAAACAGCGTTACAATAAAAGCACTTTAACTGCAAAAGCTTTAAGTTTAACTTAGCCATTGGGTGCAAATATGACAGCTGAAAATTACACAGAAAAACAAAAAAAATCTTGACGTAGTTTTCTATGGTGTACATAGGATGCAACTTTAGGCACAACATCGATGCATTTTATTTATTGCCTAAAACATAATTGTTGGTTTCATAAACAGCAAATATTTCTTAGTCTGTGGTTGTTTATTTACTGGTAATAAAAATGTCATTTGGGCATCAAGCAGTTAATGTTTAAAAAGATTAAATACAATGCAGGCATGCATGAATTCAGAACACGGTTTTTAAAACGGTTTGAGACGTTCAAGATGTTGCTGTCTGCCCTGCTTTTTTTGCATTTTCTCACTTATGCAGTCCTCCACAGTTGGCTCTTTGCACAGCAATTATTGAATAATTGAGCCAACACACATGCAACATATTGAAACATGCAACAAAATAACACTTTGAAAAGAAACATCAAAGTTACATATCTGTTGGGTCTATATTTGGGAAAACTCAAATCAAGTTTGGAATGTCTGAAGTGTGTAAGCATGCACTTTTTTTTATACAACCAATGATATACCTCCTTCCATTTTTTATTGTCTATTGCAATATTGTCTTTGTTTCCACAAAGATGACAATATCAGTCGTACTTCCAAATATTACAAATATTTGGAATGCTCGTTTGGATAAATCTGTTGAACACATTTCTGGATATGTTACACATGGATTTTGAAAACAGTTGACATCATTCCTTTTTATTGCATCTTTAAACAAATTACCACGATCAACATGAACAATTTTACATATTTCCATAATGCTTGTGTCACAAGTGCACGGTCATGTGCGCTCTAAGCTTTGTCGTGGCAGCAGAAAGCGGACTCGTCGATCTGGTGGCGGCCTTTATTCAAACATGATGTCTGAAGCCTGACGCAGGCAGTTGGCAGATTCGGGGGGCATGCTGCCATGTGTGACGTTATTGGCATCCAGACGCAGATGCTTGAGACGTGAGTAGTTGAGGGGTCCAGTGAACTTGCAGAAACTTGCCAGGTCGAACTCTGTAGATGATAAAAAACAAACATTCAAATGGACCATTTTACAACTGGACATCAGAAGTTTTGACCAAATACAGAGTAATATATTTATCTTTTACATGCCTGAGTCATCTCATGTAAAACATTTATCTAGTGTGGCTAAAGGTCCTCTTCACACTGAATCATAACACTGCTATGATGTTTGAAAAAATCAGCCAGAACATGGATGGTCTGTAGAGGATCTTAGCAAGATCTTCGTAACATGGTGGATACCCCATTACACGTGATAAGTCATAAATACAGCAAGTTCATGGTGAGTGATTATCATGGTGGCAACTGGGTCCTGGGTGTAGCATGTGGCTCATGGCAGCAAAGTATCTATGATGTGACCTTGGTGTACCAGTGTGACTTGGCCGTTGAAGTTTAAATAGGAGTTGGCATGCTAGACCTCATGCCAACTAATCACGCTTGCACGTTGCTATACAGTTGCTTGGTGTGATCTTCTAGCATGTAGCTTCACTTTGAGGTCCCAGAGGTTGGTGTTGGAGGCATCTGGTGGTACTATTGTAAGAATGCGCCACTACAATGTAGTGTACAAAAGCATCTCAAAGATGCAGAAAATGGCAAAAAAAAAACAACTATTTGTTGAGGGAAAAACAGCATTTCAACTGCTGTTATCTTTATCTGCTCGGGGGGAGTAATGGTTAAAAATAACTGTGCTTCAGTGCGGATGTCCAAACCCTTAACGCTAAATCTGTTTGGTACAATCCCTGAGCCATGCCCGCTTTTTAGAAATCAAACTATTGTTGGATGAATTGATTTTCTTAAGTAAGGTTTGCGTAAAAAAAAAAAAAGCCAAATCATTCAATTCTTGTGCAGCATTATGAATACTCAAGGCAAACATTCTAGATTTTATCAAATTGTACTAAGTGGACCTAATGCAATGGAAATTTTCATAACTTTACTTGAGTACTCCACTAAAATAGCTGTACACAGTCTTGAATAGAGCCCTGTGACGGACTTGCAACCTATCCAGGCTGTACCTCGCCTCTCGCACAGTGACTGCCGGTTATGGCCACAAGTGACCCCTGTGACCCTAAAAGGAAAAAGCCAGTAAAGATGATGGATGGAAGGAATCTTCATTAGAGAGAAAAGCATTTTCCAGTGGGAAAAGGTGTCACCTTAAGTCATGGATGATGTCCTTTAACAGCTGACAACATACATGTGAAACAGAAATAAAAAAAATACCAGAAATCCCTTACTGTGAACATAAATCATGTTCTAAACAGGCACTGTTTATCACTTTCAGCTAATTTGCTAACTGTTTTATAAAATGTGGATCTTGGAAACAATTAACTGTTTTGTTTACACCAGTCATGTGGTTTAACCAGTTTAGCTTCTGGATCTGTGACGGTACTCGACTGACACGCCGCTTGAAATGGAACCACTCCTACCTGGCTAGCCGATTTGTCAACTTATCTGCGAACGATGTTGAGCCAATCACATTCCTGTTCAAAAGATGGCGCAAAAAGCAAAACTAGGGCAAACAACAAGCTGAGGAAGTAAAACAAAATGGTTTGTTTTGATGAAAAGACTGTGAGAGATCAATGTTACTGATATTTTAAAACTAAGAACTCAGGGACCAGAGATAAAAATGAGCAAAATCAAAATAAATGCCTTTTCTTTCAAATAGGGGGTTGAGCCAATTATCACCCTGTATTAGACTGAAATGTTAAACTGTAGACCAATGTGTTGAACAATGGTATGCAACTCACCCTGAAATAAAGTGAAAATAAATTAACAGTTTTGCCGAGCATCTCAACTCCACTTCCCTACTTCCATAAAAACACACTTTCATCTGACTGGCTGGACTTTGTATACACTTTTACTTGTGATGACTTATGGCCCTGTGATGGATTTGCAACTTGTCCAGGGTGTACCCTGCCTCTCACACAGTAATAGCTGGATATGGGCACCAGTGACCCCCGCGAGAACGGAAGAAGTGGGTAAAGATAAATAATGGATAGATGGACTTATTAATATTGTTTCATATATTCAATGTTCATAAATCAAACATTCAAGCAACTTCATAAATCAATCTCCACATATTTAGGCCTAAATTTCATAAACAGAAGAGCACCACAAACATGCACAACAACAAAATACACAGTGTGACATCAGTTTGGTAAATTAGCTACATATTGTGAAAAATGAATGTTGTGAAAATGAGTACTGGGTTGGGATTACAGGAGCAGCAATAGATTGGTTCCATTCTTATCTGAGTGACGGAACCTTTTGTGTTGATGTTGATAATTTTTGACCCACTTCAGCACCTCTTCCCTGTGGGGTTCCGCAGGGCTCGATTCTTGGGCTGCTTCTGTTTTCATTGCACTTGCTTCCTTTGGGGTCTATCCTGAGGAAACATGGACTTTCGTTTCAGTGTTATGCTGATGATAGTTAGAATTATCTGCCCTTTACACCTAATAATAGTTCTTGCTCCATTCACCCTCTGTTGAAATGTCTTGATGACATTAAGGTTTGGATGGCTTCAAATATTTTTGAGTTTTCACAATAAGAAAACTGAAGTTGGGTTCAGCCCTAGCTCTACTGCTGACACTCTCCCAGTAAACCATGGCCCTCCTCTTGAGTCATATTTCAGACAATCTGTTATAAATCTGGGGATGATTTTAGACTCTGATTTTGTGTAATAAACGGATAGCTCTGTTTTTCAGAAAAGCTTCTTCAAGTTAAGGCAAATAACTAATCTTAAGTCAGTGTTGACCAAACCAGACATGGAAAAAATTGTCCATGCCTTCAATACAACCCAACTTGATTACTGTAATGCACTTTATATTGGGGTCAGTCAGTTTTCCCTTTCACATCTCCAGCTCATCCAAAATGCTGCAACTCAGCTCTTGGGAATTCGTAGAGTCAAGCATATTTCACCAGTTTTATCCTCCCTTCGTTGTCTCCATGTGCACTACAGAATAGGTTTTAAAATTCTGATGACCTATAAATGCCTAAAGGGCCTCGCACCGTCATATCTCTTTGACCTACCTCAACCTTATGTTCCTTCTCGAGTGCTGAGATCATCTGATCAGTTGCTTTTGGTTGAAGTTCAGAGGTGATCGGGCTTTTTCAGTCGTGGGTCCTAAACTTTGGAACAATCTGCCCCCCCCCCCCCCCAACATTAGACAGGCCTCCGCACTCCCTGTTTTTAAATCTCTTTTAAAAACCCATCAGATTTTGCAGATTTTTTTTTAAACCGAGTGAGTTGTTTTAGTATTTTATTGTTCTGTGTTCTATGTTTATTTTCTTCTGATGCTTTTAAATTAATTTGTCTGCCTTTGTATTTTATTATTCAGCACTTTTGTAATGACCTGTTGATTTGAAATTCACTTTAGAAATCCATTTGACTTGACTTGACTATTTGAAATGTGGCCATCTTCAGTGTAAACATCCAACATTGTACCATAAATGACAGAAAATGTGACAAAAACTGCTCATCTTTGAGAAAGTTTTAAAACCTTAGTTTAAAAGCATTTAGGATTATTGTTGATTCCAACTACTTGAACTAAATGTAACTGGACTTGTTTCTTGGTTCGGGAAAACATTTCTCCTGTTTAGACCAACTTTTAAAATACTGTACTGAGTAAAAATCAACACTTACTGTTGATCTCATTGGCCTGCAGGTAAAGTTGCTCTAGCTGCTCATTGACTTCGGGAATAGACTGCAGTTTGTTGAAGGATAGGTCTAGCTCCAGCAGTGAAGTCACATTGAATGCTCCAGAGGGGATCCCGGAGTCCTGCAGCTTGTTGTGGGAGATCCTCAGGTACCGAAGTGAGGGCAGCTTTTTCAAGAATCCCGCTCCAACTTTATCAATGTCATTGTAATCAGCATAGAGGATTTCCAGTGAACTAGGAAGTCCAACTGGCAGTTTCTTCAGCTTGTTGTGGCTCACATCCAGGGACAGCAGCTTCTTCAGCCCTTTGAATGCATCTCCAATGCTTTCAGAGCTTAGCTCGTTCTGCTGAAGGTTGATGGAGGTCAAGTTTTCCTTGTCTGACAGGAGTCCGGAAGGGAACTTGGTCAACTTGTTGTGCATCATCTTTAGCTCTTCCAGGACCTTTGAGGGAGGGATGACTGGCTCTGTGATGTTGTTTTTGCTGAAGAATAGCTTCTCCAGAGCAGTGAGTTTGTCAATCGTGCCCTTTTCTATCTTAGCATTGGTAAGTTGGTTGTCATCAAGTATCAGCCAGCGCAGGGAATCAGTGACATTATCAAACACTCCTGCCTTGATTTCTTCAATATTATTGTGCTGGAGATACAGATATTTGATCCCAGTTGGAACTACAGGGACAAACTTCAGCTTACGGTTGTCACAATACATGGCACTTGGAAAATTGATGGGACAGTCACATTCTTGATTACAGTTGGAGCCTGATGGCCCATGCAAGGAAACTGGCTGGTAGTCGTAGTCATAATACTGGCACAGGGCAAGATTGACCAGAACAGCCAAGATGGGTATGTGGAGGGAAAACATGGCTTCTGTAGGGGGGAAGAAGGGAAGAGAGGGTGGCAAGATATAAGATGAAAAAGTTAAAGGGACAAAGAAACACATGCTGAATCGTACCCTTTTATAAAATGTACACCTTCTCTGAAAACCCTGTTATAGACAGATGCCTAATGAAAAAACGTGGCTATTTAGTAGTTCTAAGTTTAGCAAACTGTTTTAATAAAGTAATTTATAAGCAACTATAGTTATATTTGGTGAAATATGCACATGGGTGCACTTTCAAACCTGCCCTGCAACATGCACAATGGCCACACCCACACTTTAATGAATTTTATAAGTAGACGAGTTTCCATGTCAAACAAATTGCAGTGCATACTTCCATAACATTTACAGATGCATACAGATGCATCATGAATTAAACTGCAGCAGATTTAAAAGCCAGTGTGCAACACATTTTCCAAAACATATCCCACCAATGTTTTGCTTTGTTTTTGTTTTTTAAGTGTTATGACTCTTGCAGTTTTGTTGGCCAATGATTTTGATCTACAATAAATAGGACACTATAATCTAAAGAATCATTAGTTCATGATGATAGATGCAGAAACTCAACCCTGCACTGCAGCTTGATTACTTCCAGACTCCTGAAAAATGCAGAAAGACCAGGATCCAAAAGTGTTCAAAGTCATAAACGGCATCTGTATAAACCTGTAAGTTCTAGGCTAAGCCATTAAAATGCATATGGTTCAACTCTCATATTCATATTTCATGCACAAATATTTTTGATGTGTAGTGCCAGCCTATGCCCCGAAGCTCAAAGCGTCCATCCAGAAAAAAAGGAATCAAGATGAATATTTAAACAGGAAATTTCAAATCCACGCTAAGCTTACCTGTGCTGCTTTCTTGAACTGAAGGCCAGGAGGTAAGAACAGTGTGGTGTTCAAAAACTGGAAGTCTCTGGAGAAAATTTAGAGACAAAGAAGGAGCGAGGGGGAGGAGTGATGGGGGTTGATGGAGAGACTGAAAAAGAAAGGGGAGGGAAGGGAGAAGATGGGAGTCAGGGTGTGATCTGTATGAATTTAAAAAGTGCTGTTACCTAATTAAGAGCAGGTGCAACAAAAACTGCACAGTTTCTCCTATGTCCACTTGCAAATGATTCCAAATATGTTGCTTGTGCATCCCTGGGACTTCCCTCCCTCCTCATACAATTATTTGTGAGTATTTGTGAGCAAAACCATCCCATGAAGCTTGGAAAGCTAGTCCTGGAAAAATAAATCTAATAGAGGAGAGAAAGTCTTGTGGAAAAAAAACGCAAAAGCAATTTCTGTCTGCCAGTTGAACTGATGAATCTCTAAAACAGACTTAGGAAAATATGACAAAATAGGTTTAAAAACAAACCAAGACAGACTTGCATAATACTTGAGGGAAAAATGGTATTTTCCACTGTTTTAAAAAGAAAACCTAGGCAATGGTAAGTTGAAGGCGATCCAATTGATCCCATATGTGTGTATGAGGTATGAATCATGCTTTTTATTTAGTGCCTTACATTTTTCCTCTTACACACTTTAAATTCCTGCTCCTTAGGGTACAGATTTACTTTACAATCAATAGTGAAACGATACCGCTAATTGTCCAGAAATGCGTCTTACTGATACTTTCAATGAAGGTGAAGAACATTGGGGGAGAAAATGGATAAATCTTTTTTTCATTCGTTGGACTTCCATCACAACATCAATGCGTACTGAGAGCTGACACCTGGGTTTAATTGTTCACAGTGCAGTCCGGTACTCTGCACACATACCATTCTCAGGAACCATCTTTAGACACACATTCCATGCGCGGAAAACTTTTACCTAAATTTTTAACTCAGTATATACATTTTTTGCAGATTTTTCAAAATCTGGCAGACACTCCATGCACCCAAAACCACCATAATAGCAAAAAAAGCATTTTGTATAACAATGAAAAAATTATTCTTATATTTTAAAAATTTCTTTCTCTTGAAATAAACCCTCATTTTCTGCATCCACAGTCATAGTTTGGAGAGTTTTAGCAAGGTCTTGCACATACTTGGTCTTGCACATGCTACTAGTGCTTAGTGTATTTTTATTAACGTTTTTCTTAGTTCATACCTTTGATCTTATTACTGTTTTTCTTTTACATTTTAATACTTTTGTTGGATGTAACTGGGACCCTGTATACATAATTTCGTTCCACCACATGTGGTGGAATGACAAATAAAGAACCTTGAATCCTTGATTACTTTTGTCTCCTGCCACCAAACGCATAGTCAAAAATGTTTTTGCCTGTGTCTTTGTATGTTTGTCTATAGAATTAGCTAAATTTATCATGAATCACTGGACAGAAACTTAGAAAGGAATAATTGGCCATACATCTACATCTGATTAACATTTGGAGTCAACTCCACTTGAAATGGCCACCACAACTAAGCAACCTTAGCAAACACTGAACGGCTATAAGTCAGTCAGTTTTACAGATGTTGAACTAAAACTTGGTTTGATATTAGGTGAAGTGTCATTTCCAACACATACTCCAAGTATTAGCTGATCTGTTTCTAAAACTGACATTAATTACTGGAGTTTCATACTGTCTGTTTTTTAGCAAAGTATTTCATGAACCACCTAAAATAATGTGATGAAACGCTCAGGAAGTAATGGCTGAATACTTGGTTAGTCTACAACTCATTAACATTTGGAGTCAACCCAATTTCCAACGGCCACCACTGCTAGCTGACTGTATAAAACCCAATAATATTTGTTTTCCATTGGGATAATTTTGGTGTGGTAGAACTTGAGACATAAGTGTGAATGGTTGTTTGTCTCGTTTGTCTCTATGTGTCCCTGTGATGGACTTGCGACCTGTCCAGGGTGTACCCTGCCTCTTTTGCAGTGACTGCTGGACATGGGCACAAGCAACCCCTGCGACCCAGAAAGGAAGCTGTGGATAATGAATGAATGAATGAATGAATGAAAGGAAAGAAGAATATTGAACAAATACATTTTGCAACATTGCATTAGAGCACATAATTTACAAGTTTGGACCAAAACAACTTCTACCCGCTACACTTCTCAGCACACGTTTAAAACTGTGAAATGAAAAGTGATGGGTGATATGTACTCCTTCAATGAAAGCTAGACTTTTCATTTTTAAATTGGAAGTGGTAAGTTACATCATTGTCCAAAGAAAACTGTTATATATCCATTCGCAACTCTGTTTTGTCTACCGTGTTTCTTTAGCTGCTAATTCATGTTCTGGAGGTTTGCAGGAGAAGAGTTGTTTAAACTTCTTTCAGCTGCTCCCTTTTCAGAGGTCACCACCGAGAGTCATCTTCCTCCATCTCACTCTGTCCTCTGCATCCTCTGTCGTTAACAAACTCCATGTCTTCTCTAACTGCATCTATATTTCTCTTTTCCTGGCAGCTGCATTTCTACCAATATACTCACTATCCCTCCTCTGGACATTCTACCTTTATGTATACAGATTAGTCTCATTGAGCCTTGGGGACTCATTTTCAAGAGAGACCTGTTAAGAATGATAACAGTAGACAAGACAACAGTAGACAATCAAAAGAAAACATAGAAATTAAGAATAAATGAAAGAAAATGTCATTAAAACAAAATGAAACACACTATAATGTAAAGCGACGTAGAATACTAAAACAGGAACATGTCTGCATTAGCTTTTGCCATGAACTTAGATGTTTAAAGCCACATAGATCTTTTTGCAAGATATTCCAGGATACAGGAGCGGAGTAGAAGAAGGCCCTTTTGCCTACTTCAGTCCTCACTGAGGGAACACTGCAGGTAATAATGTCCTGAGAGCGCACGCTGTAGCTGCACTCACACAGAGACATGTAGGAGGAGATGTATGAAGGCAACAGACCAGTGAATACAGGGTGCAGTGGTGCAAAGAAACTGTCCAGATGAACCGACTGAGAATTATTGGATTTGGTACCTGGATGATTGAGCATGAGCTTTGTTGCCTTGAACCACTTTGGCTGTGGCTGCCTGCCTGAGAGGAGTCGCCGAGGGACAGGACGGCCCTCAGAAACCATCTTAGCTCCAGCAAACTTGTTGGTCCACTTAAGGAGTTTACTGCTTGGTGGGGAAACAGTTTACTGGAACTCCTCTGACTGATGAAGGCCCCCCCGGATAGAGGGCGAAACATCTCTATAAAAAATAAACTATCCAGATGACCCAACTGAGAATTATTGGATTTGGTACTTGGATGATTGAGCATGAACTTTGTTGCCTTGAACCACTTTGGCTGTGGCTATCTGCCTGGGAGGAATAGACGAGGGACAGGACTAGTAAGTAATTAAGGATTAGTAAATGGGGCTTTGCTGTGAAGGTTCAGAGGTTTGTTGTGGCAGTCACCAACCTTCACACTCAGGTAAGGGTGGGGCTCCTTCAGAGAGTTGTTCAGGCTGATGTCACATGCTGTGAGAGAGCTGCAGCAGAGAGGGACGACTATGTATAGAGTGTAGTTTTCAGAATCGTCCAGGGGTGAAGTCCAATAGAGCAGGCAGGGGTCAAGAACCGTAGAGCAAAAATCCAAAGCTACATCTAAAACGTGATCCGTGAGGCATATTTGTGATAATAACAAGCAGAGTTGGTACCATGGTCAGAGAGCAGAATCCAAATCAGGCAAGGGGTAGACAAGGCAAGAAATCCAGGAGACAGGCATGGGGTCAAAACAGGACAGGCAGATGAGACTATGGCATGGATGCTGGACATCTACTATCAAAAAGAGTTTGATAATCTGGCAACAAGTGAGTGAGAACTTGAGTCTTAAATAAGGAGCAGAACAGGTGCATTAGATGAAGGCTGTTTACTGAGGTGAAACAAAGAGGGGGCATGGTGTAGAGTGACAGGAGCAGAGCTTGATATGAACAGTGGCGCAAAAACAAAGCGTGAAGACAGAAAACTATGGCAGAAGGGGCAGAAACATGACCGGTAATCTGGTATAGATTATTGATGGTCTATTTTTATAAAACTAAAACATTAAAGTTGTGGATCAAGAAACAAAACAATCAGATTTTTAAAAACTGAAATACTTCTCATAGCTAAGGAAAATTGCTGTGATAGGTTGCAATCATGTTTGTTTTTAATCACTTTATTTGATTACTTTTATATCTTACATTTACTATATTGATTACACACTCTTGATTTCTTTGTGTCCTCATATTTAGTTTGTGACTGAATGTTTTATATGGTTTATTTTTTAGTTCGAAGTTGACATTTATGTCACTTCAATAAGAAACAGCCTAAAATATGTATTTATTTGAGGTTGCAGTGTTTAATCTGTGTTTAGTGCAAACACAGACATAATCTGTTCCAGACAGTTCCTTTCGTAAAATCTGTTAACCAAACATTAGTCATTTTTGCTCTCATGTCCTTTCCTTCAGACCAGACACTGCACACAGGAATGGTTTCCTAAATCTTGGATGGCCCTGAAAAGTTAATCGTAAGTCCAAGAAATAATGTCTGGGTTTGGCTTTCGGCTGTATTTTTTAGTAGTTCACAATATGAAGAATAACAAACAAGTTTACATTACACCTCAAATGATTAAAACTACCCTAAAGGGCTGAATGGAATAATTTTATTGTTAATTATAGTTTTCTTTAAAATGTCAGTGAAACATACAGTGAAGTCACAATTCTAGCACATTTAAAAGACTAATAATATCAGTTTTAAATAAGCCTTACTTTCTCAAGTAGTACGGTAAAGATGCTAACACTTTCAAATTATCTATAACCATGTAAAATAATTTACAGAGGCTATAAGTGTAATTTGCCCTTGATGTTTGTTCTTCCAGTGTGTTGTACTGTATTCATATTTGACCAATCAAAGCAGCTGGAGAAGCAGAAAAATTCAGCACCACCAGAAAGCTATCCAAATGTCAAAGCTTTTATCATGGCTTTTAGTTTATGTGCATTTTTCAGTATTTTACAAGTATTTTAAAAATCATGGCTTTGCTGTAAGGTTCTACTTTTCGTTCTCACTCAAACATGGCTGTTCCCAATAAAAATGAGAGTTTCAGTAGAGGAAACATGTCACTTTTAAAACACCTGCATATTGTAGTCCTTATCAGACCCACAAGATAATCAAATTGGTTAACAGATTTCTAATTTGAGCAAAACTCACAACTTGTTGGTTTACCATGACCCAATTCTACAGTTTTAACATAGTTGGGATTTGCTGCAGGTCTTTCACAATGTAGGAACAAGATGCTGTATCCTCACCAACAGAAGCGTAGTGAAGAACGATCCTTTTCATTACTACACAGACGCACACTGGCCCAACTGGCTCTGTAAGTGATGGCTGCACTCAGTCGAAACAGCAAGATCACACACTACATGGCCTGTTCAGATGTAACAAGATGTATTCACCAACTGTAGTTAGTTATAATAAAATATCAGAGTCAGAGTTTTTTTTATTGTCGTTCCACCACTTGAAATTTTATACACAGGGTCCCATTTACATCCAACAATAAAATGTAAAAGAAAAACAGTAATAAGATCTAAGACATGAACTAGGAAAAACATCAACTAAAAATACACTAAGCACTAGTAGCTTAAAAACAATATGCCGAACAGCAGCACGAACATGAGTCTGTGTGAGCAGATGAGTACGAATGAACACAGCAACATGAAACAGATCAGCAGCGACATGAAACAGATCAGCAGCAACATGATGTGATTTATTTTCACAGTGATTATTCTGGTTAGAGATTCATGAGTCTAACAGCCTCAGGGTAGAAGTTGTTCCTCAGTCTAGTGGTTCTGCACTTAATGCTCCTTAACCTCCTGCATGAGGGGAGCAGGGTAAAAAGTGTGTGTGCTGGGTGAGTGGGGTCCTTCATGATGCAGGTGGCCCTCTTCCTGCATCTGGAGGTGTAAATGTCTGTGATGGTGGGGAGACTGACTCCAACAGACTTTTGTGCAGCCTTCACCACTCTCTGCAAAGCTATTCTTTCTGCAGCTGTGCAGCCTCCATGCCACACATTGATGCTGGAGCACAGGATGCTCTCCACTGCTCACCTGTAGAAGGAGGTGAGGACTGAACTTCCCAGACCAGCTCGTCTCAGCCGTCTGAGGAAGTAGAGTCTCTGATGAGCTTTCTTGATCAGGCTGGTGGTGTTGTTGCTCCAGCTGAGGTTGTTGTTCATGTGTACACCCAAGTACTTTTAACTGGAGACCACTTCCACTGCAGATCCTCTTATGTTCAGGAGGGTGTAGGTGTGTTTGTTCCTTCTGAAGTCCACAACCATCTCCTTCATCTTCTTCACATTGATGTGAAGGTTATTCTCCTTGCACCAGCTCTTCAGGTGTTCCACCTCCTGCCTGTAGCTTTTGTGATGCATCCCACCACCACTGTATCATCTGCAAACTTTACATTGTGACAGCCTGGATGGGTAGGTGCATACATAAAGATCTTACAAGAAATAAATTAAGTTGGACTAAAATCTGGAAAACACTGAATACGTAGAAGGGCTGCATCACGACATATTTGTAAACCAGTGCAACATGATTGTGAATCGTAGAATCTGCATCAGAGTGATGTTCTGGATGAAAATGCATCGCCTCTGAGTTTTGTTGTACATGTACCTCTTGAATCTGGAAATACATTCAGAAATCCACTACTGGAAGCTCACACACTCTTGTGGTCTTCTGTTCATGGTGTGTGTGTGAAAGAAGTAATGAGTACAATTAAAAATAAATGTCCTTTAATGTTTTCATGCTCCACCCACGTGGTTATACATTTACATTTACCAAGCTTATCTGTTTTTATATATTAATGTTTAGATGGCACCAGCCTGTCAATGACTACAAACTGAATGACTGAATTTGACATGACCTGATTGACCCAAAGAGTTCATGATTATTAACCTTGTAAGCTTTTGGCTATGATTTAAACTGGAAAAGACAAGCATATGTTGATGCTAATTATAAAAAGATTAAATAAGAGGCATGAGCATGCATCAGGACATTAAAGAAAAGTATTCTGATATATCATTAGGGCGATTTTATCCTCATCATCAGGCCTTGTTACACACACATATATATATATATATATATATATATATATATATATATATATGTGTGTATATGTGGACTCATCTTTCAAGTAGACATTATGCACAAACCTTGACAGCATATGATAAAAGTAGAAAAAAGTTTCACAACTGGAGAACAGATGCACATGCTTTGTCAAAGGGTGCACATATGGAGATCCAAGCCAACATGTTAGCAAACAGGATATTCTTGGACGTTTTGGCGCGGATGCACAGAAGCTTCTAATAAAACCTTCAGACAGCACCCAGACACCACCTTCTGTTCCTGCCATGTGCTCGTGTGTTAAGTACTGCGCCTTAAATGGAGACTCATCCATGTGCCAGCCAAGTGATTCTCTCACCTGGTGTCTCGTGGGCTCCCATGTGCTGCAGGAGTGACCCAGGAATGATTAAAACGGATGAGAGGACCTTCTTAACGCTGAGGACGACTTCTTCTCTTTGCTAAAAACTTCAGAACAACACAGTAACAACCGAAATTTCTTGAAAATGTTAAATTATAGAGTACAGAATAATCTAAAACAGGTGAAGTCTGTATAAAAATATGTCTGACTCAGCAGGATTTAACACATGCACCATTATTAGGAGGATGCAGTTCACATTGCAGACAGGGTTAAAGTTACAGGATTTGCACATCGGGGGAAAAATCATCCTAATAAATGTCTGTTCTGACATTGTCAAAGAGCTCAAGTTACTTGAGTTACCACGAGACAAAAAAGACACATGCACAAGTGCAAACAGTAACAAGTGTGTGCAAATGTGATTTCATAAAACTGACACTCACAATCCAGCCAATTCTTCTCAAGCTTAGTACACATAAGCCGAAGCTACCAAAGACACATGAACACTGAAATACTGGCAACAAGCCTAAAGTAATATTTGTTTTATAGAGCTTGGAAGACAGACGTCTGTTCAGAACATCAACTTGGAGCATTTGTGTGTGTGTGATTCATGGAAAGAGGTGGACAGTAAATAGAAAGTGCTTGTCTGATGATCGCCACATGGGGGCAACAGATTGAAGTGCATGGTGCTGAGCTGAACTCTGAGGGGCTGGGATGAGCTCCAGCATTGAAAACACTGATGTTTTGTCCTGGTGTGAAGAAAGTAGAAGCATCAGGTTTCATCAGACTGAGGGAACTCAGAACTATAACCTCGAAAATATTTATGTTCAAGACAGTTTTTTTTTTTGGGGGGGGGGGGGGG
>NC_056519.1:14829721-14858016 GCF_014905685.2 Nematolebias whitei | reverse complement strand
AATTTTCCTTCTTTTGTCTTATCTGATTTTCTTTTTGCTTCTTGGGGTGTGTGGGTTGTGCGGGGGGGGGTGGGGGGGGGGGGGGGGGGGGGGGGGGCAAGGATCATCTCCATATGTTACTTCAAGTTTAGTGAAGAGGAAAAATGTTTTTCACATTTTTACTCCTCCTTATTTGAGTCTTATTTACCTTTTTTATCCTTGCTGCTTACAATATGTGCTCTGAAGAATTGGATATGTAAAAATAATAGATGTTTACAGAGCCTGTCTTCTGGTTTGTGCCTTCTGGGCTACTGTAGAAAATATATGGGGGAAAACTGGGCAGTAGTAAAAACAAATTGTTGCATCTTGCGTTAAAAAGTAAATTGGTTTAAGGTAAATAAAACCATTGCGCTATTAGGAATGAACAACAAAATGGCAACATATTGCCATAAATATTCATGAACTAAATGTTTGAGTACCTGAACCTGACTTAGTAGGCTTTATTAAAATTTAAAACTTTTTTTTTTTAATTGCAAGTTAATTATTCCATATTTTGTTTTCAGATCTGGCTCATTAGACTGATAAATTAATGTAAACTTGTAGAAAAGACTGACTTTTGGACTGGAATCAACCAACAAGTCACTATGAAGTTGTCCCATTTTTAACAGTAGCCATTGTTGAGATAAATGGACAAACAAAATGATAACTGTTTTATAATCCCAGGATAGTGATAATAAAATAGACACCACTTAGAATACCCTAGGGTTCAGTATTTAACTTATTTCATGTGTTTTTATACTATATCATAGAACTGAAGGTGTGAGGTACTCTAAATAAGTTAATAAACGTGAATCATTAAACTTGAGTCTCAGTCATTAAAAATCTCGTGGGACTTCATTTAATTGATTTACTTACATTTTCTGAATAGAATGGGCTAAATGATTTAAGAATTATAAATCTGTAGCGTGCACAGACCATAAACATTCCTTGTGCAAACATATATAACCACAAAACCCACCGATGTGAGTAGGAGGGTAAACACAGAAGCTAGTAAAACTAAAATAACTTAGTTTTTCTCCGTACCACTCCTTTCTCTGTTCTTATTCATCTTACCCAAACTTCTGAAACTGAATAGCTTAATCTTTGTCCCACTTTGTCACTTCATAGCTATAAAGTCTCTAACTGAAAGTGCTTCCCTGCTTGTTCCCTGTGTGTCTGTATGATGTATCGTGGGAGCACAGGTTTCCTCCCACAAACCAAAAACATGGTGGCTGGATGACTGTATACTGACTGTGTTCATTATTAGTATATATAGAGCCATATACAAAGTAATATGAAGGGGTGCAGTGCATCCTGTCCAGTTGGTTTCCAGTGTTAACATCTGCGCATGAAAACTGCACTTGAGGTCATTACAAGCCAGCAGATTTTATTATCATTTAGCAAAGAATGTGAAACTTTAAATATGTCATAATTAAAGTTCTAAAAGTTTAGATCCAGTGTTTCTAAAGCTCATCTTTCTGGGTGCTTGAACTTGGTGATTCGACTCCACTGTGCAATTCTTGAAAAAAAAAAAAAAAAAAATCTGACCCATGTTGACTCTGGCAGGAGAGTAGTTTCTGTGGCACGGCGGCACATCTGTAATGTGACTTATTGTTGCCAGATGGCAAGAAATGATTGCTTTTGTTCACAGGAAGGATGTGATAGAAGGGATAGATCAGCTTTGAAGTGCCCATAAGGTAGAAATATGTGGAGAACCACTCTTATTTCATTTTTTAAAAATCGTTAATATTTCTCATTATTATTATTACATACAACGCATCCAAAATGAAACTTTTTTTAATGCATGTTTTTCTAAAAATCTCTTAAATAAACAGCAAATTCCGAACACTTCTGGAAACCACACTGCCTATTTTGACAATTTTTTATGTTTTGTGTGTACATATATGTAGATAGATGGATGGATGGATGGATGGATAGATGTATATAGTTCCCTGTCTTGTCTTTTAGTACTTATCCTGTCTTTTCTGCCTTTGAGTTCGTGGTGCAATGCCATCTAGTCCCCTGAAGCCCCATTGATGATGATGCAAATTTAAGTTTTTTTCAAACATGAAGAAAACTGCTGCTTTTTATTAGTATTTTTATTTTATTCAGGACACCTTAGCTGGAGCCCCTGCTCCGGGGAAAAAAAGAGAAACACCTTTGTTGCAGATATATTAAGTCTGAGCAATGGTAAGTGCTTGTGCCTTTAAGCAATGAGATTTCTTTTTATACAGCGTTTATATACAGCGCCTATACAGAAAACATTCACACCAACATGAGTGCTGCGGATGCACCCTCCAATTTTTCTTGACTGTTAAGAAAAAGAAATAAAGGGCAAGCAAATAAAAATAGAGAAACACAAACAAATTAACAAAAGAGTCCAGAAAAGCATTCAGTTCATGTTGAAAGGCAAAAATAATTAAAAGCATGCATATAATTTTTGGGAATGGCTTTTGATTTTCGAAATATATGATTTATTCTGAAGTTTTGAAGCTGTTTTCAACTTGTTTGGAGAAAACAAACAGACATGGATGAATGAAATGCAGAAAATGGTAAAAAACAAACAAACAAAAAAAACTTTAACAACTAAAACAGCACAGAAGCACAAAAAAGCCCAACATGGCAGAAGTCATTGTTGCTTTTATCTCTACTTGAATTGAGCTCAATACAAATAGAAACTTCAGTTCTTTCACAATAATCAATGTTTCACTCTGAATGCTCTTCCTCTTGCACAGAAAAAATCTAATACATTCTAAAAACAGGTTAACAACGATTTAAACACAGATTCCCCTTGCTGCCTGCTCTACAGGCCTGCTTCAGTTGAAAAATGCAATCAAACCCAGATCTGTAGCTTTTGTTCCACTAAGTGAGGTTTAAAATCTTTTGGTTTTGGTTCATTTCTGCATTTAAGAACAAGAACACAAGAACACTGAAATGTATGTTTGCTTAACTGGTTCTGTGACTGATATGTTGTGTTTTGGAGTGCC
This sequence comes from Nematolebias whitei, assembly GCF_014905685.2. NCBI lineage: Eukaryota > Metazoa > Chordata > Actinopteri > Cyprinodontiformes > Rivulidae > Nematolebias > Nematolebias whitei. The sequence continues at coordinate 14,855,011 of NC_056519.1, read as the reverse complement.
ACCATAAGTTTTGTGTATAACTGAATCCTTGAAGCTAGATATTGTAAATGATTATGTTGGGTTCTAGGTTCATGTGCAGTAAAGTGTTGAATTGTGAGTGTATATTAATATTATTATTATTCAGGAGGTGGCGGTGTTGGAAATGAAGGGGGTCAGTGTTGCGGGGGTTTGGTCTAACACACAAATCTTTCATGCGCTCATCTACAAACACACTCTTCCTTGTAGCGACGCTCGGCTCTACTTCTTCCTGTAGTTTCCGAGTTGGATAGCAGAGCGGTCAAAAACACAGCGGAAGGTGATCGGTTGAACTTCCCAGTAAGGGACGGGGTTGCTGAACAGGCTGATGCCAGAGTACATGGCCTTCTTGGTGTTGAAGCCAGGGGGACAGAAGTCCTCTGTTCCCACAGCAGCAATCTTGTTGGCATGGAGGTAGACCACCTGGAGAGGGGATTTATGTAATGGCAGCATTTGGTTACTGAATGAGACGCCTTTAGCAATAATTACAGTTTATCGAACTAAAGCAAATAAAACTGATAATGATATGTGTCAAGATGAATGATAACAGCTCAAGTGAAATATTTTTGTCAGTTTCCTATAGCTGATTCAAGATTAAGTTGAGTGGACAAATCTGGACAGACATTCCCAGATTCTTCTGCAGGGGGAAACCAAAGCGTTACCAAGTCTGCCGTTGGATATAATCTCTCTTGGTTTTACAACAAGGGTTTCTTTTTGTGGGATAAGAAGTCACAAATGCATTCTTGCCTACTACTAATCCAACTGGTTTCCTTAAATGGGAAAGTTACAAAGCTCTTTTTCTTGGTCCTCCTGCATGGTAAAGCTTCCTACTTTCTCACTAAGGTGTATGGAAAAAAAGCTAATTTTGTCTCGAAGTTTGGGTCAAGACCGCTCCCCTGTGGGCCATGAAACACCAGGTAGGAGTCCTTGAGATGATCTCCAGAAATATATATATTTTAAATTACTGCTGATTTTTGCCTATCAGCAGTATTGATAAGAATGAATAATTCAGTCACTTTTTATGTTGCAAGTCCCTTGTGGGTCAAAGGTTTTGGTCTCATTTCTCTAGAACGGCTTAAATGTGTTTGATTGGTAAATCAAAGCTCTTTCTTTACCACAATTGTGCAGTGATTACAAAAATACTGCATTGCTCTAATTTATGTGTCAAGATCTCACTCCATTTTACCTCACTTTTGAAGTAGACACTAAACAAGAGCACATGAGGCCTCAGTGTTAAGTTTAGGGTCTTCTGGGCCATTTTGACCCAAGGGCAGCAGGAGGGTTAAACTCTTTGCTTAAAGCAGCAGCTCTCCCTCAACTTGGGAGTTATTTTTGACATGACCCTATATGTTGCAAAATTGATCCAATATGGTACAAAAGCCATCTACTGTATCTACTTAAGTAGCTTTAGTTATTAAAATTTTGGTTATTTTAATCTGGTAGTTGAACCTAAACAAACCAGAAGCAAAAACTGTATGTCATGAACTTTGTTTTGTTGAGACATGAGAAACAATGTTTTGGGTATATGGTAGGGATGCACGATATTATCAGCATGGTATCGGTATTGGCTGATATTAGCGTTAAAGTTCAGTATCGGACATCGGCCATTCCATTAAAATAACTCGTCGACATAAAAGGCACTGTTTTTGCCTGCAGTGGCAGCACAACGTGATGACGTCACGTGCACCAACCCGATCTCACGGCGGAGAGGGAATTTCAAAATGTTGGCGGTATGGAAGTTTTATTTTTTTTGTTGGTGAGGATGTCGGATTCCAAAGATTTATGGACTATGTTGAGCCTCGCTACATCGTCCCCAGTCGGAGATATTTTTCTAATGTAACGTTACCCGAGTTACAAGCCGTTATTTCCGACGTCATTGAGAACCTAATAGCGGATAGCATGACTTGTTGGGTGAGTTTTACCACAGACATTTGGACGTCGTGTTAGCCTCGTTAGCATGATTAGTCTTACGTCACAATGGATAGACAAAAACATTGAACCTAAAAAGGCTGTCCTTCATGCACAGGAGTGCAGAGGATCCCACACTGCAGCTAGGAACCTGGAACAAGCCTCCATAAGTGAGACAGCATCGCAGGTGACTAATGCTAATAAATAACATTTAACACTTTTCATTTAATACAAATTAAAGTGCTATTCATATCATATGGCTGTTACTGAATATGTGTCACCAGCTCTTACAGCTGTTGCACATTTTTTGTAGCAAATAAGCCAAAATAAGAGGGCTCTGTTTTGACAAAGGAACATATATACAATATCTGTATCAGCATCGGTTATCGGCCAAATAAGTTTTAACATATCGGCATATTGGATATCGGCCAAAAATCCAATATCGTGCATCCCTAGTATATGGAATTACAACTTTCTCGGGAACAATATAGGACTTAATGACATTGTGACATTCAAATAACTTAAATATGATGTTATAAAACCTGTGTGTATACCTGGATGTACTTATGATCAGGCAGGCCAGGAGGAATGCTGATCAGGGCATTGTTGTCGAGGTGCAGCTCTCGCAGATGCGGCACGTTAGCCAGAGAGCCATTTTCCACAGAGCTGATCTCATTGTAGCTCAGTCCAAGCCTGCGAGGAATATCAGCACATGGATGAGTCATGTAAGGAATAACAAGGAACAGGAGTTTGTTTTAAAGCTTCTGAAAAACGTCATTATGTTATCAATGCAATAAACTGTTACAGGTGGTTAGTTTAGGATGTCATTGTATCACTGCAGAAAATGATGCATTTGCTTCAAATGGAGAACTTAGACGGTTATTACTTGGCCAGGTTCTTCAAACCTTTTAGACCTTCAGATGTCACTTTGGTGATCTTGTTTCCATCCAAGTGAAGCTCAGAGAGAGAGCTGGGCAGACCTGCCACAGAAAAGAAAGGGATTAACAGCAAGAGAAAAGAAACAACTTAAATAGCAACTAACTTCAATCTAATGTGACATTATGAAACTACTTCAGAAGTGTTTTTTTTTTTTTTTGTCTATGAAATCTAAAGGAAGGCTTCTTTGTAGCTCTGTTTATTGTTATTTTTATTTATCCATTTATTTTACAATTACTTGAAGTAATCATGAGATATTTACCTTTGGGAATGTCTGTGATGTTGGTGTCTGCAATTCGAATGTAAGAGACCTTTTTCAGGTCAGCAAAAGCATTGGCCTCAACTCCGGCACTTTTCAGAGGGTTGGATCCAAGCTCTGGAAACACAAGAGTGAACAAAATAATAACTGAAAGTACACACATAAGAAGATACTAAAGTAAAGGAAAACTAAGAGCTAGCTTATTAGTCTTGAGCAGGACATAAACATGCAACCAGGTTTCCCACTTTCTAACTGTGGAATACCAAATTTCTTATTATTGTATTTAACATGACAAAGAGTGAATCGTATCTCCAGTTCTTGAATCAAGTCTTCAAGGAAAAAAAACAAAACGAACTGGTCACCACAATGAGAAATTTCCTACTTCCTAGCTAGCTAACCAAAATGATTTAGCCAGCTCCTGATACATATCCAACAGGTCAGAAGAAATAACATGGCACAGGCTTAGCCACCATTATTGGCCTAAATTCCCTGGCTGAAGTCCTTGTACTGTAACTGAACCAAGTCTTCCTGTTGCCCACACGAGTCATTGTTCCATAGAATGGGACCAAATGTGCAGATTATAATCAAAACTAATCCAAATCCAAACATCCAAAACAAAATCATTGCTTTTACTGGCGGGCTGCTGCCAACAAGTTTGGCTTTGTGCTTGCCATAGTTGCCAAGATCTACATTTTTATGCGTATTTTGAAACTAATTTTAAAAAAAATTTGTCTCATACCCATGACGATCATGTGAGACATTCCCTGGAAGGAGGCCTTCTTGATCTTGCTAATCTCGTTCTCGTGGATTCGAAGCTCCTGCAGGCTCTTGGGCATGTTGGCCGGCATGTCCTTCAGCAAGTTCTTCGACAGATAGAGGCGCTGCAGCTTCGTCAGAGGGTTGAGAGCTTTGGCGTGGATGACGGTGATCTTGTTGTTCACCAGGATAAGAGCCTAAAATGAGGAATAACAGTAAAAAGGACTAAAATACTGTAATTTTACCTCTTAGGGTATATTGCTACTTCACAAAAAAACGATGTGGTAACGAAATTGGATAAAAAATATGAACTTAATACATCAATAGAGATGGTTTTTGGTTACAAATTGTGGGAGTCCTGCTCTGCCAGCTCCTGCACCCACAGCCAGACTCTAATCAGCAGCACCTGAGGATCATCGACTTGATGAGCATGAGGAGCATAAAAGGCTGCAGAAGACATTCAGCCAGCGCTGGAGCATTACCTGCCAACGATAGTTCTGTCCTAGCCTTTTACTTGTGACTGAAACTAAATATTAATGACTTGTATGCTCTCCGAGCCTCCAGCGATTAATCCCTGATGTCCTCCTGTTTCTTGGATCTTCCTCTGTGGACCTCGAGCTCCTCTGTGCCTCTTCACCTGCCTCCACACATTCCTACCACTTGCCTATCGCATGCCATTGTTCAGACATACACCTTCTTCACCATTTGGGTCAACTTTCCCCAATACTGACTCCGACCTCCATTGTAAGAAAGATCAACAATAACATTGTCACTCCTGCCTACAAGACCACTAATCATCTCTTTGCTCTTCAGGGTTCCAGCTCCATCCCTGGCTTGTTGCATACTTTACCACTTGTAAATAAAACACTGTAAATTCATTCTGAGTCTTGGTATCTGTTCTCCTCGGTCCTTTTATCTGGGTACAGCTGCAATTGTTAAATAAGTTTTGCTCTAGTTTAGGTGTCTCATTTTTATGGTGTTTGAAGTACTTTTGTAACTTTACCCTTATTTGTTTAAACTTATTTCTTCTATACCTAAATGCATTGAGGTTTGTAATAAGACATTTAGTCCAGACAATATTCCTTGAACACATTTTCTGTTGGATTCTCTGACTTGGTACTTAAATCCAAGTTCAGTTATCCTCCAAAACACATTTTTGCTGGAAACGGGACAGCATGCAATGTATGGTATGTGGTCTTTTCCAATACATTGGAAACGGCCTTGGCTGTCAGAGAAAGGTATTTACTGCATGAAGGTCAGGAGACATGTGGCTAGAAGACCTTTTGGGTGAATATTTTCCTCGCAGCTGGAAACCAGAGGGGTGTTGCTTTATTCTGGGTGTTTTGGCTGGCTGAGAAAGAGGAGATGTTTTGGTTGAATGTGACGTCGACAAAATGGACTGAATTTAACTCTAATTTGGTAAATGTTTGACATTTTTTGACAGCTTAATTATCAAGTCAAGATTCTTCTCTACTTATTTTCAGCAGCTATATACATTTTTTTTAAGCCACTGAAAGGCTGTTTTTATTTGTTTGGTTTAGAGGTCCAATTTTCTTTGAGAGGTGAGAAAATTTATAGAAAAAGTTTTTAATTACCATAAACCTTTTCCCCACATTGACCAAATATTTAAAAGTACCACTTTCTCAACTACCACAAAGATTATTCTTCCTCTGCTTTTTATACGAAATATGCTGCAGAGGGGAAAAAGCACAACTAGATCTGTTTCCTTTTGATTAGAAGTTTTTTGCTGATTTAAATGAAATGTGAAACTCTTGATTTGCATTTCAGAAGAAGCTGTATACATGGATTATACAGTGCGCAAATTTGGGACAAACCCAAGCAGTGGACACGAAGTGATTGAATGAATCTGAAATGTTTATTACGTGTAGTCCTTTCAGGTTCTTGAAGTCATTCTCCTTGATCTCAGTGATCTTGTTGTTCTGCAGGTCCAGCAGCGTGGCGTCATCAGGGATGTCTCCAGGAACTGACTTCAGCCCTGATGAGGAAATCAACAAGAAGGAAAAGAACTGAATGAGCTGTTTGGACGACAGCAAATATTAAAACCTTCAGAACAAGACCGAAACAGACCAAATATATTTATTTATAACTGTTTCATTTTCCCAAAATATCGGTGGGTGATGGAAACTGAGCCTTTTAAATCAGGTGGTTGTGTCAAAGTGTTTAGATGTTTTATTTTCTTCTGATTTTTGGCTTTTACTTATTCTCTCATTAATATTTTAACAGATTAAAAAAAGAGAACCTTTAAAAAAAAATTCCCACTTTAAAAAAAAAAGTGGAATTTAAGAGAGATGAAATGACTTTTCGATGTGTTCAAGGGGCATATGGTGCAAATTGAGCTTAAAACAAATTTCCTCTGGAGAAAATAAGCAAGTGCATACCTGGACAGGAAAGTCACACAGAACTAGTTTTATTTGGCACACATGAGATACAAAGACAAAAAAACAAATCACCTTTTGTTAAAGACTTGGACCGTTAAAGAAACTGAGCAAACACCAAATGTTTGTCGTTGCTGTGTGACAGAAGTTGACAAAACGTGATATAATAAACTGTTTAACAAAGAAGAGCTCACTTTGTGTCTCTCGTACACACAAGTACATATTTCTGGACAGGTTTTGGCTCAAAAACTTGTGATGACTTCTCTTCAGCTCACCCAAACATTACCTCTCAGTTGGTTTGTGTTCCTGTCAGCTTTTCCAGCTCGGCAGTGAATGACCCATAAACCATCGCAGCTGTTTGTGGTCGACACCGCCATTACAGCACAGTCTGTCACTTTTCATTGTTCTTTTCAGAAAGTCAGACAGTTACAGGATCTGCTGCAAAAACTTGTTTTAGTGTTACTTGAAGGTGGGTTCAAAGTGTTCAAGTGAATAAAATGAATTTCTGCCATTGTACAACGGATTTTATGAAAAATTAAAAAGTTTAGTTGAAGCACAAGGATAAGCCTTTTTTATTTTATGTTATATGTTTATTGCAATTTACAGTAAAACAACGACTGTATTTTTCGTCCTATAGGTTGTAGTTTTTTGAAAAAATTGCATACCCTGCGACTTATATGCAGAAGCAAGATATTTATGGATTTTCCCAAATTTATAAACCCATTTTTGGCTGAGATATGACCGTTTTCATTCATTCTGATGGAAAATATTGAACACTATCATTTTCAGCCGCTAGATGGAACTCGAGTTGTATGGCATGCTGTTGTCATGCAACAGGTACAAGTGGCTATTAATGACACAATCGGCTTGCCATAGTTGCTACCTTTGTCCAGCTTGCCTGGAGCAACCGTCAAATCAGTTTAATTTTGCTGCGCCACCCGGATAAAATGCAGCTAATTTGACAATTAAAGTGCATTTATTAAGTAAAAGTTCAACTGAGACACATCTTTGATATACTTTCGAGCAAACAAATAATTGTTTTTAAGCGTTAATCTTGTTAAATTCTTGTTAAAGTCCTCCTGTGCACGCGGCTGCCATTTGGCAGCCAATCGATTTTTGGCACAACACCGGCCCACATTTCCAGGTTGTCAGCGGTGACGCATAATAGATGCGATGTATACGGCGAAGCGATGCATTTATGGATTTTTCCACTTCATTAGACATATTTGGACTGATGCGACTTACAGGGTGGTGCGACGTGTACGGCAGAAAATACGGTAACTTCATCTTCCAAAGCAATGCAACCCCTGCTGAGACGATGATTCGGTCACATGACACAAAATGTGCTGCAGTCACAAAAAACTGACAAGTTTAAAGTATTTCACTCAGCTTTTTTCCTTCTCAGCTGCAGTAGTTTAGAGTTTGAATGTGCAACACTTGTTTTTCTTTGTGAATAAGCAAGGCGAGTTGATTTGATCCAAACTGTCAGAAATCCTGAAGGACTTGGTTATGTATTCAGCAGCTGTGCACAGAAATATTTTTATTTTAGTTTATATCTTCATTTGTTCCAATGGTTATTTATTAACCTCTTAGTTTATATAAAATAACTTCCAACAAAACCACGAAGATCAAAATAAACCAATGGCGCATGTGAACATTTATTCATTTTACTGAGATCGAAATGTGCAGCCTCTAATTGGCAAAGGTTTTTATTAATTAAATACATTTTCTAGATAATCACAGTGTTTGCACGTTGTTTTTGAATACACTTTGCTGCAAACGTTTTACAACAAATAAAGAATCCATATTTTTTGTAAATGCATGTATTTTCAGCACATTGGTGTGCGTTTAAACACAGATGTGTATTCCTGTGTGTTGGTGTGTATGCCAGCTGGTCTGGGGAGCAGATGCTCGAGCAGGACTGGAGAATCGAGGTGTCGGGGTTTTGTCTGTGGGGACATGTTGCTGATATCTGACCCAAGTGGACGGATGATGTAATCTTTCGCTGACCATCATTTCTGTTTGACCACCTGGCTGTAAGCTGATGATTGAACCCAACTGCTCATCTGATTGATTGCATACACATTCTGCTCAAAGTTCACGCTCCGATTGCTCCTCTGAATCCCAAACATTTCTCGTTTGCTTATGTCTGTCTAATCCTTTTTATTTTATCATCACAGAATCCCCTGTCGGTATCCCTCCCTTCCTAATTTACCCCAAAGAACATGCCTCTCCCTTTCCAAACAACACGTGAGCCAAAAAACTATCAACTGCACTTTTTATTTATCGGGAGAAAAAATAACTAAAGTGAGTTTTTTTTTCTGTAGCAGTGTTTGCTGAGATGAGCCAAACTGCGGCTTACGCTGTACATCAGATTACACAAACACCGCAGGTTAGCTCTAAACATCTAAGATGGCAGCTGAATAAATTGTTTTGACTCTGCTGAATCATAAAAGTAGTCCTTAGTCATTTGTAAGCTCAACATCGAAAAACGCTTGTTGGATTTTTGAGGCTCCGAGGTTTATTCAGGAGTTTCCAAAGTCCAAGCTAACCTTTAATCTTCTCCGGTGTTTACGACAAACGGCCTTGAAAGAGCTGATAAAGCAGTTGTTACAGGAAGTGAAGTAAGACTCGCAGCATCTGGGAGTGATTAACATATCAACACTGGCTTCAGAGGACTTCGCAGTCATGTGGAAAACAATACAGTACAACTTTTAAATGATCCAGAAGGTTTGGGTTAAAGAGAGGAGGACGTTAACACTTTATTCCGTTCTTACTCAGATTAGAAGAAGTACAGTAGAGCATCTAATCCCAGCATCTAGAATAAAATGCAACATAAAAAAAAAAATCATCAGATTATTTAGTTTTTCCTCTCTTGACTGGATTCCATTCCAATCCCAGTTCCATGTCTGCAAATGTGTGCAAATTCAACTGATTGGGAAATGCTTTGAAACAAAAGTTCCCCTTTGGTGATTCAGACAGCGAATGCTCCAACATGCTTAACGAAGGAGGAACAAAGAAAATGGAGGAGGCGGGGGTGGAAGCGGACTTCACACAAACACGTCAACTAAAAAGTCCGACTGTTGTCGCAATGGGACGGAGACGCATACGGTGCAGAAATTACACGTTTGCAGGTTCTGACAGAAACCGTACTAAATGAAAGTATTTCAGGTGGGGGAGGGTACATGGCTTTTCTGTTCTGGAGAAGAAGCGCATCTCCTGACGCATTTCAGGGAATATTAAGACATGCAAAAGGCACTTTTGGTGGAAAATAAAAGACACTAAGAATTACATTTTTCTACAAAGAGACATGGATTGAACTCCTGGGTAGAGCGGGTATTTTGCAGTTTCAGTCTTCAACAGTTTTAGACTCCTGCAGACATTTTTTTGGTGCTGGTTTGGTGAGGTTTAGGCACCAAAACAACTTAAATTGGGGTAAACAAATCCATCGTGGTAGAACTACTTGGTGTAGGATATAAAAGAAGTTTGCCACAGTTAATCAAAACCTCAGTTAATAGCACAGCATGTGTCTGCTGCTCACTAAACTTGAAGATGTCCTACTTTTACAAATCCATAGTGTAATTGTGTATTCCTTAATTTTTCTTAATATAAGAAAAAAAAATATATATATATTTATTTGTCATCTGTTGTATGATGATTAAAGGTTTTGAACAGATTACCAGGCATACGGAGGGATTTAGATTTTCAATTTGGGCTTTTTGTTGAAATTAATATGGTAACAAGAAGCCCAAATAAAACCCATTATTCAACCAGTGTCTGGATTATTCAATTCAGTTCAATTCCGTTTATTTAAATAGCAACAAGTCATAACAGAAGTCATCTCAGGGCACTGAACAGAAACATTCATATACGTAAAAAGTAAGTTAATAACATTATTTATCTAAGGAGCAGACGGCTTTGAATTTACTTCATCGCAAACTATGTTTACATGCGCAAAATTCTTTGATTGGATTGAAATGTATTCAGATAAAATAATCCAAATGTATTGTGTACATGGGCACAATCTGTTCACGATGAGCATATTAGCATCTAGCCAGGCGGAAATACGTGAGGTAGACATAGGTCGCACAGTCAGGTCAGTTTTCCACGATCGGAATAAAATGATCAGATTAAGTGTTTACATGCACAATGTTCGGATTATGAATCGGCATAAATTACCCCTCTCATTTGGATTACAAATTAATTTGGATCGAGCTGAATCAACAAAGAATAATCTGAATGAGAGGTTTACATGACACATTTTATCCGAATGGCCGTTTAATCCGATTGCTGATGTCCATGTAAACATAGCTACAGACTCTCATCTTGAGCAAGCACAAAGGTGACAGTGGAAAGGAAAAACTCCTGCATGAGGAAGAAACCTTTAGCAGAACAAGGCTCAGGACAAGCGACCATCCGCTTCGACCAGCTGGGTTTGGTAGGAACAGATAAACAATGGCAGGTCAAGAATTACATGTTAAAATAGAAATGGTATCAAATGAAAACTATTAAATTTTAACAATTCATTTAAGGAAATTAGGTCAATTTGTCCTCTTGTAGTCTAAGTTTATAACAGCATAACAAGTCAACCCTAACTATAGGATTTATCAAAAAGGAAAGTCCTAATCCCAGTCTTAAAATTGGACCATGTGTCAGCCTCATGGACAGAAACTAGAAGTTGGTTCCACAAGAGAGGATTCTGATAACTGAAAGATCTTCCTCCTATTCTGCTTTTGGAAACTCTAGGAACCACAAGTAAGCCTGCAGTCTGAAAGTGAAGTGCTCTGTTAGGAAAATATGGAACAATAAGATCTCTAATATAAGATGGAGCTAGGTTGTTGAGGGCTTTGTAGGTTAAAAGTAAGATTTTGAATTCAATTCTGGATTTGACAGGGAGCCAATGGAGTGAAGCTAAAACTGGAGAGATATGATCTCTCCCACTAACTCCAGTTAAGACTCTTATTGCAATACATTCAGAAAAAATTTAAGATTTTTCAAATTTGTATCCCTTGCAGGTGTGTGTCTTACCGAGGTCGGAGCACTGGATCACACGCAGGTGGCACTGGCATCTGAATGGGCACTTGGGCTCTTCAGTGACCTTAGGAGGTTCAGGTTCTTCAGGCGGTAAGATCACGCCTGATCCAGGTTCATCTTCCATCATAAACTCTAGGAAACCAGTTTGATGGAAGGGCAGAGCCCAGCAGGCCGTGACCAGGAGCAAAGAGAGACAGGCCGTCCTCATGGTGCCACAAGCAGAGAGCCTGCAGGAATCAGGATATATGAGAAACTGAAATTATTCCTGCTATTGAAACATCTCGCACTGTAATATAAAAAACAGTAAAGATCTTTTATTATCACTTGTATCATTGTATTTCTGCAGCTAATCAAAGACAGACAGAAAGATGTAGTGTGAGAGAAGCTAAACGAGGAAAACTCCAACCCAGAAGCTACAAACAAAAGGTGAGAAGAGCAGGAACATGGTTAAACACATCGGTGAAAAACTTTATTGAGGTTGGACAAATACCACAGTACTCTGGTCTGTTTCTGGCAGAAGGTGAAAAGTCACAGAGCATGGACCGCTGCGCTGCCAAATAAAAACATTTCACAATTCTGCTTTTACCAGAAAAGACAGCTTCAGCGGAATTTAGAAGGATTAAAAACAAAACACGATTGTTCAAAAACTGGCACTTACGTGAAGTATTTATGAATAAATAGTACAATGTGAAGTATTAATACATTACTTGAGTATTTCCGTTTCATTCTACTTTGTTACATTCAGACAGTAGATTGTTATGGGGTCAAAGATTTAGTGTTTTCAGTCTGTTTTTTGTTGTTTTGGTATCATGAGGTGCTTCTCTTGCTCGGCGTTCTCCTCAGTTGTTATTTCCTCGCCCTCTACACCCTCGTTGGTAATCAGTACACCTGTTCTCCATCACTAACCACCCATTCCCTGTGTATATAAGCTCCTTGGTTTTACTCAGACTCTGTCAGATCCTCCTGTTTGTTGGTCGGAATAGCTGCTCGTGATCTGTTCATGTCCATACTTCACCTTCTATGAGCTTAGGAAAAATAATCTTTGGTGAGGGACCTTTTGTAGATCACTGAAACTTTTTTATTTTTCGGCTCTACTGGCCAATTTTTGTTGTAGGAGAGACATTGCGGATAGGTCATCAGGACTGGGATTCGTACCCGCAATGCCGCTATGAGGACTAGCCTCGAACATGGGCCACGCTCTTAACCCCTGCGCCATAGCCGCAGCCCAGATCACGGAAACTTAACAACTAAAGGTTTATTTCCTAATTGTTCACATCAAATGTCAAAAAGAAGAATAACAAACTTGCTGATCATGACACAGATGATGAGGACTCCTACCTTTGATGGAGTATTCCTAAAGTTCTTTCTTTGTGCCAGTACTTTTGTTAATGTAAAGAAATTAAATACTCATTCCATCTTTACCTGTGGTTAGTTTTGATGAGAGAGATGCTCAAGCTTTTGAAATGATATGCATTATTTTTGCCTGACTTCTACAACTTTAGTTGTCCTCTGCATTTATTTCCCCTTTTCCACTGAACACAAAAAGTGACTGGGTGTGCACGTGGGGGGGGGGGCTGGTGTTTGTCTCCAGCAGCCACTGTGAGAGGCAGGGACACCCTGGACAGGTCTCCAGTCCATTACAGGGACAGGAGAAAACCCACATGTGCACAGGGAGCACATGCAAACGCCATACAGACAAACGCTAACTGGGGAGGTGATCCTGTGACCTTCTCAAAGAGGCAGCAGCTCCACCACTGCACCACCGTGCTGCCCTCATGGAACGTGTTGCAGCAAATTTTCCAGTTGCAACCATTAATCATTTTTCTTCTGTTCAAACAAGGTGTATTATTAATTTTGACAAGCATTTTATTAGCGTGAGCCAAAGCACAAGAAGGAAACACATATGCCTCTTAAGCTCGGGCACACTGCACACGTCTATACAAACTTCCTGACCTTTTAGCTCCAGTACAGCATTTTTTTTTCTCACACACACAAAAGCCAGCAATATGCCGGTTGTTCCTTCCAAAGCGGTGCCACAATAATTGAAGGGCTGGTTTGATCTGCAGCTGCAGTGGACCTTGACCCAAACACCATGATCAGGATGAGGAAACCGTCCCAAAACCATCAGTTGACTGAGCTTAAAAGCAAACTTTCTGTAGATTTATATGCTCTGTAAGGATTATGCTCGTGGGCTGCGTCTTTGATTTTTATTTTTTTCATTTGAATGTGTGCTACTCTGTTCTAAAGCATTAATTAAAAAGTCGTATTTTTTTAAATGTGCGTGGATGCAACCGTCTCTTCACCGCATTATACCTCTACGCATCTGATATGGAGGAATAATTCAGTAAAATGCAGGGAAAGCGTGGGTTAAAATCTTTAAATAGTTCACAGAGAGTGTGTGAGAAAGGAAAGTGGGGAGAAAATGATGTGCTGACATGGTGTAAATCCAGTTAAAGTTCACTTCAGGTCAACCATCGGCATCACAGCTCGGTGACTCTCGGCGCAGGCAGTAATTAGAGTTCAAGTCCACAAAACAGCCCGAGCTTCCTCACACTGTTCGTCTTTGTTTCAGGCGCTGCAGCGCTTTCAGACTGCACGTCCACACGTTCCCATACTCAGAGGAATTGTACTGGAATTAGGAATGGTGTCAGTATTTAAAATAAAGATGGTTTTCCCAAATGTCTAAAAACTCTGTAGATGCATGATAAAAAGCTGCAGTCTGGACGTACACCAGATCCAGAGGATGGCCTCAGTGTTCAACAGCCTGACTCAACTCAGTTCTGTTTAGTTCTCTTATCTAAGCAGAGCTGATGGTCAAGCCAACCAAAACTTTGTTTGCAGTTTTCTTTGGAGATTCAAGGCATCCAAAGGTCAAACAGTGATTGTATTAGCTCTTCAATAGCTATTTGAGCCATTTTGGAAGCCAGATTGGAATCAAAACACTTGGCACCAACGCTGCAGCACCAAAATAAGAAAATATTTCTCTATCGATCATTGCCAGATTGGTTGAGCTTGCTGTGAGGTTGTAAATTCCTCACATTTGACTTGTTCTGAAGGGTCAAACAGTCTAAGTGTCCACGCAGCCTGGGAGCCAGAAACAGAAAATATAGCTGACTGCTGATTACTGAGCCTAATCTTTCTGCTTTGACCTTTGCTTTGACCTTTGCTCACTAGTGCATAAATAGAAATGCACTGATGCAGAATTTCTGATATTTTTTCCTCAAGTCCAGAAATCAATCCAACGAAGTTCAGTTAGGTCATCTGGACATTTATTTTTTGGACGTTTCATCCTTCATCCAAAGGACTTCATCAGTCCTAGGAGCCACAACAAACTGAGTCCCACATGCAGCAAACCCACATAGTGGACCAAGCAGTTTGCTGGTGATAAGATGATTTCTGGAGCCCACCCTGTCCCCCTGTCGACTCCTCCGAGGCAGCCATAGCCAAAGTGGTTCAAACCATCAAAGGTCATGCTCAATAATCCAGGTAGAATATCCAACAAAGTTCAGTCAAGTCATCTGGACGGTTTCTTTTTATTGTTGTTGAGATGTTTCGTCCTTCATCCAAAGGATTTAAACAGTTCGAGGAGCCCACACTTGACTGATGAAGTGCTTTGGATGATGGACGAAATGTCTCAAAAAAGAAGAAGAAGAAGAAGAAAGAAACCGTCCAGATGACCTGACTGAACTTTGTTGGATTTTTCTATGTCCAGAAATCAATCTGTCAGACTTTTGTTTATTTCTTAGTAGACCTTTATGGATGCCAGGCAGGTAAGACAGTGATTTCTTTATTAGCATGTTTTTGCACAGACAAAAATAAAACTGTTTTGTACCTCACAATAAAATAAAACCAGGAATGGCAAGTTTTGGAAACGTATTGCTTAGAAATCAACTGGCATTTTGTAAGTGGAGCTTCAAAGTAAGGTTTATGCAATTTATATTTTAGAGGGTGTTTGGATTTAAAGTAAAAAAAGAGACAATTTTACCCTTTTTATATAAATAATAGTACATGTGTAATAAAATGTAGGTGGTCACTCATGGTGTTTCTGCTACTCTAGATTGCCAGCATATTTCCAAACTGGTTGAAATCCATGCCTTTCAGGGCTTTCTCAGCTGGGATGAAGGTCTGGAGACAACCTGCTGTGTTCTAGGCATCAGTTCCTTCATTACTAGTCAGCTCAGATGCACTAGATGAGCAAAATGGCCACTTCTCCTACCCCACCCCCTTTCCCCTCCATCAGTGCACACACTTCCAAACCCAGTACATTCAACACCAGCTCATCAAACACCGTGCATGTGTGCTCAGCTCAGAGAGCTGTCAAAGCAACATGCTGGAACATGACTTTGAGCTAACCTTAGGTTTCATCAGTGTTAGCTTTGAAAACGATGCATCGCTTTATGAACGCCCTACAGTTTAATTTTGGAGGGATTTTTGGCCGTTAGCTAGAACATGTGTTGACAGTGTTCATCAAACACCTGTGAAATTTGCATGGCTATACATTATTTATGAAACCATCAATCCCACAGTCCTTGTGCAACGATTCAGGTCAGCACTGACTGATTCCAGTAACACGACGGGGTCCTGTTGGGATGGTTCCTTTAGGGGTTTAAAATGGAAGTGGAGCAGACTTAATTTATAAGACAAACCAGTAAGAACCGGAGTGCTCATCCACTGCTTTGCAATGTATCAACCGACTAAATCAACTTGGTTAAAAACAACGGATTTTACAGTGAAACAGATTTGGAAGTGCATGCTGATGCAGCAGAAATGCTATTAAACTATTGTTATAAGTGACATCTGGAAAGTTGTGACAAAATTACAAAAAGTTTAGATTTTCTTTTATTTTATTTTAGGAATTTATTATCAACATGAGTGACCAGAGAAAAGACGTGGAGGATGACATTTTCTGACAGCACCATCCTTTCCCCTTTTTGTTTCCTATCCCTCCACACCCTCCCCAAATCTGTCCTTTAATGATTCCCAGACAGGAAGCAGAACTTGCACGAGGGAGGAGAGTAATTTTCCTTTCGTTGCTTGTCGCTCCTCTCCTGCCTTTCATGATGCACAAGCTCAGAAACTCATACCTGCAGGAAGACCAGTCAAACCACTGAAGTGTGAAAACTTCATTTGACCAAATCAAACTATGAAGAAGAAATCAGAAAGCTTGCGATAAGTACCAGGCCCCACGTTTGTCTGCAACCTTTCCCCTTCCCTGTAACTCCCCTCAGGTCTGCTTCTGCCTCTGAAGAGCGTCTACCGGCAATTAATCACTGGAAGGTATTTACAAGGCCACGGGACATTTAAAACACATGCAGCCTTTTCAATCCATCAGCAAACGAACTGAAGCTTTCGTCCTATGTGGTTTCATAAAAACATACTTAATGCTAACTGAAAGAAAATAAGTCATCTTTTTTTTAATCTAACCATTGAAATGGCAAAGAATGGTTGGTCTTCAATCTGCCAGTTGTTTTTCTCTTTTACAAAGCATCTAGTTGACAACACGAACTATGTTAATTATGTCTAAAGCCAGCAATTGAAGAAAAATATTCCCACTATGAGTAAAATATCATTTAGGGGCTTTAAAAGCATTATATTATAGTGCAATGAGAAGTTCACTGAGTGGTTTCACAAGAAGAGCTGTGGTCAACCTCTGTCCCATTATCAGTCAGATATGGACCCAGCTCCACCCACTCCATCCAGTCTGTGCTCCATGCTGCTCCAAAGCTTCTGGCATTTCCTTTTCCCTTTTGAACTTTAAGACTTTGTCTAAAAAAGCTCAGATATTGAACTTTGTGAGGAATATTTGTTGCGGAAAAAGAATCCTCGTGGCTGACGTCAGTTCGATCCCTTTGGTGTTTTGCTCTTTTTGACTCGGAGAGATGAAGTCTGCAAGACCCGAGTCTCCCCCAGCCTTCAGTGTGCTCATTTCAGAAGTGTAAACACTTTATTGCTCCAAGTTTATTATTTATTAGCACCAGTTCTGTTCAAGATCTGTTGGGTTGCTCTTCTGTGAAGTTGAGCCACGTTCAGAGTTTGCTCTGATGGCAACAGGGATGTGACGTTACCTCAGAGTCTTAAGACCTTTTTTTTTTTTTTTTTGATAGAGGAAGCTGCACCATTATGGGATTGATTGCAATGTGTGTTGCCAGGTGGAACCCTTATTCATCTCCTGTTCAAAGACGCTTACTTTAAAGTTGCCCTGAGCAATTTGGGTCTGCTTCTGTGAAAACACAGCAGCAAAAAGCCCCCGTCGGACAGAGGAGGTTCATAATAACTAGAAACACGACTGCTGAGCAGACAAACGACTGGGGTTAAAATAGTTTGGTTGCAGTCATAAAATTAAAAAAAAAAGTGCTGAAATGGAAAGTACAAGGAGCCCCACAAACAACTTTTCCATCCCAGCTGTAATGAGGTGAATCAACACAAAGACGTGCTTTAAAATTCTGCTCAGAGGGTGGAAAAACAAAAGGTTTACTGGAACCCTTTGAGCATTTCTTAACACTCAGTTTGAGAAACGCACATATTGATTCCATCCAAACAAATGACTTCAACCAGTTCCACAGAATGCAACAAATGGGTTCAAGCTGAAGCTGCAAACTGAAGAACTAAAGCATCATCTGGACGTGCAATGTGGATATTCTGGAAACTTTTGAAAGGCCTAAAGAATAAACTTTCTGGCAAAGAAGGGGAGTACCAGCCTGAGCAGCTCTACCACACCCCCTTTCTAAGCCACTGCTCTTTTCACTGTGCTGCATGCAGATTGGACTGATTAAAGCCTCTCATCACAAAATCAAGAGCGCGGTGGGAACAAGCCTTGGCAATGTATCTGGAACATTACAACACAAGCAATATAATTCCTAATAAAAAGAGAAAGACGCTTTAAATCGTCTTGAACACAGATCCGTGCAGACGTGGACCCAGATGTTATTTTTTATCTCCAAACCCACTTGTGGAAGGAACAAAAAAAAACAAAAAAACTATAAGATAATGCAGAAATTTAGTGATCCCCAAAGAGAATGTTCCAAGCCTATTCAAAGTTTCATTAAATTAAAGATTGACCTACCTGTTCTCAGTAGAAGCCAGACAGGGAGAACTGAAGCCGGGGAGATGAGCTTGACTTCCAAAATCCAGTCAAGTCAGGGGATGAGATTGTAAAGTGTCTGACAGGGCCTATGGGGTCGTTGGAATCGGACCGCAAGCAGCCAAAACCAAGCAGGTGTGCTCTCTCACAACAAGGGGAGGAGAGAAAAACGCATGGAAAAGGGGAGCAACAGCACACAGAGAGGGGAGAGACAGAAAGGGGGGTGGGGTCCAACCACCGAGCTCCTCTCTCTGGACTTAGACAATTGGTGGAGAACTTCCCTCGTTCTGGATGCGGGCGCCAAAAACAGCTGGAAGTGGAGAAGAGGGAAAAAAGCAGGGAGTGTGTGAGAGGGAGAGCGAGAATAGAGAAAATGGGAGAAAGAAAGGTAGAGGAAGAAAAAGAGGCAGAGAGTTTGAGGAAATTGGCAGCGTTTTGGCCAGCTGTCCCTCTTACTGGGACATCTGGTAATGATAGGTCCTGTGAAGCTTTGCTCACAGAGCTGCAAAGACAAACTCCTTTTCTTTCTTTCGCTTTCTCCCAGTCCCATTTACTCACATTCAGCCTTCTGACTGATTGCATAAAAAATAAATAAAACGTACGCAAAATTTATTCTAACTTATAATTACAACGATGAAAAGTTGGGACGCTGTGTAAAATTTAAATACATCAGAATGCTACAATTTGCAGATCTCATACATTCATATTTTAGTCACAATGGAAGATAGTAAACTTCTGAAATATTTAAATTAATAAATTGTGGTGTTTTATGTGGAAAAAATAAGGTAATTTGGAATTTGAAGGTGGCAACAAATCTAAGAGTTGGGACAGGAAATTGGAACAAGCTCTGTTGACCACTGCAAAGCCCCCCCCCCGTTCTTTTTACAACAGCCTGTAAACGTCGTAAATGTTGTTGTAAGGAATTTCTGGAGGTTTTAGAGGAAATGTTCTTGTCTGATTTAGGGTTCAAGCTGTTTAACAGTCCTGGCTCTTCTTTGCTGCATTATATATATTTTTTTTTCATTATGTGTGAAACATTTAAAAACAAAAAAATACCCTGAGAAGTCAGGACTGCATGCAGGCACCTGAACTATGCTACCATGCTTTTGGAATGCATCCAGTATGTGGTTTAGTATTGTTTTGCTGAAATGTGCAAGGCCTTCCCTGAAAAAGTAATTTCCTGACTGTGAGCATGTGTAGAGCATGGGTTTGAGAGGAATAGATACACAATGGCAGGTCAAGAATCACATGTTAAGATAGAAATAGTATCAAATGAAAACTATTCAATTTTAACAATTCATTTTAAGAAATGTGGTCAATTTGTCCTCCAGTAGTCGAAGTCTATAGCAGCATAACAAGCCAACCCTAACTATAGGATTTATCAAAAAGGAAAGTCTTAAGTCCAGTCTTAAAGCTGGACAACATGTCAGCCTCATGGACAGAAACTAGAGGTTGGTTCCACAAGAGAGGAGCCTGATAACTGAAAGATCTTCCTCCAATTCTGCTTTTGGAAACTCTAGGAACCACAAGTAAATCTGCAGTCTGACAGCGAAGTGCTCTGTTAGGAAAATATGGGACAATAAGATCTTGAATATAAGCTGGAGCTATGTTGTTGAGGGCTTTGTAGGTTAGAAGTAAGATTTTGAATATAATTCTGGATTTGACAAAGAGCCAATAGAGAGAAGATAAAACTGGAGAGATATAATGTCTCCTACTAACTCCAGTTGAGACTCTGGCAGCAGCATTTTGGATCAACTGAAGACTTTTTAAAGAAGTGCAGTGATGTCCAGAACAGAATCAGACCTGTTTAATTGCAGCGCTGTTAGACTATTTCTAGATACATTTTCTGTTAACTGGTGAGTCAACAAGTTTTTAAAACAAATTTGGAGCCGTCTGACTCAGAAGTTAACAGTAACACTCCTGTCAAGGGAAGACAAAAGCCAGATGTTAGTGGGCGGTAGTGACTTTTGCATTCATTAGAAGTCTCAACTGTTGGTGGAAATGGATACGAGTCAGGGGAACTCAACCAGACAACTTCACCGAAACTGAGCAGAACTGCTGGGTGTTAATCAGAAACATGGCTGTAATTCACTGGAACCCCAAAGGAACTTGTTTTGATTTTTTGTAAACGTGAACTGGACTATTTAAAGTAGGATTTAATCAGTTCAAGGTGGAGGATTTGGATTTTTTTAACCTCCAGTGAACCCAGCTTCATTAATCACTTTGACTGGAAGTTCATTAAAAACGAGTCTTGCTCAATACAAAGTTGTTTTATTTTTATTTTGAATCAGGTGAAACTTCCACTTTACTCAATATTCTCAGCCTCTGACTGAATACAGTCTATAGCTGTAATGTCTAGTCCTACATAAATATATAATATACCGTACTTGCCGCCGTACATGTCGCAACGCCGTATAAGTCGCATTAGTCCAAATATGTCTAATAAAGTGGAAACAAACTTAAATATGATGTTTTGCCGTATAAGTTGCATCTATTATGCGTCACCGCTGACCGCCCGGAAACGTGGGCCGGTGTTGTGCCAAAAATAAATAGGCTGCCAAATGTCGGCCGCAGAAGCGTGCACGTGAGGACTTTAACAAGAATTTAACAAGATTAGCATTTAAAAACAATAATTTGTTTGCTTGAAATTATAGCAAAGATGTGTCTCAGTCTAACTTTTCCTTAATAAATTAACTTTAATGGTCAAATCAGCTGTATATCAAAAGCCGATTCGCAGCCTTGGGAGTGCGCAGAGGCACGACTCGCTGTGCATTTCTTCAAAATCTAACAAGATAACCACCTAAAAACAATTATTTGTTTGCTCATCATTATAGTAAAGGTGTGTCCCAGTTTAACTTTTTCTTAATAAATGCACTTTAATGGTCAAATCGGCTGCATTTCACCTGGGCAGCGTGGCGAAATGCAGCTGATTTGACGTTTGCTCCTGGAGTTCCGAAGCGAGACGAAGGTGGCTTTGTATGGCAAGCCAAGTGTCTCATTAATAGCCACTTTTACCTATTAATGAGACACTTGGCTTGCCATATTAGTTGAGGGCCTTCTAGTGGCTGAAAATGGTAGTGTTCAATATTTTCCATGTCAGAATGAATGAAATCATCAGATCTCAGACAAAAATTGGATTATAAATATGGAGAAAAAACAAATGCGTCGCTTCGTTGTGTAAATCGCAGGCATGCTAATTTACACAAAAAACTGCGACTTATACGGCGAAAATTACAGTAACTAGAGAAATTACATTTCCTGCGAAAATGCAGTGTGAATGCTTATTGCATAAGAACTTACTGAGAAACAGCTGAAATGATTTAAAACACATGCTGAAATGTAGCTGAAATGGAAGAACAAGCCTAAATTAGCATAAGAAAGCAGAAAAAAACACTTATTTGCTTAAATAGGTTTAAATAAGCAGAAATTAGCACAAAAATTAGGAAATTAGCTAAAAAGACTGAAATTAGGAAAAAATGGCTAAAAGGTAGCTGAAAGGTATAAAGAAGCTTAAACTATCAGAATGAAGTGGAAAGAGCTGAAATTAGCGAACAAATGTGGAAATAGCTGATAAAACTAAAATTAGCATAAAAACTGCTAAATAGTAGTTGAAATAGCAGAAAAGGCTGAAACTAGCATAATTACGCTGAAAGGAGAATAACAAGCTGAAATTATCCGAAAGAAGTTAATTAGGCTGAAAATGGCAGAAATTACCACAAAAACTTAGCATTTATCTGAAAACTTTTATCTTTAGTTGACGTTTTTCCAAGTTCATATCTTAGATATTGTTACCGTTTTTCTCTTACATTTTATTGTTGGATGTAACTGGGACCCTGTGTACATAATATTGTTCCACCACATGTACCACATGGGGTGCGAACGACAATAAAGAAACTCTGACTCTCTGACTCTCTCTGAAAACAGCCAAAATTAGCTAGAAAATGCTAAAACGGTAGCTGAACAGGTTGAACAAGCTTAAATTAGCAGAAGAAAACGGAAAGAACATGTTTGTCAAATTAGACTGAAGGAAGCAGAAATGTGCACAAAAAAGTGAAAATTATCTGGAAAAAGCTGAATTTAGCACAACCAAATGAAAAGTAGCTTAAAAAAAAAAAAGCAGAAAGAAGTTTAAATTTCCAGAAGAAATTGGAGAGATCACATTTTTGCTGAATTAGGCAGAAAAAGTTTAAATTAGTTCAAAAATTGTGGAACTAGCTGAAAAAGCTAACATTAACATAAAACAGCTAAATAGTAGCTGACATAGCAGAGAAAAAGCTGAAACTTGCAGAAATAAGCTGAAAGGAGCATACCGAGCTGAAATCAGCAGAAAGAAGTCAGAAGAAACTCAAGAATGTTGTAGATAGCAGAAAGAATCTGAAAGGAGCACGAAACAGCTGAAATTAGCTAAAAGTAGCTGGAAAAAATTTAAACTTGCACAAGGAAGCTGAAGCAGAACAAAATGTGAAAGATGCAGTAAAAAGCTGTAAACAAATCTAAAGATTTGAAGGATGTAAAATGAGCTCAATTAATTTTCTATGGGGGAAAAAAGTGGCAGAAAAGGCTAAAAATTTCAAAAAGCTAAAGTTGCATCAACACAGTCATAGCACCATTCTCCTGAACGAGCTGAGCGTTTTGATTTATGGTTTGTTGAAATGGCACAAAAACTGTAGAACGAGAAAAATGCTGAAACACGTACGGAAGAAAAATGGATCACAATAGTGTGAATGCTTCATAAATATTCACACTATTATACTGTATGTCCGTTGATGCCTCTAATAGCACCTCCTAAATGGCATCATATTTGAATATTTTCAAATAAAGACTAAGCTTAAGTAGATGAAAATGTTGCATATTTCTACTTTTATCTAATTAACATCTCAGCACATGTGCTCAAGTGACGTTTAGTTATAAAAACTTCATGCTTGTAACATTTTGTATGACTAATACTTTGTTTTGTCATCGTTTTCTGCTTTTCCAGATTTTTTGTTTAATGGTGTTTTGCTCTTGTTTATTTGTGTTGGTGCTCGTTTTAGTCAACTGGTTTTGATTTTCTGCTTCCTTCACACCTGGTCTCACTTACTGATGACCACACCTGCTTCTTGTTAGTCTTCAGCTCCCTGGGTGTATATAAAGGAGCAGTTTTTGTTTCTTTCATTGAATGTATGGTCTTTTCAAGGAGTCAGTGATTTATTTTTTGAAATTCACTTAAATTTAACTGTGGTCAGAAGATGATTATTAAATGAATTATAGCTCAGAACAGCCATTTTCTCCCCCTGTTATATTCTTTGTTTGGTCTGCTGCAGAGCGTGAAGCAGATTAGCATGAGAGCAGGTTTCATCTTGTTTGAATTTTCCTCACATCTTGACAGCCTTTCATCCTAAAAGGCAAAGCACAGACCACACATCAGTTCAAGTGAATTTTGATTGTCCATCTTTGTTTTTAAAAACTTTGTGCATTTACAAAGTTTTTTTTTTTTTTTTTTTACAAACCGATTGCAGATTAAATATTGTCACTTAGAAGTTCTGATAAAATCTGTGCTCAAATGATGAAGAGCAGGAGAATTATGACGTGGTGGATAAAAGCTGTTGTCCAATAAAAAATCTGAGATCATACCTGCGTATTTTAGTAATGGAATTAAACAAGGAGACAACCCAGAAGGTGACGGAAAGCAGATCATTGGCATGACTGTCATGAAGCTGTCTGGAATCTATAACTTTAACATTAAATGGGTCTTTTTTTCAGGAACGCTGAAGCTGCTAACTTTTATCAGGAAGAAACATGTTTTGGAGACTAGTGTTAGTAAAAAGTTGAACATCTTGGCTCCCCTCATCAGTCATGATCTCACTTAAAATGGAGCTGTTTATCCCTCGAACACCCCTACAGGTCTAGATGAACATTAAAGTCCAGCAGGACAAATGACCTCCTGGGTGGTGCAGCTCTCCACCCAGAGACAATAACTGGGTGTTTATTCTGACTGTTGAAAGTAAAATAAAAACTCTTGAGATGAAATGCAGTTTGCACAATGGATTGCTGATACAGACAAGGCGGAGAGAGTATCTGAGGAAAAAAACGTGGTTCTACTTTAAACCAGAAAAGTACTGAAACAACCGAGGAAGGATTATTTCAAGCATCATGAACTTATAGTTTCAGTTGTACTGTCTGCTTTGTAGAATTAAAAAAAATCAAACTGCACATTGTTGACTTGGTTTAAAGCAAGGGTGTCCAAAGTGTGGCCCGAGGGCCATTTGCGGTCCTTTGAGTGATTTCATGCGGCCCACAACTATAATTAAAGAATGGTATAATTTTGACCCACGAGCTTGTAGTCCTTTTTAGAGTTAATGGTGACACTTTTTTTTAAACATCAAAACCGATTTAAAATAATCTTCTCAAAATGAGCAATATTACTGTAAGTACAATACATATATTTAGCTATAATAATCCCTTTTTATCCTACAAGAAACCTTCACTGACCTACCAAAATGTAGAATTTCGGATAATAATTCATAAAACTTGGCTAACAAGTGTGTTCAAAGAAAATTATTTCAGCTGATTAAATGATCGCTGGGAAGAAATTGGGACATTTTTAAAAGAATATATAAAGTTGTATCATCGACATACAAGTTGATCAAATTTATCAGTGTCCCTTCAAACGGTTTTTAAACTTTTTTTTTTTTTTTTTTTTCTTAAATTCAAAATATTCTGACCCACGAGTCCTTTCAGTTCTGGCCCACCATGAAAACGTTTAGACACCCCTAGTTCCCTGATTACCGTATTTTTTTTTTGGACTATAAGGCACACTTAAATTTTTTAATTTTCTCAAAAATCAACAGTGAGCCTTATAATTCGGTGCGCCTTTTATGTATGAAAACCGACCCATTCATTGATATTGCACCTTTTTTTTTTTT
>NC_056519.1:14754526-14829621 GCF_014905685.2 Nematolebias whitei | reverse complement strand
AAAAAAAAAAACCTTTGACAGTCATTATTGACGCTGCAGCAATGGAAGTCCTGAAAGTCTTCATTGCAGAATAAGACAAAATTCCTTTCCTGGATTCTTTAAACGATTCACCAGCAGTGAGGTGGTGGAGATCTGTCATTCCCATCTCTGAATAGAGTAGCTCAGCTATGGACAAAACGGATACACACACACACACACACACACAGAGGCACCATGTCAACAACAGGCTGACTGAGCCGGTGGTACTGTGGGAAATGACCTTTTTCAGACCAATCAAAGCACCCGGCAGTGTGGTGACACTTATTCATATGATAATTTCTGTGGAACAATCCCATCAGTTTGCTCCAGTGTTTATACCTCTTTCATAAAACAGACATGTAAAGATTAGCCAGTCATTTTCCAGACTGAATGGGTATTTTTTTTTTTTTTTCCTGTTAAGTTGAAATGGGTGCCAGTCTGGTA
The DNA here is from genome assembly GCF_014905685.2 of Nematolebias whitei. NCBI lineage: Eukaryota > Metazoa > Chordata > Actinopteri > Cyprinodontiformes > Rivulidae > Nematolebias > Nematolebias whitei. Next base: position 14,829,159 of record NC_056519.1, on the reverse strand, counting down.
GAACTGCCACATGTGTAGAGGATTTTTTTTTATTTTTATTTTTTATTTATTTAGGGATACAAATGCGGTTGCTTAAACATTACATTACCGAATATGCTGCTAAAAATGACTCATAAATATATTTATTATATTCATTCAGCTGAATTAAAGGAAACCATTCCGGCATTTATTTTTCAGCTTCAACCCCACAGTTCTTTGAGGGGGGGAAAAAAAGCAGCAGACACATAAATTGATAAAAAATAAAAAATAAAAAAAACGCGCTCAGTGGAAGTTTTGGTAAAAACATGGCCATTCATGGCTGCCAGGACTTTTGTGTCCATGGCGACAGAGTCATGTAGAGCAGAAAGTGGGAGAGAAACACTTCACACCCAGCCAAGTTTACTCTGCATCCGGTATAATAAGTACCGGTAAGTGAAATTGTCAGTCGCAGCTTCCATGCTGGTGTGCACAAAAATATAAAAATAGATTCATTTAAAGTGGCAAGAAAAACATTTACAAACAAAGTGTACGAAATATGGAGAAAGTAGCTTATACGAGTTATCGAGCTGTTCCAACTGATGCTTGCCCAGTGAGTTATAGTCTCTCATAGCCACATTATAAACACCTAATCAAACGCATATGGGTTTAAAATAAAAAATGTGGAACAGGAGCAGCTCTTCAAGTGGAACATATAAGATAAAGTTCTCTAAGGGGATGAGAACCTCCTAAAATAAACATTTTTAACCACTCAGTGGATTGTTTCACATGCAATCTGTCTGCTTTTGTGCCGTTTTTTTTTTTTTTACCTTATTGCATTAAGCGTTTTGAGTCACAGGGCTGAACTGAGCATCCGATCTGACTCAATACACTGCAAGGCCATCCATCTAAATTTGTTAACAGCACCCGAGTGGAGTACATTCTTGGTACTGGACCAAATCACATTCTTTTTAAGAAACTCCCAGAAAGTAACAATTTGGATGTACATCAACAGCTGATTTTCTCTTGGATTCATCCCAGTTCAAGATGGCTGCCAGGGCTAATCAGCTTAAGCAAATGAAAAATTAATGTCAAATTTAAAAATGAGCTAAACTTTGTTGCGGTAGTATGGATCATCCCTAAAACGTACTAAATGTTTTTAAAAGGCCCCTCTCCAGGGCTTAATTTGTAAACTGAATGCCAAAACACAAATGACCTCCTCCAGAAAATTTTGATTAAAGTAAATGTGATTTCCTACATTTTGGTGTAATTTTAACAGGTTGTTCAAAAGTTCTACATTTGTAAACACTACACTTCAGTAAAGCATCTCTTCCCCCCCCCCACCCCCACTTAACAGAATCCTCAAGTAAGTGTGGCTCAGAACTGAGCTCGACACTGTCCCTACTTGTTGTTGTCCGACTCCACATGTGAAACCTCCAGGCACCTGCCTGTGTGCTCCTACCTTCGTACGACTGCCTGGTTAGCTCGGCACTCACCCACCCACACCCCTCGTTTTTATGGGCAGAGATCTTGTTAAGGTTATAGGTGGAAATGCCACTTAAAATAGGCAAATTGTATGCTGTTGTGTTTAAAATTAGTGTTTATGTAGTTTATTTTCAGTTTGACATCCAATATGTTTTTTTTTTTTTTGTTTTGTTTTTTCTCCGTTCAAGGCAGTGATATTTGTTCATAACTTTATTCGTAAGCCTGAGAGTTGCCAGATCAAAGCAAATAGTTACTGGAACACACCCTGTCAAAATAAGAGTTTGTGAATCCTGTTCCAGTAGGATCCGGCTCAAATTAAGCCCTGCCCCCTCTCTGTTTGAAATGCAGGCCTTAAGTTTCTTCTTCTAGCTGCTCACATTTTCAGGGATCGCCACAGCGAACTCACACCAAGACTTGGCAATTGTTTTTACTCCAGATGCCCTTTCCTAATGCAACCAGAGACCACCGTGCTACCACAGCCCACTGTGTGGAGCAGAGAGCTAGGGCGCTTGCGGGAGCAGATGGTGGTGGGGGTTAAGGGCCTTGCTCAAGGGCCCCACTTTTTTTTTTTATGTTGTCTGGGAGCTTGAACAGGCAACCTTTTGACCAGGCTAGCTTTCTCTAATCTCTGTGCCACTGATGGAGTTAATTCTGTTTGTCTGTTAGCAAAATATCTAATGAACCACTGAATTGTGGACAATATGCTTTCCTCCAAAGAATGCTAATTTCAGTATTATTGCAAATGTCGACCAAACCTGGTAAAAGTAAAAACGCATTTGATGGATTTTTAGTGCCATCACTCCCAGGAGCAAGCTAAAATGTATATACATTTTAAAATTTTACTAATTAAAAAAAAAAAAAAAAAAAAAAAAAAAAATTGGACACCTAAACCATCTTTTTTCATCTAAAACGTGTATATATATATTTTTTTTTTTAAATGTTTTGCGTGGCTTGATTTCTGCAGACCTTAACTCCATTAAAAACTACCCCATCAGTTGGCAGGTGTTTATATCAAGCGGCACCACAAACTAACATTATAAAACACACATTTTATAGTTTGAGACAGCCGCTTAACCAGTAAGGAATGGATTTTATTGCATTATTTCACCACAAGAATTTGAAAGGCACACATCAAATAAAAGTAGTAAGTGCTATTGAAGGTGGTTTCAGTGAATAATCATCATGCTTTGAGTAAATGGATTTTATCTATTGCAGATTTTTTTTTTTTTGTCACAGCAATTACCAGTGTTCAATGCTTATCTCTTTAAATGTTTTTTAATTTCTCCATTCTCCCACATTTCAATCTGTTTTTGATTTACTGGACTTATGTGAGCAGCCAAGCAGCTCTCTTGTCTGCCAACAAAGTGAGCGTGAACCTTCCAGAGCGTCTGTGTTTCTAACAGACGTGTTGGCTGCCAAGCGTTTTGTAGAAATGACCTTTTGAGAACTGATTTTTTTTTTTTTCACGTTTTCAACTTGGATGTCATGGAAACAAAATAAAATGTGCATTTCCAGTTACTGATTGACGAAGCTGCAACTAGCAATCCACCAAGACAAGAAAATTAAATTCTCAAACTTTTTTTTTTTTTTCTTCTTTGAGGATTTTTTTTTTTTTTTTTTTTTTTTTTTTTTTTTTTTTTGCTCAATAAATCCAGCGTGTATTCTTTTTGTCGCCCGCAGCCAAAAATCGAAACTGGACAAATGTTTTTGATGGTTTTTGTGTGTTGGTTAGCAAAAATATAATGAAACTCTGGATGGATTTTAATGACATTTGTAGAAAGTAATCATTTGATTACTGCCTTGACTTTTGGAGTCAAATCATTTTAAGATGGCCGCTGCTACTAAGTGACTTTAAAATCACAAAAGGCTTTTACCTCCAGTTTTACTCCGAGTTCACTACACAGACATTGATCTCAAATCTGGTGGTAGTAGCTGAGACTGATGCCTAACAAGCATTCTGAGTGCCAGCAAGATTGTTCAAGGACTTTGTTTAAAGTCTTGCACTTAACCATTTGGACCCTGTTGGCAAAATATCTGAGGAGCTATGGATAAATATTAAACTTTCAGGAAACAACCATTTGATGTACGTCTAGACCTGATTGGAAACAAACCAATTCAAGAAGGCCACCAAAGCCAACACAAACTGGACTATAGTTTAATCAGTTTTCCACATATTGTGCTAAAACTTGGTGTGGGTGTAGCTGAGTCATTCACAATACATAATCTGAGCACCGACATCATACTGATGATACATACCGTATTTTTTGGACTATATGGCACACTTAAAATCCTTTTTTTTATTTTTATTTTTCTCAAAATATGACGGTGAGCCTTATGAATTAATTCTGGTTGTGCTTACTGACCTCAAACTGATTTTTATTCAGTTATTGTGAATGCAATGAATAAAGTTCGACTTGTCTGACTGTTTTGTTTCACTTAATGCACCTTTTTTATAGTCCGAAAAATACAGTAACGATTTCTCAGGATTTGACTAAAATTGCTAAAACTCTTTATTTCTCATAAAATATAAGTTTAAAACTGGGCCTGAAAGATGACAGACAATAAGCATTCCTTCAATAAAGTTTGTGTTCATTCATTTAAAAAAGATACAATTCTCTAACATGCATTTGGGTTATAATGAATCTAATTAAAAACAAAACTTCTTATTATCAAATCGTGTATATAATTTCAGTAAAGGCTGAACTTATGTTCAGTGGATTTAATTTCACAATGCCAGCATTAAAATGACGAGTTCTCCTTCAGTCTTTTAAAAGCTGCAAACTTCTCGTTGAGCAGAAAGACTGTTTGTTGTCCTCTACATGCATGCTATAACATTTATGGCCTTGTTTAATCTTAAAAAGTCAGCACTTAATGATGGGAAGTTGTGATTTATCCTGACAGGACACATGGCTCGAGGCAGTCACTTTATGATCATTGATTAATCACCCAAACAGGATGAATCCTGACAGAAACATTCATGCCAAATTAAAACCGCTGTATAACTAACCTTTGACTGGTTTTAGTAAAATTCTCAGTATGAAAAAAGCTTAATATATAAAGAAGTGCAACCATTTGAATTGTAGGTAAAAATTTGTCTGCAACATGTTTCATATAAAACAAGTACAAACCGGATTCCAAAAAAGTTGGGACACTAAACAAATTGTGAATAAAAACTGAATGCAATGATGTGGAGGTGCCAACATCTAATATTTTATTCAGAGTAGAACACAAATCACAGATCAAAAGTTTAAACTAGAGAATGTATCATTTTAAGGGAAAAATCTGTTGTTTCCAAATTTCATGGCGTCGACAAATCCCAAAATAGTTGGGACAAGTCCATTTTTACCACTGTGTGGCATCCCCCCCTTCTTACAACACTCAACAGACGTCTGGGGACAGAGGAGACCAGTTTCTCAAGTTTAGAAATAGGAATGCTCTCCCATTCATGTCTAATACAGGCCTCTAACTGTTCAATCGTCTTGGGCCTTCTTTGTCGCACCTTCCTCTTTATGATGCGCCAAATGTTCTCTATAGGTGAAAGATCTGGACTGCAGGCTGGCCATTTCAGTACCTGGATCCTTCTCCTACATAGCCATGATGTTGTGATTGCTGCAGAATGTGGTCTGGCATTATCGTGTTGAAAAATGCAGGGTCTTCCCTGAAAGAGATGACGTCTAGATGGGAGCATATGTTGTTCTAGAACCTGAACATAGTTCTCTGCATTAATGGTGCCTTTCCAGACATGCAAGCTGCCCATGCCACAAGCGCTCATGCAACCCCATACCATCAGTGATGCAGGCTTCTGAACGGAGCGTTGATAACAACTTGGGCTATCCTTGTCCTCTCTGGTCCGGATGACATGGCGTCCCAGTGTTCCATAAAGAACTTCAAATCGTGACTCATCTGACCACAGAACAGTCTTCCATTTTGCCACACTCTATTTTAAATGACCCCTGGCCCAGTGCAAACGTCTGAGCTTGCTTAGAAATGGCTTCCTCTTTGCACTGTAGAGTTTCAGCTGGCAACGGCGGATGGCACGGTGGATTGTGTTCACAGACAATGCTTTCTGGAAGTATTCCTGAGCCCATTCTGTTATTTCCTTGACAGTGGCATTCCTGTTTAAGGTGCAGTGACGTTTAAGGGCCCGGATATCACGAGCATCCAGTAGAGTTTTACGGCCTTGACCCTTACGCACAGCGATTGTTCCAGATTCTCTGAATCTTTTGATGATGTTATGCACAGTTGAAGATGATGACTTAAAAGTCTGCTATTTTACGCTGGGTAACACCATTCTGGTATTGCTGCACTATCTTTCTGCGCAACAATGGTGGAATTGGTGATCCTCTTACCATCTTGGCTTCTGAGAGACACCGACACTCGGAGAAGCTCTTTTTATACCCAATCATGTTGTCAATTGACCTAATTGGTGTTAATTGGTCTTCCAGCTGTTCGTTAAATGCTCAATTTCCTTTTTCCAGCACTTATTGCTACTTGTCCCAACTTTTTTGGGATTTGTTGACACTGTGAAATTTTGAATCAACATATTTTTCCTTTAAAATGTTACATTTACTCAGATTAAACTTTTTGATCTGTCATCTATGTTATATTACGAATAAAATATTGACATTTGCCATCTCCACATCATTGCATTCAGTTTTTATTCACAATTTTGTTTAGTGTCCCAACTTTTTTGGAATCCGGTTTGTAATTTCATTGGAAAAATCAATGTTTACCATTTAAATTACATGGTATGATTCCCTTCTAGTCCTAATCTGCTGTAAAAAGCTGTAAACATCTGGACATAGATCTTACATGACAGCTCCTTCTGATGCCCGTCTAATTTAAAGGGCGTGCTCAACTTTTCTCTCCATTTACTCCCATCTTCTTCCCAGTTTTGAAAAGCGTGTGAATCTGTCTTCACAGTTTAGGCCATTTTTTTTACAGCGTTCGTGCAACGAGTTGAGCAAATGGGGAAATAATGGTGCAGTGTGGCATTTCTAATGCGAAGCTTGAGCTGCAGTAAGGTTATATTGAAAGAAAGCAAGTCTGGGATGCATCAGGCTTATTTTTCCACAGGTGGATTCTGTAAAATGAAATATGCTTCGTGGCACAGCAGCTGGCTTTATTCACATCAACTCCATGTGTGCTCAATCATCTTTTCTCACAAGACTTTGTTTTAATTCAGATTTACGTTGTTTCCCTTTCAGTTTGCGTTTGTGCACTTTAATGGAACAGAGTAAAATGGATGATTTCACAAGGGAAGTGTCAAGGAAAGTGTCTCTCTGTGACACCTCAGCAGAGAAACCCTGTCATTATTGTGCTGTCAGTCCATGTTGGACTGGTTTGTGCCTGTCTGCCACCGTTTCAGTCTTTTTACATCCATACTGACATAAAGCTGTGACATTTGGAAAAGAGATTTCTGTCGAACAGCAAAATATAAATATATTGTGGAGAAAAGATCTAAAGTTCATTTGGACTCTTAATTACTCATTTTTGTTTTGAAAAATCCCAGCAGCCACATAACGTTGACCCTCACTCACACACTAATAGAGACTCGGATTAGGCAATATCTGATGCTGCAGTCCAACTCGGATACGTCTGTTGATATGAGAGGCCAGGAAAATCTTAAAAAAAACATTATGTAAACAAGACTAACTCAAAAAGTGCCTGGCATGGGAGACAAATATAAATAAACTGTCAAAATGACGAGATCTGCATGCTCCTAAAGGGAAAACGACACCGAAGTTAAGATGAGTTTTTTTCAGATAGAGTCGATGAGGGGAAAAAACGAACACAATTTCTGATTTTAAAAGCCCTTTCTTATTGTATAAAATGGAAAATAAAAACAATATTCCTGTTATCTCATATGTTCAGATGAAACTAATGAACAATTTGCAATGGTTTGAAGATGTTGCATTTAAAAATGCTGGACTGTGTCGCAGGATCATGGAGTTAAGAGGTGGTGAAAGGACTGAGCTGCAATGGTTTGGTGAGGATCTTCTTCCCAGGAAGTAAAATTTTGTCTTGTTTACATGACCTGATCTCACAACAGACGGCGTTAAAGTGAAGCTGATTGAAGGGGTGAGTTGTTGACTGAACTTGTGCTGTAAATATTCTTTATTTGCTCATATTGGCAGAAGGCCCGAGTCTGAGCTGACCCAAGACTAAATATTGAATTGAAACAACTATTTAATATAATCAGCTGTCTTTTTATATATCGTATTTTTCAGACCGCAACTTCTCCTCCTCCACACCACAGCCCTCAGCATGGGCTCCCCCCAGGGCTGTGTGTTGAGCCCCCTCCTGTTCACTCTGCTAACTTATGACTGTGTACTGACTCATCCAGACGATACATCTGTGGTTGGATGCATCAAACAATGAGTCCAGCTACAGGCAGAAGGTGAAACACCTGGAGAGCTGGTGAAAAGAGAACAACCTTCACATCAATGTGAAGAAGACAAAGGAGATGGTTGTGGACTTCAGAAGGTACAAACACACCTACCCCCCACCCCAACATAGGAGAATCTGCGGTGGAAGTGGTCTCCAGCTACAAGTACTTGGGTGTACATCTGAATGACAACCTCATCTGGGGCAACAACACCACCAGCCTGATCAAGAAAGCTCATCAGAGACTCTACTTCCTCAGACGGCTGAGGCGAGCTGGTCTGGGAAGCTCAGTCCTCACCTCCTTCTACAGGTGTGCAGTGGAGAGCATCCTGTGCTCCAGCATCAACGTGTGGCATGGAGGCTGCACAGCTGCAGAAAGAAAAGCTTTGCAGAGAGTGGTGAAGGCTGAACAGAAGACTGTTGGAGTCAGTCTCCCCACCATCACAGACATCTACACCTCCAGATGCAGGAAGAGGGCCACCTGCATCATGAAGGACCCCACTCACCCAGCGCACACACACACTTTTTGCCCCGCTCCCATTAAGTGTAGAACCATTAGACTGAGGAACAGCTTCTACCCTGTGGCTGTTGGACTCATGAATCTCTTACTAGAATAATCACTGTGAAAATTACTGTAATGCCACTTGGTTGATATGTGCTGCTGATCATTTCATGTTGCTGTGTTCATTAATCCTCATCTGCTCACCCAGACTCATGTTCGTGCTGCTGCTGTTTTGCGCATTGTTTTTGTACCATTAGTGCGTAGTGTATTCTTAGTTTAGTGAAGGTAGTATATTCTTAGTTCATGACTCGGATCTTACTAATGTTTTTCTTTACAATTTGTGTTTTTGTTGGCTGTAACTGGGACCCCGTGTACATAGTTTTGTCCCACCTCATGTACCCCTTGTGGTGTGCATGACACATAAATCACTCTGGAGCACTTATAATCCTTTTAATTTTCTCCAAAATCGACAGTGAGCCTTATGTATTAGTTCCGGTTGTGTTTACTGACCTCGAACTGATTTTATGTGGTACACAGCGCTCAAAAATCTGTCCAAATGAACTTGTTTCACGTAATGTGCCATATAGTCCGAAAAATACGGTAGATGAAATGTAGTCATTTTAAATTTACAAACCGTTTTGATCTAGTGGTGACGTTTGCCATTAGTGGCAGCAATCAGTGAGACTCATGGTTTGTATTACTTTTATTATTTTCTTTTAATTATTGTTAATTTTCCATCCTTATAGCTCAAGCTTACTTTGAAATGCATCCCTCTCACGGATGACACTATAAAAGGTTTTGAAACATTTGATTGCTACCTGGAATTAACAGTTAAAAAAAAAAAAAAACGATCAAGTGTATAAATTTATAAATCCAATTACTTGAAGGGTTTGCCCTTTTTTTTTTTTAATGCTCATCTTGTTGTTTCTCATATTTAACAAAGTTTTCCGTGTCTCTTTTAAAATCTGAGTTGAAACAAAGTTTCTTGATTTATTCAGCCTCATCTCTGCTGTTTTGTGAGGGAACGACAAGATTTATTTTGCATTTGCCGTGACAAAGTGATCCTCTTTGGATATTCGAAGCAGACGGATCTAACTCGCCAGTAATTTTTTTTGACTTACCGGTACCTCTTGGCTACGATTTCTGCCGAGCGGATGAAAGATTCTCGCCAAACATCCTGAATTGTTTCACTACATGTGAATGGCCTTATTTCCTTCATGTTTCAGTCCATAAACACAACTGCACAGTGCAAAAGTCACAGCATGGATCTGGACAGTGTAGTTGTGCCATCACATTATTTTGACGGGGGTTTGATTAATAAAAGTTCATCAAGGCAAGATGAGTTGAGACCAAACACTGCCTTTGTTTCATTGGATAACCGTTTGTCACATTTTGTTTTAATTAATCATTTTATGTGTCAAATACTGGTTTAACCTCCCTTTTTAACTTTTGATTTAATTTCATCAAGACGTGTTGCAGGTTTTTACAAGTGAACAGGAAATGACTGAAAAGGGAAGATTACACCCAAAAAGACACTCTGGAGACTTTATCTGCTGCTTCTGTAAATACAATTCATCTCTTCTTTATTTTGTACTACATTGATACATTGTGCTTGTATTTTTATTTAGCTCAAGCCTAATAATTCCTTATTTCCACTGTCACGTTTAATCCATATGTGCAATGATAACAAAGTTAACTTTATTTCCACGTTTCGGGGTATAAACGTTTAAAATCGATGGAATAGAAAAGCATTCTCAACACTTGATAATAATAATGAAGATTATTAAGGTTTATGAAATAAAGTTGCTTCTAAAGGTTGCAGAGCAAGAGAAAAAGAAAGCTGGTGAGGGCTGAGATTGTTGGTGGAGCTAATACCAGTAGGTGTTGGCCACATCGGCTCTCTTCCAGACTTGATCATTTACCTGTGGTTCATGGCAGACCTGCTTTGCATGGAATGGATGAGATGCAGTCAAACTTTTCCACGTTCCCATGAAAGGGCTGCAAAGTCTCCAAAACTTGAAAAGGGCCATGTGCCTTTCTGTGTCGGGATGAAATCAAATATTCTTGGAGAAGTCATTTCAAACCCACTCATTCAGCACCACGTTAAGCAGAGGGAGCCAAAGTCAGGAACCAGGTTTACTTTTACTGGGTCCAGAATTTCCTTTTTTATTTTATTTTTTATTTTTTATTCAGAGCTTTCGCCTGACTGGTTGAATCTGGATACTTTAGCTCTTTAAAGACCAGCAAGCCAGACAATCCCCAAGTTGCACTTGGATCAGTTTGAGTTTACTTTAACGTCTGCCCCCATTCTTTCCACATACTTCACATTTTCTTGAGCGGGGATGGTGTGACTCTGCAGCCGAGGTGGGGAGAAATGACCAGAGTGGAACAGAAGGTGCACACACAACCACTTTTCCATCTTCAGATTATCCTAAAGGTGCAGACAAAAGTCTAAAATTACACTAGCTCTGGATTATGAGAACTTTGCAACACAGACCTTAAAGTTATGGATGGCAACTGACCCAAACTGGTTAACATCCTAAATGCTCTGGACATTGACACTTTACTTACAATAAACAAAATTCAATGAACTGGAAATGTTTTTTTCCCCACTCTGGGTGTATGCTGTTTGTGGGACTCTGTTTGTTGGTGGCTCCTCAGATTGAAGAAGTCTTTTCGGATGAAGGACGAAACATCTCAGGGGGTGGGGAAAAAAGCAAAAACGTCCATTTGACCTGACTGAACATTGGATTTTTACCTGGATTAATGAGAATGAACTTTGGTAAATTTATTGTTGTTCAACTAAAATTTTAGGTTTTCAGGCTTTCAAGTGGAAACTGTATTTATAAAACAAATATGTAATAATCAGGCTCTGGAGAACACCTAAGTATTTTAATTTTCTTTGATTTGCACCATTGGACATCCATTTAACACTCTGGATGATTTTTTACATACTTTGAGTTTTTGTAAAACAACTTTATGAAACTGGAAATGTAGAAATTTGGTTAAATTGGTGTTTTACAAAATTTGGGATTCATATTTAAGTGTCTAAAACATGCTGTGGAGCAGAAATGATTCGTTTTCCAACTCTTGGCTCAAACATGACTGCTCCCTCGATCTTATTTAATATGATGATGATGATGAAGATGATGATGATGATGATGATGATGATGATGATGATGATAATAAAAGAAGAAAAAAACACTTACCAAATTCATAATTAATTGCCTACTAGGCTCTCTTGCTTTTCAGAATTTATAAAGACTAATGTATTTTTTTTTCCTCTTGTGTCATGACAAAAGGAAAATCAATGGAGTTTTTAAAGGTTTATTATTTTTCTTACGTCTTTAGAACTATTTTAAATGCAAAAATACACCAAACTGGATTTCTTTTGGTACAGTGTCACTTTTTTTTTATTTCACTTCAGTGCCACTAAAATCGGAACAACACTAATGTTGCACTACCTTTTTTGAAAATTCATTATTCTTAATTTAATACTTTTAATAATTCCCATAAAAATATAATTTAAAATAAGAACTACAAAGGCGTCTTGTGTTGTGAATTGTCAAAATAAACTGTTATTGCTTTGATGCTCACACAGACTAAATACTAAATGGATAAAAATAACATTGAATTTTTGAGTTTGGAACCATAACCACATGAATTAAAGTGCCAGAAATGTAATTCTAGAATTGGGTAAAGCTCCATTACACACAATATTGTGCACACACGTGAGCAGTTTTACATCTGTGCTGAACCCTTGAGCCACAACTCTTCAGGGACTTTTAATTTTAGTGCAAAGGAGGAAGAAACACTGCTGCTTATAGGCCCTCATCAGCTCCTCAGTCAGACTTGATCACATGCTATAGGCAGGTTTTCTTCCTGGCTAAGGTGTCGCCATATATCATCTTTGATGCAACAGACTCCTGCTTCATTATAAGTGCAAGTTATGCAGGCCTGAAAATAAAGCTCGTGGGTCAGATGTGTGCCGGGGGCCACCAGTTAATGAAAACAGTCGGGATTTTGGTCAAGTGATATAATATTTTATGAGTGGTCATGAAATGTGATCCAGGAGTTCCCCTCCTGATGATTTTAAAATCCACCTCAAAGGATCAAAGTTTGATTGCTCAACTACTTTCATCACGAGGTCTTTGCAAAGCAAAGAACATCTATCAGAAGGTGTTGAACTAATCAATGAATACAAGCCAACTAATTTTGCTGACACATTTTTCTAACTCACTGGGTTTTATTGTGCAAATGTAAAGTTATTTGCCTAAATCGGGTGTAATGATTGCAAAAAAAAATTGATCTGACAGGAACTTTTAGGACAAACTCCAGGTTTTTAATGCACATTTCTCTGCTCAGCTTCTGGTGTCCAGGTAACTTCTTTATAGACTTTTCACTAACACTTTTTAAATGGAATGATTCAAAGACAAATTACCTTGTTTTGCCCATGATTCAAAATGTTTTGATCATTTTCAAAACTTCTTACAAGCAGATCTGCAAACTTCTTATTTTCCTGCTGTCATTTTATGGCTCAGCTTTGTCTGCTGTCCTTTCTGCTTATTAACTTTCAAAAACACTTCAGGAAAAGTGGAGTGGGAGAAAGATGGCTTAGGTAATGTCTAGCATGGAAAACAGTGCTGAGCTCAGGGAACCTGCACAAGAACGAGACTTTTCTGTATTTCTCCAAAGTGCTTACTGTTGTGGCCTGCCTTAGATTAGCTCCTTAAAACTCTTAAATAACATTTTTAGTGACCTGATTTGTTTCAAGGCAGTCTGTCTAGCCTTTGATTAAGAGTTATTATGAATAAAACAAAATAGGGGCTTGCTAAAATTGACCTGGGTTTATGGATTTTGTTTTTAAGGGGATGATTAACACAAGTCAGGTACTTTATATACACTTTAAACCCACTAACTTTTAGAATGAAATATAACTAGAGAGTGCATTTCCTACGAAAATGCAGTTCTTGCAGGAAAAACAGCTGAAATTGGCTAAAAAATGCTGAAACATAGCTGAAAATGTAGAACAAGTGTAAATCAGCAGGAAAAAGCAAGAAATCAAAAGTTGAAATGAGTGCAAACAACACGGAATTAGCTGAAAAAGTTAATATTAGTATAAAGCAGCTAAATATAGCTAAAATAACTGAAACTAGCAGAAATAAGCTGAAAGGAGCATAACAAGTTGGAATTGGCAGAAATTTAATTAGGCTGAAAGTGGCAGAAATTACCATGAAAAACTTGAATTTATCTGAAAACTGCTGAAATGACCTAAAATATGCTAAAACGCTAGATGAAAACATAGAACAAGCTTAAATTAGCAGAAGAAAGCAAAAAGAACATGTTTGCCCAGTTAGGCTGAAAATAAGTAGAAATGAGCACAAAAGTGAAAATTGCCTTTAAAAAAGCAGAAATTAGCATAAAACCAAATGAAAAGCAGCTGAAAGGAAGAAAAAAGCTTAAATTACCAGAAGGAAGTGGAGAGAATGTTGAAATGACTAACGATAGTGGAATTGGCTGAAAAGGCTAAAATAAGCATAAAAAATAGCTAAATAGTAACTGAAATGGCAGAAAAAGCTGAAACTTGCAGAAATAAGCTAAAAGGAGCATAACAAGCTGAAATTAGCAGAAAGAAGTTAGAAGCACACACGTTGCAGTTACCATAAATATTCTGAATGGGGAACAAAGCAGCTGAAAAAACAGCTGAAAATGGCTGAAAGTAGCTGAAAATAAAAAGTTTAAATTTGCACAAGGAAGCTGAAAGAAACTGAAGCTGAACAAAATGTGAAAGGAGCAGCAAAATGTTGTAAACAGATCTAAAGGTCTGAAGGATGAAAATGAGCTCCGTTCATTTTCTATGAGGGGAAAAAAAATTGCAGAAAAGGATAAATATGTCAAAAAGCGAAAAGTGCACCAACACCAAAAGTCATAGCTGAATTGTTCTGAATGAGCTGAACGTTTTGATGTATGATTTGTTGAAATAGCACAAAAATTGGAAGAAAAATATGGAAGAAAAATGGATTGCAATAGTGTGACTGCTTTATAAACTTTCACACAATAATGAAATGAGGGACTAAATGTGGGTCTGTTGTTAAAGTCAGTGAAAAATACCCAAAGCACCAGGCAGACCACCATTTAAACATGTTTTAACTCGTTTTCATCCTTTTGATGGAAACCTGAAGGCCTGAGGGAATTCACCGGCTTACATAAATCATAGAATTTCATGATAAGGAGGATTAACCTTTGACTCAAAGGCAAAATGATCAAATGTTTAAACTCTGCCAGCTTGACAAACATGTCTCTCTACCTTTAGGTACTGAGCTGCACACTGACATGTTTACAATAACCCTAAACACAGCCTCAGATGAGTGGGGTCTTTACAATTACATTGACAATAAACAGTATTAACATGCAGACACAGATAATGAACAACTGCTGCACCCAGAGAGGTCGCTAAGAATAGGCTGGTGGCCACAAACGGATTTGTGAATAAATCAGAAAAGTATTGGGCTGAGAAAAGTACGGGTCACAATTCCAAGAAGCAAAAACGGAGATTAAAAAAAAAATTCAGACGAGGCCTAAATATTCATTAAAGCCACTGAAAACATGTGGCTGTCAGTCTGTTTACTTCGGTAAACTGTTTCTATTGCTTAAAAGTACAAAAACTGAGACGGGACTAAAAAGTGACTCCTGTAATCAACAGGGAGTTTGTGTTATGTTTCTGAAAGTGAACTTCACGTCTCGACTCGCTTCAGTTGGGAACCAACGAGATGCTCCAGAGGAGACCGTCTCCGATCGTTAGACCCTCAGGAGGAGCTTCCTGAAAAGATTAGCAGAATTATTTAATTTGAATAACTTTGGCTTCAGGGTCAGTGAACCCAGTGGCTTGTTGTATTGTAAACAAAACAGACTAAAAGTGGTCCATCAGGCCAAATTTGACCTACCAGTAATCTATAGGAGGCCTGTCACAATAAAAAAATTTGCTGGACGATTGTCACAAATTATTGTGATGAACGACTATTATTTAAAACTTGACAATAATTAGTAATTATTGTCAAATTTAAGAAGAAACATTGGTAAATTTTTATTTTGAATGTAGTATCTTTTTTGACCACTGGATGGCAATATAAGACTGAACCAAAGGATGGATAGTGAGGGAGCGAGCAGCGTGTCTCTAAGAAAAATGGGAGGGAGGCCCCTTGACGTGACATGGGTCGTCTCTTTTTCCGGTTCTCAAAATGGCGGACGCTCTGTGTGGTTTAAGCTGTTTAGCATAGCATTTTTTGCATAAAGCTTTTAATAAAAAAAATCAGTAAACAAGTTCTGTTTTTTTTGTTTGTTTTTCTGTTGGCAGAGAAAAACAACTTTTTACACAAAGGCATGGGTTTCAACCATGAATTTTGGAGCATCAACAAGACAGATTTTTTTCCCCGAGGTCGGCCTGTTAGCTTAGCTCTTAGCTTAGCTTCTCAACTTGGCTGCTTTTAACAAACTATAAACGTTGGACGGTTAAAACCGATTTTTTAAAGAGAAAGGGAGGAGTCGATGAAGAGCACTGGAGGTGAGCTTTGTCATCTAGTGTCTTCAGTAGAAAGTGAGAGACATGAAGAAACGATAAAGCTAATAAATGAAAATGAGGTTGATCATTTTAATTTGATGCGATTAATTGATTTTTTGTGACAAACCTGATCTGTAGTTCTTCTTCAAAGCTGTTTTTTCATTAAAATGTTAAAATGGTGCACGTCTAAAGACGTACACTTACAAACTCCAGAAATGTTGAGTTTAAGTAAGGGACAGTTTTCTGTTGTTTCACAAATCAATATTCAACACTTAAATACTTCCTTTCTTTATTTATAAGGTGTAAATTTCAGTAGGTATCATAAGAACTTTGAAAACGGGGCACCACAAGGTGTAAACCATACCTTTTTGTGGACAGTGGTTTTATTACTAACAGGTGCAGGCAGAAAGGATCTCCGTGGTCCTCACTCTGTGCAGATAGCCGACACCCAGGCCGTAATTGCTGTTTGAGAGTCCGTGCACACTCGGGTCTGTAACAAATGGCAGGAAGCGCTGAAAGCTAAACACGTATTGAGTTAATGGTAAACAGCCATCAGATCTAATAAAAGGCTTGGAGAAGGCAGCTTTATTTAATGTTAATTCAACTGCCTGCCAACGTTTCTGATGTGAGATGGAACGCCTGAACCAGTCCAATAGTCCTGAAGCCAGACTGTTGTGCATTTATTCTTTTAAACGCAAAAAGTCTGAATTAAAAAAGAAAAAGTGACTTAATTTTATGAAATTGTTCAAATCTTTGAAAGGGAACACCATGCTTTAAAAAGTTACTTTTGGTTGAAGTGTCTGATTTCAGGACATTTATTCTAAAGAGTCACACTGAATATGATAATGACTAAGGGGTGTCAAACAGTTACCAAAATGAGCCGAAATTTAAAAACTTAGTCTGAGCCACGGGCCACTTTCAGCTGATGCATTCGCTCGAGTCAGATAGCTGATATCTTTTCTTGGTTGCAGGTTCATGATCGGTCTCACTTGATGTTCTGTCTTTAAGAATCAATAATGATAAAATGATCCAGCTGTTTTTTGGCTTCAAAGTTGGCCAGCTGGCAAGAAAAGTCTGTACTAAATTATGTGTTTTTCAGTTGTTTGAAAGAAAAATTAAAAGAGATATAAGATATTTTTACGTTTCTAATGATCATCTTGACCAGATTTGGCCTGCAACTCGAGTCTGACATATTATTGATGGTAAAAACCAAACAGCCCCCCTTGTGGAGCAACATGTGTCCAGCTGCTTAACGCAGAACAGTATAAATGTCACGTTCCTCAGCTGTCCTGTCTGTATAAGCGCCTGTGTATGTTCTAATGTAAAGTTTAACCATGTTCCCCTCTGTTTGAGTGTTGTTGCAGCTACAGGCCCGTTTGTGTGTCTGGAGGTCCCTCTGGCTCCCATGGTTTCTCTCTCAATCCCCTCCTCCCTAACATTCTCCCCTCCCTCCTTCTCTTTAGCTCCTCTCCTTCTTTCGCTCTGCTCTTGGCTAACACAAGCGCCACCTCTCTTTCACCCTGGTTTCTGCATTTTTTTGTTAAAAGAAGGTGAAACGGGAGCAGGATCATGTGTTATCTTCAGAGCTTGAGGTCAAGGTCATGACAGGAATGGAGAGTTTTGGGGGTTTACGTTGGTTTAATGAGATTAGATTATCGTGCAGTTTTGTTAAAGACAATTTGAATGTAACAAAAGCACATGCACAACCGAACTGCATGACTTCCTTACACCTGTGTTGCAGTGGGAGATTAAAACCAGCCTCACTATTTTCACTTCTAACTCTCTGAGTTTTTTCTTTCCTCTATCCACTCGTATGTTTCTGCAAACTGAAGTAGAAACGGCGTTTCTGGAACGTTTCAAGTGTTCGATCCATGAAAGGAAGAAGTCTTCAGAAATAAGAGAAATTGCACATCTGAACCAAACCACAGCTCAGTCCGTCGAGATGCTTCTCTGGTTGGATCACACACAGGGTGTGGTTTAATATCCTGTTCCCTTCTCTCCTCTTCTTCTTTCTCATTCTTTTCTTTTTGCGGTCTGATTCTTGAAGGAGTTCAATGAATGCGGTCAAAAGAATTTTAACATCTCAGGGGTTTTTTGTGTGTGTTTTCAGCTGCAGGATTTCTAGTTTTTGAACGTTGCAATCAGCCAGACACGGCTGCTAACGCCAGGAAACACAGCTAGCTTCACAATGATTAGCCGTGTCATCTGCCTCCAAGGAGACTTCCAACAGTTGATAGATTGTGCTGCGGTTTTGGGTCAAGCATTATAAGATCACAATGCCTTATGAATCATGTTAGAACCAGAAAAATAGGCAACAGGCTTTAAAACATACTGAAAAGAAAATGGAAAGACTTATGTCGACCAACTCTGCACAACTTCTGGGATCCAGCAGCCATCTGTCTGATCAAACCAGCACATGGCCTGTCAGGGGAGCAGTTCACGTGATGCTTACGTCTCCCACGCAAGAAACGGTCATGAAAACATGCACGCTTCTTGCAGGTCCTGTTTTCCCATGGGGATGCTCATGTGCATGAATTCATCTGATCCTGAAACGACTGAAGGGAGTAAATCGTGCTAGAGGAAGCCAGGAGAAAGAGAGGGGGGGATAAATGACAAAAAGACAGGAGGAGTTGGGTTTTTCAGGTAGATGAGGTGTTGTGATTTGGGTCGGGGTCCTGCTGGACCGTATGGAGGTGCTGGTGAACTCTGTCCCAGCCAAAACTCTTCCCTTCTGGACACTGAAGTTAGGAGCCACTGGAGACTGGATCCATCCTTTAGGCCCTCCCTCCTCCTCCTCCTCTTTTTTCCCAGCCCCTGTGGGTGCAGTGCCACGTCGAGGAGTGAACTCAAGGAGAGAAGAGCTGAGCTCCTCCACGTGGGCTGATGCTGGTTCTCCATTTTTACTGTAGTTCCTGCAGTCCACCGCTCACAGATATTTCTCCATCTTATGGTCACATGAAACCCTCTGACATTACTGCAGCACTGGCCATGATGCAGCCTGTTGCTGTTCTTGTATGGACGAGTATTCATTCAGGTGTCATTCATCATTCACGTTGAGTTCACGGTTTCTGCTCATGTTTGGGTTTTTTTTATTATAAACACATTTGTTTAAATTAAATTAATACTTTTGAAATATGTATTTGGAAATGAACCAATTATTTCTGCTTCAGTTCACATGGACCGCTTCAATTCAAGTACATTTCTGCCATCTAGTGGTCATGTATAAGAAAACATCTCTGCTTTTTTTTTACAGTCAACACAAGTATATCTGAAATAATCTAATCTTAATAAAATTATGTGAAATGTGTTTTTTGGTTTGCTACTTTATAAATATATATCTTTTATGTTGCATATCTTGCAGAATGGACTACAAACATTTTACAAATGCGTGCTTTTTTTTAAGGAAATATTTCAACCACAATTTCATGCATATAACTATGCAACTATCTGTGGGATGTTTGCTCTACGCTGGCGTTTAGTTTTCATCATTTGACATGTTGCAGACCTCAAACCGTTATTAACATTCTTGTCCTCGTTATCCCCCAGAGAATGCAGAAGTGCACAAACATGGCAATAAAAATAACTTTTTTTCCTGATTTGTTTATGGAAAACTGGTTGAAATGCTCCACTCGCTGACACTGGAGATACTGTTCATTTATTAACCAACAGGGAGCCAAACTTGAAGCTCTGTTGTGGCATCTCATCTCAGTTGTTAATGTTTTTGAGAATTGTTTGGTGGCACAAACGAAATGGAAAAACTGTAAAGTACATGTGTCAAACTCAAGGCCTGGGCGCCAAATATGGCCCTCAAGATGATCTCATTTTATCTAAAGACTGAGCAGTCTTCAGTTAGTGCTGACTTCTTATGGCCACTTTGAAGCCAAGAAAAATTTGTTTATCCCCCCTCCCCATAATCTTTGATTATTACTTTTTTTTTTTTATGTAGAAGCTGCAACACAAAACATCAAATGAAACTTTTGTTGAGGAACCTGCAACCAAGACAAGGTGTCCGGTATCTGACTGGAGTTAATGTATTGACAGAAACTGGCCCTTGGTTAGAAATACGTTTGTAATTTTGCCCCCCCCCCCCCCCCCCCCCCCCTTCTGTAACTTGTACCGATAGTTTGTTTTAGGACAAAATAATAATTCTGAATTTGATAGCAACACCGCATCTCAGAAGAAGTTGAGACGAGGCAACAAAATGCTGTAAAATAAGTGGTACCAATGAGAACCAGCTGGAGGAGCAACTGGCAACTAATTAGATTATTTGGCAACCGGTTAATCAGAGGGTTGAGTTTAAAAACACTTTTCGGAGGCTGGATCTCTTCAAAGTAAAGACAGGCAGATGTTCACCAGCCTGCAAACGTCTAAAATAGTAGAAACCATTGCTATTTGTCATTGTAAATAATACGTGGGGTTATGATATCTGGAAATCATTGCATTCTATTTACATTTTGCACAATGTCTCAAACTTTTGGAACTGGGGTTGTGCATGTTCTACTGTTGGTTAGATATTAGCTTAAGAAATAAACAAGTAAATATGAATTCAGCGTCCGTGTGATTATTTCACTATATGCTGTATATGCGTGTTCAATTGCTATTACAAGTTCATATAAATATTAACATAATAGTGTCTAATTGTTATCGAGATGTTTAAAATTACCCATTTTTTTCAATACTTATGTACAAATACAAAACCACATTATTATCCCACCCAGAAATGATTAATCAATCAAACCTGTATCTGTGTGGATACGTTTAAAGAAGCTTTTTAAACTCACATTATGGTCAATACCATGTTCAGATTTGGTTTATTCTAACACAAAACATATTTTTATATTACATTTGTTCCAGTTTCATGTGTATTTATCAAACGCATACTTTATAAACTAATAATGGTCAGTTTATTTATAAGCCTTATCAATGTGCATCTGTGGGTAAATTCTTTAATGTATGATCTTGTTGCTGAATGACAACAGTCTCGCCTTCACTACAGTGTTTCTGGAAATAACATTTGCAGGTTTCACATGTTTTCTGGTCTCCGGTTTATTGTTCCTGCTGCATGCAAACCTCAAAAATAATCTGCGTCATAAAACCAGTCGGAGCGTGATGAGACTTTGGTGTTAAACTTTACACATAATAAATATTCATGTTCTCGGCATCATTCTCTGCCAGTACAGCATTCACCACATCTGGGTGGAGTCTAAATCATTTATGGAAAAGGTTATAATTATATTGTTGGCACACGCAGTAGTTGTTCTCATTTCAGTAGAAATGTACCACCTGAAATCCTCTGAGGCACCTAAAAGCGTGTGGATCTAACTTTCCTGTGTCGATGAAATTGTGCTCCAGATGCACACGCACAAGCCTGCTAAGGCCTTTATTGCCCCAGCAGAAAGCATCGCGGGGCACTGCCTTAATCTCGTTGTGGGCGAGTACAACCAGTTGCAGACCATGAGGCAGCTGTCTGGGCACTTGTTGCAAGGCATTGTGGGTCAAGTCTATCTGGTGCAAGATAAGCAATGTCTTAAACGCACCCGGCGCTACTTTGAAGATCTTATTTCTCGCCAAGCCCAGGTGCTCCAGGTTTTTTAAGGTGCTGAAAGCTGCTTGTTTTATGGAGGAGATGAGATTTCCCTCCAGGTTTAATGTTTTCAGTGAAGCAGGAAGGTGCTGCGGCACTCGCTTCAGTTTGTTTCCCTCCAGGTTGAGGCTCTCCAAGTGTGTTGCGTTGAGG
The DNA here is from genome assembly GCF_014905685.2 of Nematolebias whitei. Classification (NCBI taxonomy): domain Eukaryota; kingdom Metazoa; phylum Chordata; class Actinopteri; order Cyprinodontiformes; family Rivulidae; genus Nematolebias; species Nematolebias whitei. Next base: position 14,807,535 of record NC_056519.1, on the reverse strand, counting down.
AGGGAGTCCTCAAAGAGGCCTCTGGTAGTCAGCCTGTTTGAACTCAGATCAAGGACCAGCAGCTCTGACGTCCCATCAAAAACCCCTCCGTAGAGCTGCTGAATGTGGTTGCCTCTAAGATATAACTCTTTGATGGACAGAGGTAACCCCAGAGGGACTGAGGCTAACAGGTTGTAGTTCAGGTTCAAGGTGCGCAGCTTGGACAGAGGAGACAGCACGTTGTTTGGAAGAGACTCGAATCCACTCCCAAGACTGTTGTTGCTGAGGCTCAAAACCAGAAGGCCAGGACACGGAGTCCAGGCTGCCTCTGACATCAACCTAAGCTGGTTGTTGTCCAGACGAAGCTCCTCAAGGGAGTCTGGAAGGTCGACTGGGACGCTTTGGAGGAGATTTCTATCCAAGTAGAGACGCTTTAGAGCTGGGACGCCCTCAAAAGCTCCTTCTATGGCCCCGTCTGTGAGCCAGTTGTTGCTGAACGTGAGGAACTCCATGTACTCGTACTGGCTGAGCAGGTCCAGCTGGATGCTGGTAATGTGGTTATTCATCAGGAGGACGTAACGGGCGTTATAAGGAATCCCATACGGAACTTGACTGACACCTTTGTCAGAACACTGAACAACTCTGAAAAACAAACACACATCAACAATTTCATCAGAAACTGCTTTAAACTTAATTTTTCTGTAGTATTAGCGATCTTAGAGTTTAACCGTAACTGTGTGAATGTTTATGAAGCACACTGTTGTGATCCATTGGTCGGCATCTTTCTCATTCCACAATTTTTGTGCTATTTTAACAAATCCTATATCAAAACGTTCAGCTCTTTCAGCACAATCCAACTTTTGGTATTGGTGCAACTTTAGCTTTGTGAAATATTTAGCCTTTTCTGCCGTTTTTTTACTCGTATAAATTGAATTAAGCTCATTTTACTTCCATTAAATCTTTAGATCTGTTAACAACCCTTTACTGCTCCTCACATTTTGTGCTGGTTCAGCTTCTTTATGTAGATTTAAACTTTTTTTTTTCAGCTTCTTTCTATCTTTCTTTTTGCTAATTTCAGCTTGTTACGCTCCTTTTAAGCTTATTTTGGCAAGTTTCAGCTTTTTCTGCTAGTTCAGCTACTATTTAGCTGTTTTATGCTAATTTGGGCTTTCAGCTTATTCCACATATTTTGGACTGATTAAAACTTTTTTCAGTCTAATTCAACAATAATGTGCTTTCTCCACTTCCTTCTGATAATTTAAGCTTATTTTTGCTGGGTTTTTTTTTTTAGCTACTTTTTGGCTGTTTATTTATTTTTTTTCAGATAATTCCCACTTTTTTGTGCTCATTTCTGTTTCTTGAAGTCTAATTGAGCAAACGTGTTCTTTCGGCTTTCTTCTGCTAATTTAGGCTTGTTCTTCAGCTACATTTCAGCAAGTTCTTCTGCAATAAGCATCCACACTGCATTTTTGCAGGAAGCACAAGTTCTCTAGTTATCAGTTGTTTCTAATAAATGTGCATTATTAGTTTTAAATGTTAGTCACCAGCTGGTATTGTTAATATCTTACCTTCCGTAGCAGGCACATTCAGGTGGACAGTAATCATCCTTGAAATAAGGAAAGTATGTTTGTGGGGTGGTTTTCCTTTTTCCTTTAGGTGAATTTAAGGTTTTATTTTTCTTCCTCCTTTTGTTAGTTTTTGTTGGCTTTGTTGAAGGCGTTGTGGCGGATGTGAGTTGTGGTTTGTCTGAATTTTTGGTAACTTGCTGATGAGGAGATGTCATGGTGTGACTCTTTGTATAAATTGTGTCACTTTCCAGCTGTTTCAGAGTCCTGGGTTCACCTAAGGCTTCTGTTGAAACTGGCTCCTGTGTGAGACGGACTATTTTAGCACTGCTTTTGTTTTTGCCTTTTCTCTCTCTTTCCATGGTTCCATGCCTCGTTCTTTCCACTGCAATAGTTTTATTTGATTTCACAACATCTTCATCCACATTAGCCGCTGTGTCAAACGGGGAGGAGTTCTTATTTTGTGCAGTTTGTAAGACCGATCTTGTAGGAAGTGTTTCATCTTCTCTTTGATTTCCATTTGGAGTGATTTTATTCTCAATGAGCTGTTTTTCTGGTTTTGTCTGTGGAAGTTGCTCCTCTTCTCTCCTTGTTAAAGTTGGCTCTGTTGACATTGAAGATCCCAAACATTAATTGAATGTGCGATAGCTGCAGTTTACAATTTTATTTGCACATCCAACTTGGATGAAGATAAAAACATATTTTTCCTCACATTTTCAGAAATTTAGCTGCACACGTTTATGCTTTTGAACAATTTATCCATAAATACAGTCGGACTTGTTGCATGAACTGATGTAGATGTAATCTGATGCTTACCAGGATGCAAAACTAATGAAAGTCCCGACACAACGAAGAACGTCATCAGAAATTTGAGCAGTTTGAGCATTTTTTCTGTGGAAAAACAAGAAAATAAATCGGTTTAACATTTATTAGTGTTGAACTAATGTATTATTTATGGTCAGGATATGTTGCAAGGAAAAAATACATTACATTTTGTGATGCCATCTTCCTAAATTAACTGCTTACATTAATAATAAACATAAACAAGCACTCCAAAATTATTGAATGATTTGTATTTTGTATCTGTAGACGTATAAAGTTTTTCACTGACAATAAAACAAATGGACAAAAAGATTTTTTGGTATGAAATAAATTCTATACCAATTGGTATTTATAACTTTAGTTATTTATTGAACTTTATAGGTTCATATCAGTGTAAATGACATTTCACTTTATGTTAAAATTAAGGATCACCACCTGAGTTATTTCCCTCTGTGCATACTTCTAATAAGACAAAATACGTAGCTTGTTTTGATTATTACCAATATCCTTTACACAACCCTAAATGTTATTAGATATATTTAAATAAATGAATAAAGTTGACGTGAAGATTGAGATTTAAATGTGCTTAATTTGTAAATGGATCTTACCTGTCAGGACTGTGGCCTCCTTTTGTGTCAAAGTTTGTACCCAGAACCCGACTATGTGGACTCAGAATGGTTAAAAAGCTCAAATCTCCTGGAGAACAGTCTTTACTCCACTCCCAGGGATAGTGGGCTTTATTGATTTGTCTCAGGGAGTCTGCCAAGTGGAAAAGGTTCACACGCTGTGGGTAATGACTCCTAAAATTCTATTATCTGGAAGAGAATTTTAGCACTCGGCCTCAAGATCAGAGGAACCTGAGGGATCAATGGCAGGAAGAAGTAACTTTAGGAAGAGGTCAGAGGTGACAGCTGTTTTTTTTTGTTTTTTTTGGCCCTTTCTTTTACACTGGGTACTGTTTGCTTCCCAGCTATAATATGAAAGTGACAATTAGCTCCTGGAAACTGCTTGAACTTTGACCCTCGTGCTGAAATTCTCCCGCACTTCTTGTAGTTTCAGAACAGTTTGTCCTTTAGAGTTTACTGCAGATCTGTAAATGTTTATCCTGTTATTTAAGAAATTTTAAATAAATTGCTCCCTAATCTTAAGAGCAAACGACAACAACAAAAAAAGGTCTGAATCGACTAGTCTGGTCTAGTGTTTAAATATTACTCTGTAAATACGAAGTTCTGTTTCCAGTTTGGTCCCATTATTAAACAAAAATATAACTAATAATATAACTAATGAATTATTTGCATAGACTGTGACCTTTTTGATAAGAGTTATAACTTCTGTTATTTTTACCAGATACGTTGCTTAATTTTATTTTAATACTTTGAACTGTGGTCAGAAATAATAAAATACTAAAATATTTATTAAAAATTCAGAGGAAAAATTTTTTGCAGCTCGCTTTTGTGCATGTGTTTTTTTTCCCCTCATTATCAGGTGTTTTATTTTATTATTTGTGGAACCCTTTGCCTTTTTGTTATAAACTTTCAGTATTCTGTTTTTTGCATTCATTAATGATGATGATGATGATGATGATGATGATGATGATGATGATGATGATGATAATAATTTATTAGTATTATTAATGCATTTGTGCCTCATGTTTCAGATTATTGACACTCTTTTTGCACTTTTTACCTAATTAGAATAAAGCAAATTTATTTAGCTTACTTTGCTTACATCCAGAGTTTTTTTTTTTTAAATTAATTCATACAAACCACAAAGTCTTTGTCATGTTTGTACAACCACATGAAAACATCACAACATAGATCCTCACAGACCAGTAATATTCCAGTTCTGTAAACACTATTTCAGTTTTTGAATTTAAACCATGGAGTAAAAATTTGTTAACAGATTTACCAACTTGTTCAAATTCAAACACAGTTCATATGACAAAGTATTTCCCACTTGACTTATATTTAAAATTATGAGCTGCTACTGATCTGAAAGCAAAAGAGACGAAATAAAAACTTCAAATTGACGTTTGAGAATTTGTTACTTTTGTATAAAATGGCCATTTTGTGTTATTGTAGTTAGCAATCCTATGTTATGTGTATTATAATATATTATAAATTGTATATAATTTTTATTTTTTATATAATATAATATATATGTTCAAATATTGTTTCCAAAAGCTGGTGGCGTTAATATATATGGGTTCAATTTGTCACCAGATAAATGTAATGTTTTTTGCATAATGCAAGTCTGATTTCTTTTTATAGTGAATTTCATCTAAAGTCCTAAATTACATATTTACAAATTTTGGATTTGTGCAAAAATATCTGCCAAGTTGGTGACATTTGTTGTCCAGTGTGAACTGTGTCAGATTATTGAGCCTACGGCAGAACCATTCTTCAAACACATAGAACCAGTGAATTCATTCATTCATTCATTCATTCATTCATTCATTCAAAAGAAACAAAATGAATTAATCAAAAAGAAGAATAAAAAACAAGAATGAAAAGGGTGCCAAAACAACAATTTTTATTTTATTTTTTTTTATTTTATTTTTTTTATATAATATCTACCCCTTATTAAAAAAAAACTACAAAAAACAACAACTTGGGCTTGAACAATCCCCAAAGCAAAAACAAAAACATTAGGCATTCTTCACATATTATAATATGAAATTTAATATTAAATAAGACAGCAGTTATTTTTTACAGTTATTCCTTTAAATTTAGTAAAATACCTTTTTACGGATATAAAATGGATTTGCAATTCATTCTCTAACCACTAGATGGCAGTAACTACCAACACAAAATTGTCCTGATTTTCTCTTGAGCGTCCACCATTGGCACTTGGCTTTTATATAAAAAAAAAACAACAGATGAGCTTAATGCTTCTGAATCGATTCTGTCCTAGATAACGATAAAATGACAAAAGGATATAAAATAGGAGAAGGGGGAGAATTAAATAAATGTCTTGAGGAAAGGATGAAGTCATTTTATTGTGTTTAGCTGTGGGCCCTTATTTCCTGTCAAATGTGACGTATAGGAGAGTAAGAGTGAAACGCAGCAAGAATGAAAGAAACGGGGGTGTTGGTGGTTTTCTTTAGACCAGCACATATTCAGGGAAAAAGTACAGCTGTGTGTTTTTGTATTTATTGTGCAATGTGTGTCTGAAGAGAGAAATGGAGGTTTTTGTCCTCCCCCTTCCTCATCGACCCGGTTTAATGCCAGTTTATCAGCCTCTGTGGCTTTGATGCCTCGTCTCGTCAACAGCTTCATAAAATCCCCTTCACAGACAAATCTCCCTGTCTGGACTTTTGCCTTCTGGCCAAATCACTTTTACAGTTGACTTATTGTTCTCTGGTGCACACAGATGCCCCAACAACTGCCGGCTGACTCGCTAATTTACTTTACAACTTGTAGTGTACTTGATGGCAATTTTCCTTCAGATAACGGTCTGATAGATGGATGTGCATAAAGGGGCAGGATTTTTGAGCACAGCACATCTTCCGGGATGATTTGATGCAAGTTATGATCGTTGGACAGAAATTATGGTCCCATCAACTGTGTTGCCTCAGGTTTTTATTTTTTCACTCAACTATATACCATTTTAATTTGACGCAAAAAGACCAAACACCAATTTTATGTAACTTGAGGGCATAAATTCAGAGAAGAAGGTGACAAGGAGGGGGAAATAGTTGGAAATATATTTAGTAGACAAAGCTTGATTGACAAATGTGGCTGTGTGAGACATAACAAACCCTCCCCCTGCTAAACCATCCCATCTGCTTGGAGGCTGTACGCTGGCGTTGAAGTGGCAGTGGGGGGTTAACAAGGCTAAAGTCCAAAGGTCACAGACTGGGATCAATTTGTTTGACTGAGAGCGTCAGGCCTATATCTGATGGCTCACAGCTCCACAACGGCCCACAATGAAAACGAACCTCCGCCCCCCAGTCCTTCTGTTATCCTGCCATAACACGTCCATCACGTTCTGAGTGTCTCAGATGGATGTGTGGCTGGCAAACTGGCGTTATTTGCAAAGATTACACGGCAAACCAGCTAACGGGGTCAAACCATGAAAAATACTGACATATTTTACACGGCACAGTCTGTGCAGAGGATGCCGTATGCTCACGAATATTAAGCTTTCTATGATGAGCACTGAAAAATAGCGGGTGGTTGTGTCTTTTTTCTTGGTGGTGATTTATTTTCTTAAATGGATTTCAGACGGTGTTCCACTAATCGGCATCTAAGCATAAAATAAAGATTAAACAGGCCAAGATAAGGAATTTTTTGCACACGCAACACAGATCTGTTGCGGTCAAAGCTGGTTAATGAACATCCAGAACGTTCTTTAACTAATGTCAGGCTGTGCTCTCTTCTGACGTCAACAGAAAATCTAAAGCAAAAGAGGAATTTAAGTCAAACGATTTATCAGGAAGCGCTACGATTGTGCTGCACCAATATTGTTTTCAAGAAAGCATCCAAATGATTTTCTTTTCTCCAGTGATAGGAGTTTATCCTGAGGTCTAGCACTGTGTTGACTTAACCTTGCTCAAGATGGCTCCACTGAATTAAACTCGTTTTTGTTTCAGCGCTGAGTTTTCTGTCCATGAGTCCAACATGAAAAATAGCTTGAGAGGAAAAAGTAAAACTTTGGAAAATTTGGAGAAAAAGATGGTAATGTACAGCAGAAATACAGTTTTTGAAAAACATTATTTACGTTGTTTTATTCTTTGAGTTTTAAGCCAGAGTGAACAATATCTTAAAGTTGAGTGTTTCGACTCTAATTTTCAATAGAAATATATTCATTCATTCATTCAACCTTTATTTATACAGATAAATCACATTGAGCCCCAAAGACTTATTTACAAGTGAGACCTATTTGGACAGGCAAAATGTAATGAAAGTGACAACATGTATAGGATTTGGAGGCAAAACAATTTTCTAACACTCATTCCTTGGCCGAGGGAAAAATAGCCTGAAATTGAAAAAAACACCCTGCACATAAGCACAAAGTGACACAGACATTCTGCAGGGGAGGGGAAACGACAATAAAATAGAAAATATATAAAATATATTATACTATATATAAAAAAGAAAATATCTACATATAACATGGGGCTCCTTCTCCAAAAAGTTTTCAATAAATTAGATGTGATTTCCTGCATTTTGGTGTATTTTAAAGGGTTATTAAGTATTTTATGTGCTTGTAAGATGATGATGATGATGATGATGATGATGATGAAAAATGTTCCTTTTTGGTGGACCCCCAAGCACCGGCTCACGGACCCCTGGGGTTCCAGGAACCCCAGTTTGAGAACCACTGCTCTACAGGCTGATTGCTCACACAAAAATGTTTTTTCAAAGTAATAGTTCTGTCGACTTTACCTTCAAATGTAATTTTTTTTTTAATCCAAGCACTTCCAATAATTTGCCTCTCTGTAAAAGCAGGACGGATGCTCTACTTTAAATTAACCCTTTATTTATTTTGTTTTGAAAACCTGCAACTTGGTGTTTGTGTGAGTGTGGTATGTGAATTGGTCAAATCCTCTAATATTTTGTCTTAACGCCACCCAACAGCACAAATGCATGATTTACTGTATACCTAAGCAGCAAGTGAGGGGTATGTGGGTGGACAAAAGGCACAGGACGTCTATAGGAGTTGCATTGTTACAGCAGGACGCGGAGACAGATGGGTAGACAATGTTTTCGCTGCGTGATGTGGGTCACTGCGTCTGCTTAAAAAGTTTCCATTATTGCTTTTAGGCAATCTGTCACTGTAAACCTCAAGGCTCGTAATGCAGAAAGGTCAAAGATCGACATTAAAAAATGTCCTCTCACTCACAATGAAGCACACATAATCAATATCATCTTTTTTTAATAATGATGGATACAAAGTGAATATTTGTCATGCTAGTATTCTTTATTTTTTTATTTAAATTTCTCAAAGTGTGAACCTTATCAGTCACCTAAACCCATACTTTGAGGTTAAAAATAAAAACATGGCCGTGATAATTATCAGCAAAACCATTTATTGATCATGGTTTTTAAGATTTGAAAGAAAACTGCTAAAAACAAGAGCAAAAACATTTGTGTCAGCACTTATTGGTTATTGTGATATCTTAAAATGCAGAATGCTGTCTCTCATACTGACAAACACTACATTTTGCTACTTTATACTTCTTTTTTCAACAGTTTTTTTTCCCTTCTTCTGTCAATATTAAACCCTTGGTTTTGTCTAATTCTTGTTTACCGGCAGTTGCTTCAGTAAATTTTCTAGAAATCTAAAGAGCAGCACTCGTCTAATAACCATTAAAAACACAGTTGAGCTTCAACAGAGGAACATTTCCAGATTTTAGCAGACTCTTACAAACCAAACCTTAAAGGAATAATCATCAATGGATATGACACTGAGCAGTCACTCTATATTCACGCTCAAAACTAATGGTACATTATTTCAATTATAAAATTGATTAATAATGACCATATTCAAACTGATAGATTGCGCCCTTAAATGTTTTACAAGAAGTCTGAAGGGGCCATCTTTTTGAGGATCTGTGTTTTTTAGAGTTTGAGATTCTGTTTTTCTTGTCATCTGTTCAGTCTTCCTGTGTCTCCTCCATATAATCAGCGCCAGCTCCTGCCACCATCACCTGTTCCTCATTGTCCTTCCCAGGTGTTCGCCTCTATAAGGTCCTCTATAAGTTCTGTTTGTTTCTTCCCTGTTCGTGGATTGTGCTTTCTCCAGCCGTCGTGCTCCGTTTCCTCTGTCTCCCTGATCCAGTATTATAAGCAAGTTTTTGCTGCCAGGTCAGCCTTTTTGTTTTGAGTTGATTTTAATAGATATCCTTGAGTTCTTTGTGTCCGTCTACACCCCGGGTTCAACTAAACCACAGAACATGATACTTTTCTTCCATTTTATCCTTTCATTGTAAAAAAACAAAACGAGGAGAAAGGAAAGAAATTAATTTGGGATAGCTGTGACACTTCTGTAAAGGAAACAACAAAAGAATCCAAAGTTGTGCAGACAACTTCTTGTTGTCCTCTGTGTTGTATGTGTGAGGGTGTGGTAAGGGGCCCTTATTATGAACTCCTGTTGCTTTTCAATGGAACAGCTGTAGGAGCCTCCAGCTGCCTCCAGCAGACACAGCCTGCCTGGTAACTGCGCTCCCATTGGTCCACTTCCTGCCTCTTGTGACCAATCATGTGAGCCGCACGTTCAGGAAGCTGCATGTGGGGGAGAAGAACACAACACAGAGGGAGAGGAGAAAAAAAAAACTGTGAGAAAGTTTTGCTGTGGAAACACACACACACACACACACACAAAGTTTGTCTTTCTATCTTTACAGAGACTTTGCGTTGACTTCCATTCATTTTTCATTCATTTCTATAGTCTAACCCTGACCTTTACCCTAATCTAATCATTACCAGTACATACCTAAACCTAACCACTAACCCACCAACAGCACTTCTTCTTAAGAAGCAGTCGGTCCTCATAATGTAGTATAAGTTGGAGAAATGGGCCTTACGAAGTAACATAAAGACACACACACGCATAGAGTTCAGCTCATGCTTCCATCGACAGAACTGAGGGTAAAGAAACTTTTTTTTTTTTTATAATGAGCTTGATCATTTCATATTAGACTCCAAACTATTGACGCAAGCAAGTTTATCTGAAGAACTTTCCAATGTTTTATAAAAAAATAAAAAAAAACTTCCAACAACACTGAGAAACAAAGTGTGAGTATAACAAGTAAAAGAGGACATTTCTTTAGCTGTTTCACCTGTTTTCACAGATAAGCGGTGACTTGTTTTGCTACAGGGGCTGTCGGCTTTGTGTCTGGCAGGCTGAGACATGCCAATGTAAAACCAGTGTTTCCAGGTCTTTGACTGGACTTACTGGTGGGTGGGTGGGATCTGAGTCACATAATAGGTTTTTGTCTTACAGTAGCTGTGACGCATGCAGTTGCTAGATGTGAGGACGACAAAGGAGAAGAAGATTGTGGACTATTTAGTTTTTCTGCGTCTAACCTTTGTGCATCCTCTGTGGGTGTACAGTGTAGAAAGTCTTTTTCCTTTGTGTCTTGTTGACAAGTGGGTGGACTCTGTTCATACATCCTGAAACTGCTGGTCAAAGCAGCTTGCAGATCTTTCTGAGCTTCTCTCACAGCTCGCCTCTCCCCTGGAGGTCGCACTTCCTACAAAACCCTAGAAAACAAAACGTAAAGAGGTGCAGACAGAAAGAAGACATGAGGTGTGTGATGTGGTGAAGAGGAAGGCAGTAACCTGCACAGGTTGAAGTGCAAACTTTAAAAAAAAATATACAGATAACGGTCATGCAATCTTAATTCACACACAAACACCATTTGCATTGCAATTTGTCAAAGTAGAAAACTAGATTTGTTAAATGATTTGCTGACTCTGCAGAGCAATGGGTGTTTTGGACTCACAGCTACAAGTAGCAGCACAGAACGATACAATAATCACAACACAAATTACACATTTCATGCTGCTGTATTCATGCATACTCATCTACTCACACGGACTCATGTTCGTGCTGCTGTTGTTCGGCGTATTGTGTTGCACTATTAGGTGCTGAGTGTATTTCTTAGTTTATATCTTAAATCTTTATTACAGTTTCCTTTTACAATTTATATTTGTGCTGTTGTTGGATGTAACTGGGACCCTGTATACACAATTTTGCTCCACCACATGTGATGCAAATGACAATAAAGAACCTGGAGCAATAAAGTGTCAACCAGGCCTTTTCAGGTGACCTAAATCTGGCATAAATGGCTAAATCGGACTCTTGTATATTGTGGTATTTTAGAACTTGTCTACATACCATAATAAATATAATGATTTTTTTTCTCCATTTATAAAACAACAAAAAAAAAAAATCTGTTTTTAATAAAAATGTTGAAGTACCCTTGTCGAGCCATTAGGTGGTGAAAACGTCTACATTAATGAGATCAAAGTACAAAGGAAGAAGAGTCTTTGAGTGACTTTTTTTTCTTTTCCATAAAACATTTGTAATTCTCTTATGCTGTTTGTAATTGTAATTTTCAGTCATTAGCCACTGCAACACACAAAGTTTAATGGTGACAAGATCAAAATAAAACAAGACGGATTTAGACAAAATAAAGTAAAAATAACATAGATGTCCTGGTTTCCATGGCATTAAGTGGTGGGAATGTATAAAGAAGGGACTACAATATAATTTTTCAAAACCTCTGTTTTGAGTTCATATTGATGCACCTGAAAAGTAACTTTTCCAAAAATTTCCCCTTTGAAGTCTTTAACCCCCCCCCCCCCACACACACACACACACCACCACCACCACCATCAACTCCATTTTTGTGTGAGCAAGTAACGTAAGCGACCTCAGGCCTCGTCCACACAGAAATACAACTGTTTAAAACCATCTTTCTTTTATTTTTCGTTTCTTAAAAAAACATTTTTGTAAATACAACTGAACTAGAAATGTCGTCATCCCTATACAAACGCAAAGAACCATTAAAAATTGCTGTCGTTACCATGTCGGGCTTGTATATTGCGCAATAACACAACCACAAAAACGGGAAACAAGGAGTGGAGCACATGAATACGGTTTACACGTCGGGGATGAATTGTAAACACAAAAAGAAGAAGAGGTGGCTCTCGGTTAGTTTAGTAGTGGAGCCATGCCATCATTGCGTTCAAATTGTTGCGTTTTACCCATCTATACAACGCAAGGAGATTTGTTGACTCTGGAATCTGTTTTTAAAATATTGTTTTGAGGATCCTAAAAAGCCCATTTTTAAGTGGACGGCCCTTTAGTGCAACTTGTTGACTGATGGATGTCGGCCATTTCTAGGTTTATAGTAGTAACTATCATAGTAACTTTAAATTTACAATCAAATGTTTCAGTTTTTTGTCTGGATATAGAAAAAGCAGTCAGGTTAAAGTGGCATAGGCTTCACCACACCAAGTAATTAGAAGTTAATTTGCCTCCTATTTCTTCAGGATTAGTTTTAGTTTAGCTCTTTCGATTGTTTTCTCTCGACTCTGGTAGCTACGTCTTGTCAACGTGTTTGTAATCTGCCCTTCCTCAAGGACACACTCCAACAGTCGGTCATTTTGATGAGCCTTTCACTTTAAAAGGCAGCTACGGCTGCCTGAGGCTGCGAGTCTGTTACCCCCAAGTCACCACAGCTGTTGAAGAGGGAGACGGCAAGCGCTGGCCCACTGCCATGAGAAATACATTAAATGGTGTTCACCTAGAATGCTGTATGGACTGTGTATTGCGGTATAGCGTAGCTGTTCTCTGTTGCTTCTTTTCTGCCTGGGCTGATATTTTTGTAACATTTCTGGATTGCGGCTGCAGATTTTAGTTGAGTTCCCTCAGCTCAGTTTAGATGGATACACATACTCCACAAATCCCAAAATATGTCACTGCTGCACAAAATAAAGCACAGTTTGGTTTTAAAAGAGTAAAGTGAATTTTGATTTTATATCTCATGAGGCATCAAAATGACCTATCTGATGGGAATTCTACTAAAATCTGCTCGGTGTGATTTTTTTTTAAATATATTTTTTCAGTTCATCCAGGGCATGTTTGCAATTCAAGGTGCAATGAACCAGAGGGACATTTTTGAGCTGTAATGCAATAGGGTGATTTGTTTACCCAGGATTTATCAGATCAGACTGACCTGATTCACAATGTGTGCCTACAGTGGCACTAAAAACTTTAGGGGTTCATTTGTGGGCATTGAGTGTGGATGAAAAAGGGTTTAAAACCACACATGGGTGGGCGATGAGCTTCCAAGGACATAAACTCCAAATCTGTGGTATATGCAAAGTTCTAACAGGATTTCGTCCAAAGAGACCAATCATTTTTCAGATCAATAATGCTCCCCCCTGCTCTTTCTGAGACGACATGCATGAGAAAACCGCTTCAATCTGCTCCAACTGTGCAGTGCCAGACAATCCCACCATAATCCCCGAAGTCCAGTCTAGGATTACAGCGTCTGCTCCGACCACCATCTCAGCATTATCAAAATTAGTGAACTATATATGAACTATTAAAAAAAAACAAAAAAAAACTGAAGAACTCAGACTCTTCTGTTTAAAACATGCACAAAGCTTTTCGGGCGTATTTTTGTTTTCCCGGAAACAGAAACCACGCCTGGCATCTCCCCAGATTAGTTGGTGTGGGATAGATTTAGGAAGATCAGCTGCACACAACACAAACAAAGCATTTAGCTTAATTTCTTATCTGGATGAAGTGGGAACAGCATGGCAACTCTAAATCTCAGACCTGCTTTGTTTGGTGATAATGGTTACGTTGCTATGGTAACTGTGATATTTATTTCTTGATGGACGTGTTATGATCGCGAGCTCCTGCTGATGGTGTTTGTTCAGAACCAGCGGAGGAGCATTTGCTCAGTTTGAGAACATCCATCCATCCATCCATCCATCCATCCATCCGTTTGTGGATGTTAGGTGTGTTAATTTCTGATGAAAGTGTTATGTCAAATGGTTATTTATAGAATATTATCAGCTGTAACATCAGTCATGGAGCACAGAGTGTAGAGAAAAGCAAAAATCCTTCCTTCAGGCTATATGCTAACGCCCAAAGGGAGCCATTTGAATGTTTTTCAGACAACTCTTTCTCAAATGTCAAACCAGAGTAAAACGTTACATAAGCAAATATTACACCTCTACACTTTTGCATGACCTTTGTTTAGTTTGTCACCAATTCCTCAACTGTGCAACAAATGTAAGTGTGCTCCAAACATAGACTTTAAGGTGGCTTACTCAAGATCACTTTATGGTCATTAACAACTTTTGTGGTGATGGATAATATTGCATGGAACAGAGTTTTAATTTTAAAGAGTCTTGTTACTAACGCAGCATTGTTTATTTAGTTTTCATGTGAAGCAGCATTTCTGTTACTTTGTTGGTGTTATTAAAAACTCTTCATCATTGAGCTGACAGTTGTACTGAGTGTCGTACTCTGGAAAAGTCCAACTACACATTCATTCACTAGTAGGCCTGTCACGATAACAAATTTTTCTGGGCAATTAATTGTCTCAGAAATAATCGCGATAAACAATAATATTTGAAATTTGACAATAATTAGCAATTATTGTAAAATTTAAGAAGAAATGGTTAATTTTATTTTGAGTGTAGTACCTTTTTGACTATCGGATGGCAGTCTGAGTGAACTGAAGAATGGATAGTGGAGTGAGCAGTGTGTTTCTTTAATAATAGGAGGGAGGCCCCTTGACGTGACATGGGCTGTCTCTTTCCTTTAATTGGTTCTCAAAATGGCGGACGCTCAGTGTGGTTTGAGCTCTTTAGCATAGCATTTTTCGACAAGATGGAGGTTTTCCCCTGAGGTCAACCTGTTAGCTTAGCTTGTAGCTTAGCTTCTCAGCTTAGCTACTTTTTTAGCAATCCAAAAACACGATTTTGAACAGTTAAAACAGATTTTAAAGCGAAAAGAAAAAAGGGAGGGGTCAGTGAAGAGCACCGGAGTTGAGCCTTTTATTATCCAGTGTCTTCAGTAGAAAGGGGGAGACGAAGAAACGATAAAGTCGATAAATGAAAATGAGGTTGATAATTTTCATTTATCATGCGATTAATTTGATTTGTTTATCGCGACTGACCTATTCACTAGTTCGCTGTCCACTTGAAATAGCTCATTAAAAAGTGGCAATCAAGTTGGAGCTGTTCTTATAAAGGGCAAAATCCAACGTTCACATGGCACAATGACCTCGTCTGGCTTTCTGCAATAAACAGAAGGCAGGTTGATGTCAATGACAGTAACATGTTTCAGTCTCCTAAATTCTGAGATGCCAGACTGTATGTAAAGGTTTAATAATGTATACTGCCTAAATATTGAATGTGTATCATGTAGCATCTTTTATGCTGAAGAAAAACGTTACATCCATCCTTTGTCAGATCAGCACTCTGTATCTTAACACCTTAACTGCACAGAAGAAAAAAAAAACTATTCAAGCTCAAAATGGCTCTTATATGTCTGACAGAGTAGAAAACAGACACATGAAGAGAAACTGGAACATGATGTTGTTCCTGTTCCAGTTTTGTTCAGAAACATTAAGTCTAACCGTGCAATTACTGGGAGGACAAACACGTCATCTCTTCTAATCAAGTTTGTTATAACACTCTGTTCATTCTGTGTGTGTGTGTTTGTTTGCATAACCCACTTAGTCATGATTTCATAACTTCATCTCGGACACTGTTGCCTACTTCCCACACAGCTGAATATTGATGCAGCTTCAGGTCCGAATCACATTAACGCTGCTTGGATTCCTCTGACAAAAAGCAATAAATGTATTCCCAGAATGCACCAAGTGAAAGAAACAATAAACAACAAAAACGAGCGCGAAGAATCAAAAGAAGAAATGCTCATGTGGCAGGATTAGTTTTTATTTCGCAGCTGTTGTGGATGAGAACTCATAAACTGGGATTTAAGATTTTATTTTAATGGGTTTAAAAGAATACATTCACAAGTTAAAGTGTTGCACAACAAGAATCCTTTTAACTTTTTACTTATGCTAATAACTTATTTGTGCTGCCATCAACCCAAGATAACTTTTAAACCTATAATTCACGAGGTCTGTTTTTACTAGTATTAATAATCGACATACAGAACTGATGGAACTAACTTATCCGACATGCATTCATATGCATTCAAGCACTGACGCATTTCCCTTTTTTTTTTTTTTCACTAAAATCACAATTTATACTGTTCACATATATATTTGGATCTGATGTGTTCAAGTGTTGCAGCTCCTAAAAAAACAAGATATATTTTATGCCTCTTTATTCCCTGTTTGGACATTCTGACACCAGAAGCAGCTCTGCAGAGACGGAGTGTCCACATGGCATTTTACACTGAATTGGTGATGCTAAAATTATGTTTTTATGATGCATCTTATAAAAACTTATGTTTCAACATGAAAAAACAGTTGATTTGACGGCATTATGCGTCACATACTTTTAAGAATTTTATGTTAAATCCAACTTTTCATGTATTTGAACTAATTTACACTGAACTAATTTACACAATGTATTTATATGTATGGATTCTTTGAAATTGGGTTTAATTTTAAAAAGTTGTTTTGGAGGCCAAGCACACATTTCTTTGTTTCCCCGTATATTAACAGTTTTAAAAGGTTTGAGATTTTATTATATTTTTTTAAGGGTGGACTTTAAGTTTTTTGGTTTTCAGATTGCTTTTAGTTTAATGTTTTTTTTTATCTTATTTTGTAAAATTTTGTTTTTTATGGATTCATGTTTTGTTTTAAGCATTTTTTTCTTAATTTGAAACTTAACAATTCATTCAATATGAATGTTTTTCTTTCAGTTTTTTTTTCTGATTTTATTATTGATCTTTCAGTTTTGTAGCTGTGTTTTTAACCAACAAGGAAATGTATTTCACCTCAAACAGTACACACGACCTCCCACATCTGGATCTACAGATGTTTCACTCATTTTTGTGGCCTTCTATCTTACTTTTTCCTCATAATTCAAAGTGTCTGCTGCCAAAACTGTCTAATTTACTTTCCATAAAGTATTCACATGTCATTCTTTTACAAGGTCTCAGCACAAACTCATGTACATTACAGCCAGGTGACCTTTTCAGGTGATGAATGCACACTGATGAAAACTGCCTGCTGTTGTTTCACAGGTGGAAGGTTTCATCCTGAATTATTGTGCAGTAATGTTAAATCTCTGAGCTCCATCACTTCACTCCAGTTTCTGCTGGTTGACTATTGTCACCTTCCTCTGCACGCATTTATGTAACACACAAAAGGACTGAACGCAGCTTTCAGCTCACTTCCTGTCACTGCTCTGCTCCAGCTTCAAGATTGTCCTGCATGTGCACGCTGACAGGTCATTAGCACCGAGTGAATGGGTTATGCAAACAGTGTTAAAAGAGGGCATGGTATATGGTGTGTTTACATCGAAGTGGACTTACTTTTATACTGTTGCCATGACATCTGGAGTTTAAAAGGTTTAGCATGTTTGGTGAAAAAAGGCAGGGAGGCCTGAGAAAGAAAGTAACCTGCACAAACTTGGATGTGAAAATAAAGTAGTGGGATGAAGGAACAACACAGATAGGTGTATGGAATTTATCTACTGTAATTGGGTAAAAATGGGTATAAAAAATACCTCATTAAAACATATTTAGTGATTAAAAGTCCTAAAAAACAGCTTGATTACTCTACATCTCCAGCAGCTGATGACTGTTCGCCTCTGAGGCCAACACTTTTATTTTTTTTTTAATTCTGCGCTCTACTATAGCAAAAACTCTTATTTTGTCTGTAATATTCTATTTAGTGAGAAGATGGAAATGTTGTAGTAAAAAATAGTGTTGCATAAATCCGTTTTTATGCCCTGGTAGAAGTGATACTACACAAGTTATGTGCAAAAGCTTAAAAAAAAAACATGAAAAAGTCTGAAAATTTGGGGAAAAACTATTAAAACTAATATCAAACACATACTCTAAGCTCTAACAAATCATGCAAGATATTGCCCAGTCATTTCTCAACAGAAAAATTATTTTAGTCTAAACCTGTGTGGGTGATTTGATTCAAGAAACAATTCATGTGTAATTTTAAACATCAGCTAAGATCAAAAAGAAGAGCAAAAATTTCTAGAGACAATGCATGTACATTTTTTTTTCTTTGTACCCTTCATATTTTTCTGGACTGTATTTTTTTTGGCTCTAGGCATAATACGATGCCATAACACCTAACCCATACAGTGTTTAAATTAAAGAGCAAGTTCAACAACCAAAACAGCAACATTAGTTTAAAAAGAAAGAATAAATTAAAGAAAAGCAAAAGTCAAACACAGCTTTCTTCTTGGGAAGAAATTCCACTAACAATAGTATGATGGCCATCTTTGACGACATTGTTAAATCTCTCTGTGGGATAAAAAACGGTTTGATTGATTAATTCAAAAAGCGTTCAATACAAAAAAAAACAAAAAAAAACGGTTTGATTGTTACATAATTGTCGCTAGGCTGTTGCTATGGTACCATGAGCTGGACCACCATCCTTCCAAGGCGTTGACCCGCCACAGTTTGAAGCCGTGTGATTCGTTTATATAACGGGTTTACTGGACCAGGATTCTCACATGTTTGTCATGGTCAACATGTGTACATGTGCCCTGCTGCTGACAATGTTACACTTGCATAAAAATACATTAAAATTCTCATCTAAGTGGTTTAAATCACTGTTTTCATGATCTATAAAATGGCAAAATGATAACACTAAACAAAAAAAAAATTTTTTTTAGGTTGGTTTTAATGTCCTGAAATAAATTTTAAGCTTAGACTGACCCTGTTTCTCTTCCTCATGCAGTTTATCTACATTTTTATGTTTCCTTTGAATTTTGTCCCGACTTTTCAAACAAAACCGTGCCAAGTTTATTTTAATGTCTTTCAGTTAAGACATCCCTAAACTAACAATGACTGTTTAGCAGATTTCACATGAAGCTGCTAAATAAAAAAACACATTGTATAACCCGTGTTTTGACTCCCTGCAGACTTAACGCTGTGTCCTTGATATTAGATAAGAAATAAACAGATTGATCATTGTTTAGGGATCTGAACTTTTCTCATGTTCAGCTGTTGTCTTGAAAGCCAACCCTCAGACTTGGCTCGATGCTGATGAATTGTTTGTACCAGGAGGGTTTAGCTGAAGGATTATAATAGAAAAAACATACAAACAAATCAAGCCAAGTAGGTATTGAGTTGCCAAATGTGCTATAAGCATGTAAAACTAGATGAACTAGATTTTAATCCTCCAACAAGCTCATAGATCTTTGTGCTTAGAGGACAAAAATAAATAGTCTGTTTCTTATTAATCAGCCTGATTTTAACATTACATTTCATTGTGATGTATTTGATACCAGAATCAAGCAACGTTATTTCATGACCCAACAAGAAGGTACCATGAGGGATTTCTACTGCTTTGCATATTATTCTGGGACACCTGGAGCATCGTTGCAGTGTGAGGATGTTGTTCGCTGATTACAGCTCAGCCTTAAATACAATCGTTCCTGTACAGTAAGACCAACTGCTTGCTTACCATCAAGGACTGCACACTATGATTGGACTGTTTCCAGTTAGATTCATAAAAACACGCATCTTGATTTAAAAAACAGACCTGTCTCCACAGCCACTGGCACTTTAAACTCCCTCTGTGCTAAACTGTCCCCTTACTTTACCTCAATTGTCATAATTACCTCAATTGTCATAATTAAACAGTAATTTGACTTACTGTTAGCTTTTCAGGGTAAAATTTTAGTTATAAATTAGTGAAGTTTGACATTTACTATCCCATGATTTTTACTGTACATTTGTGCGTTTTACTGTGTCATATCAAGTTACACTTAAGTTTTGTTGTATCCTTTGCTTACATTAATCTATTCATCTATTCATCATCACACATATTGTTAATTTATTCAGTCACCTTCATGATTTGATCAACATTATTAATTACTCAGGGAACCCTCTTGATTCACCCCTACTGCTCTGACTGAAGTCTAACTGTTCAACTAGATTTAAAGTCAGATGCATTTAAGAGAAAAAACAGGTTTCTGCCATCATGTCTTTATGAAACACAGGACGTAGCACTTTACAGTAATGCTGTCCTGATGTTCATACTTTATTCATGTTAGTAGTACAATGTCTTCCACTTTACTTATCAGGAACTTCACTTTTTCTAAGAAATTAAGATTTTACCTTTCTCCTTCCTGCTCTACATTTTACTTCTGACCTACATCGGTGACATCTCAATAATGTATGATCAGGTGGATGTAAGCAACTCTGCTGCTGACGTCATAAAATACGTGGAATAGTGGCAGAAGCAGAAACGATGAAACAAAGTAGAAAATGTGCTGTTAAACAGGGCACTGTAAAGCTTTACAATTATGTTTTACGGTCTAAATGTTGAGAATCTGGAATTTCTAGTCCAATATTAAACATGTTTGGTTTAACCTCAAAAAGCTGAATTAATAGAAAAATATATTTGAACTTGTGAAACAATGTGAAGCAACAAAAAAAAAACATCACTCAGATAAAACTACTTAATACTGAGAGTACGCAAAGCCATATGAGTATTTTTCCCACAGGTCTTTTCATTTTTATTAACATAAAACAGTAAATGATTTGATTTTTAATCAAATGACTTTTTAAGATGGCCGTAATTCCTTTAATTTGCATAGTATGCACATTTCTTTATACTACCTTCATTATTAAGGCTGTTTCATGACTTTCAACGTCATTTACTAAATGGGTGCAAGTCCAAGGTTGTGTTTATTACAAGTCTTGTTCAAGCCATTAATGCAGTTTTAGAGATCTCAGGAAAATTATACATGTGATCTTGAAAACACCAGTACAACACAAAGAGAAATTTTGTCTTTATTGTATTTCTTTTCAAGCTAAAGCTACTCTAAAATGCCTGCTAGTCTTAGCTTTGATTGTGCACATGCACCCAAAGGAAAATATTTCTCGGGAATAAAAAAAACTCTTTGATCCTACATACAAGTTGTGAAACTCAAATTGTCATAAAAGTACTTTATCACGGGCTTTGTAGGCTAATCCCGCTTTCCTGCAGGGAACGAGATGACAAGGGGAGGGTGTTCAAGAACCAAAACACACCCAAGAAGTTCTGAAACATGACAGGAGGAGTCAAACCGAATCACTGAATGCAAATATGCCATCCCTGCACCAGCTTTATTGGGAGCCGCTGGGACTTCAGATGCCTGGAACTAATCCTTAAGATTTGGTATGCTTTCCGTTCCCCTTCCAGATGCTCTCCCAATCTCCATTTGCCTTGTTGCACCAATTTTTTCTTCCATAGTCTATTTTTATGTTGCCTCCTATCGCCTTCTTCAGTAATCTGGTTTAGTTCGCTTCAGCTAATTTCCCATTAATTTAGATCTCCAGCAGTTTGATCCCGCACCCATTTTTGTCTTTACTTTTCTTGTCAGTCACTGCATTTCCCCCCCTGCTTCTTCACTCATTATTTCATTCCTCTGTCCTCTCCCTGTGGCGCCTTCAGTTTAACTCCTAGCTTCATTTTCAATTTCCTGTCTTTCTCGTTTTCATCCCTAATCCTCTCTCCTATGGTACCACAAACCTGCTCACACTGACAAGACCCTGAAGTTCTGCAGCAGACTCTTGTAAACCATTTTGCGGATCACAGCTTTGACCTAGGGAAAGCAATGCTGCGAAGGAAACGGGCTAAAAGTCAAGTTCATATATCACGCCATCGAATCCAGCACGGTTCTTGTAGGCTAAGGTGAAAGTGCACCACGGCTAAAAGAAAATGCTTTAGGTTTAGCAGAGCTTCTTGTGCACACAACATCCAGGAGAGTTTGAGATAGTTGGCCAATTCAAGGCCGACATGGGGGAGGCAGATTCAGATAAAAAACAATTAGTTTGGGTCAGGCCAACTCTGCTTGATTTCTGTCTGCCTTATAGTTCTACTGGTACGTCTCAATGGCGACTTTCAGTCAAATGTAGGGCCTAAAAGTATTTAGACCCATATACAGTCAGGTAAGGAGAGCAGGAGTTTAAAAAAAATGAATTTATTAAACAAACAAACAAAAGAAAAGGCTGACGAAGCAGCAAAACTTACACGAGCATGGGGAGAACAGGAACAAGCAGACTGAGGAGGACCGGGACGTCTGTAGGTTTACAGATCAATGAGCGGACATCTTTGTGGTGAAGAGGAGAGGTTTAGTGAGCGATGAGCGCACCTGGGATGATTACTGATTGGCAACTGGTGTGAGTGATGAGTAACTGGGGAAACCGACTGAAGAGAGGGTGAAGAATGGCAGGGAACAGAATGACAACCCAACGAGCAGAACAGGAAATAAAGATGATAGAAACACAAAGAAAACAGACGAAAGGCCAGATTATGTCAAACATATTCTCAGATAATTGTTTTGTTTTTATTTACACAACGCTCAATCTTCTGCTGAAAATGTATAATGAAACAGATTTTCCTCCCTTTTTTAATTTGAGTCTTTGCAGAATAAACTGATAAATATATGTTAAACAAACAAGCAACGCTTTGAATGAAAGTATTTTAATTTATGTAGGCTGTAGTATAAAGTACATGATTCTCTGAAACATGAATGTCCTGTACATGTTTACTGCTCAATACTCGGGCAACTAAACAATCCCATCCTTTAATTAGAAATGATTTAGTTTTTCTGTCCTTCTGTCTCAGGATGCCTCTCTGTCTCTGCTCCCAACAAGGACATGTGAGGGCGTTTGGATCTTGTGGGCCACACTGGGATTTTAACATGGCTTCCTTTCAAAAGAATGAAAACAGCAGCAAACAAGAACCTCCACAAGGACAAACAACATAACAGGCTGTGGAGGAGTTTTCACACTGATTTTTCTCAGGGTGACAAATCTCCCACATGCTGCCTTCCATTACCGTGTGCCTGCATGTGCACAAATATGTTGTGCAGGACCCCAGATTCAGCTCCATCACTAATGCAAGCCTTGTCTGCAGCCTCCCCCCAACTTCAGACACTTCCACAGAAAATGAGGTCAGACGGTGTCAGGGATCTGCTGTGTCCTCTGCACCGTGCATGTGTGGATTTGGGAGTGCCTTACCGAGATCCTGACCGAGTTTGGTTATCGGTGTAAGAGTGGGGTTACAGCCAGGGCATGGGCAGCCACCACAGCGTGCTGCCTGATTGGCTGGTTTCAGAAGTTGTTTACATTGTGTTTTTGTGGCCAGTCGAGGGGAACAGACTCACTGCAGACTGTAGCACCTGCACCAGACAGTCACAAACGCGTACGATTATTCCCCTTGCATGGGCAGGCCTTGTTGCCATGCAGACAAACTCCTGTTCTCTGTGGGAGACTTCCACACCAGACAGAAGAGCTGCATTCTTAACATGACAGATGTAGGCCATGATGTGGGCAAATGACAAAAAATAAATCATTTTAAAACCCGTTTGCTGAGGTGTTTTATCGGGTTTCAGCTGATTAGCCACCAGCTTTTGTGATCTTAAATATACTTTTTTGTTTTCTCTCTGATCTAAATTTACAAAAGGCAACACATTCACACCACAATTATTCACTTGTTTTAGTTTGACACGATGAAACGGCCCAAATAAAGGTTGTGTCGAGGTAAAACGTTTATTCACAAGAGGTCCATCAAAAGTAGTCAGACTGAGCAGGTGAACTTGAGCACATAAGATTATGATAAAGATTAATCAGAAAAAAACCCACCAAATATTGAGTACATAACAGTAAAAAAAGTAAATACATTTCACAATTAGCCAAATTAGCATCATTATGAAACATTAGGCAGAAATTGTTTGTTTGTGTGAACAGTTTGTATTTATATTTTTATATTTATGCATTTGAACACGTTTGAGATGACATCATCAGAGGCGGTTGTGAGTTCATAAATAATGATTGGGACTTATTATATGATTGCATGTTTGAAACACGAGATAACCTTTGTTCTCAGCGTGCAGTAATAGTATGGATTTGCTTACTGTTTGTGTCATGTCTGAGGGTGAAATATAATACGTTTGTCTGTGGCAACCATTATCATTACAGGTTTTCATGAAGACGTGCGACTTAAAAGTTTTGGGTGTGCCACCTGGTCATCACTGTCTTTAACTGGAAGAGTTTGCACTAAAACCAAAATAAAAAGTAAAAATTAGGACTCTACTTTTGTTAGACAGCGTGAAAACAATTGCACTGTATCAAAAAATGTAATATATATTTAAAATACTTAATTTAGTAAGTAAGTAGGCTTAAAACAAATGTCAAATTCTCTTTAAATATATTACAAGTGGTGGTCATGCAGGTTAGAGATTCAGTTTTTTCATCCTCACCTCCAGCTTGCAGCTTTAGCAGCACCGCTGTCAGCACAAGAACATGAAATCCTTCATTTTCATCTAAGACGCACGGAGCCATCTCTGTGGTAACAGCACTTAAGTTCTGCTGCTAGCTGGATTTGACCCATTGTGATGCAGGTTCCACATTTTAGGAAGTCCACCCTGAAATCTGCCGGATGATAGAAATATAATATGTGAGGAAAAGTTACAGAGTCAAGAAGGGGAGCAGTCCTAGAGTTGTTTGTGTCTGAGCAAGAACAGATTTTGGATTATGAAAACAAAACACCTACTTTGGATTGATCTGGACCAAGCATATTTTGAGTAGGGTGTGTATTACACAATGATACGCATGCACAATGATAACGTTCATGCATGTTGGCAAGTATAAACAGAAAATGCTACTTAATCGTCGAGAAATAGGATTTATAATTACAAGATTTAAACTTGCATGAAAACCAAATCCGTCTAAATTTTTCTGAGGTACATGTCCAATCTTTCCCCTTTTTTCCCCTTTCTTCAAGCCACTTGTTTTGATTTGTATTAATAGAAGCATAATACAAGCAAAACAGAAGAACATTGAAGTTTTGTGGAGGATTTTTATATTTGATCTTTCTGAGTCGGGCAATGACGCAACATGCTGGGACTTTGTTGTTTCTAAAGGGACCCTAAGCTCTTTAACTTAAAACAGACATAACTAAACCAACTAAAATACTATAGTAAATGAATGCAGGCAGCAGATAGAGTACAACGTGATTTATTTATTAAATAAACAAAAATCAAACTGGCAGGACTAACAGAAAACCAGGACTTGAGGATCTGAAGCACATCTGAGTGAGTGTAATTACAGTATACTTGGTGGGGTGATTAATAAATGGAAACAGCTGGGGTGATTACAGATGGTTGACAGGTGTGTGTGACTGGCAATACATAAAGTTGTGATCGAACTGCTTTTGCTGATGGACTCACAGCGTTAAAAGACCTCAGGGTTGGTTCTATTTTTATTTCAGCTCACAATCTCACAAGGGACAGTGGTGATATATTGATTCGGTGTTCTACTATGTGCATAAATACAATACCTATGAGCCTCATAACAGCACTCTGTCATACACGCACGTACGCAAGCACAGATGGCAATACATCTTCATAAACTGGATGTGCCATTGTAAATTCTGGACTATATTGAATGGGCTAGGTGCTCTACCTCTTCAGTATTTTACCTGATGGGAATGGCACAATGGCTGAAGGGCCCATATAAGCACACACTTATAAATGGAGGCTATATTAAGCATAATAAAGGTGCAAGACGTCCTATCGTGACACTAATTTCTGTAAACATTTTTTTACATTGACGTTTATTTTGTCTGTCTTGGGTGAAATGTGTTTTTCTTTCCCTCAGACAGTCGGTGCTCCTTTGGGCTGAGCATGTGCACTCCATGGGTAAAGTTAGCCTGTCTGATATGGATGGCAGGATTATGAAACCAAACCTCAGCATGCTGATTTAAAAATATTTAGATTTTCTTGGACTCCAGACAGAAGATGAGCCAGTAAAGGTGGGAGTGTAGTCGAGCTAAAAATGGGATTGTTTCTGAGGACACGCTCACTGAATTCACAGAAACACAATCAGAGAGGCAGAGAACCTCTTGGGGATCATGTGTGGGTGAAAGTGTTTTATCCATCTGTCCCATCCTGTTACCCCTCCACCCCTCCTTCTCTTCCCTTGTTTTCTTCCTTTCATCTCCAGGTGGGTCTACTCCAGCCCACTGCATGCATGCATGCATTAAAGCTTCCTTGAAGTGAGCCAACCTTGGGATGCCCTTTAGTTTCCATAGCAGCACGAGTAAGCCGTGTGTCATTCACATTCAGCAAGCTATAGAACGGCACCTTTATCAAAGCTCCATTGATTTTTTTATTTATTTATTTATTTATTTTTTTCTGCATCCCACATATTACAATTAGAAATAAGCAAGAGGTCTTTCTTTGGAGCTACAATTTGCAAATGAATCAGTAAACAGAATGGAAGATGAATGGTTGAAATTATGCTCCTTTTGGTGTTTCAAAGTGAAAAATAAAGAGCTTTGGAGAAATGATTCTTATCATTTCACATGGATGCCTGGTTAGAATTCAGTGGCATCATTGTTTTTTAAACTCTGTGTAGTCTAATGCCCCATTTGAAAGGAGTCGATTAATGTTTGAGATAGAAGCCATAATGCAGCAATATTATGTAGCAGACCTTACAGGGCTTATGGTACAAATTTTTTTTTAATTATTTTTTTAATGTTCACATGTTATGACCCCTCAGATAATTAAACGTGTACCCTTTAGTGAGGCCTCTAAAATCTGCTTTAATATATAATCTGGTTTTATTTTCCCAGTAGGCCATTTCTGCTAACACCTGCATCAGCTCAACGTTCTTGGAAGTTCAACAAGATGCTGATGTTTTTTGCACAATTAAAGGAAATAAAGTTTTAGGTTATCAAAGTTCATGCTTAATAAAAAAAATCCATCAAAGTTCAGCCAGGTCACCTGGACGTGTTTTTGTTTTGTTTAGACATTTCGTCCTTCATCCAAAGGACTTCATCAATGCGATGAGCACAACAAACTCAGTACCACAAGCAGCACACTCTCATAGTGGGCCAACCAGTTTGCTGGTGATAAGATGGTTTCTGGAGCCCGCCCTCTCCCCCGTCGACTCCTCTGAGGCAGCCATAGCCAAAGTGGTTCAAAACACCAAAGGATTATTGAGCATGAACTTTGATGTTTTGAACCACTTTGGCTATGGCTGCCTCAGTGGAGTAGACGAGGGAGAGGTTTGGCTCCAGAAACCATCTTATCACCAGCAAACTGGTTGGCCCACTATGCGAGTGTGCTGCTTGTGGGACTGAGTTTGTTGTGGCTCCTTGGACTGATGAAGTCCTTTGGATGAAGAAAAAGAACAAAAAATAAACCATCCAGATGACCTGACTTAACTTTGTTTGAAAGTTTTAGGGATTTTCTGTAAGTAAAGGTGCACTTTCTTAATGATTTTCAAGAGTGTCCTTTTTTTTATGGCATTGAAAATGGCTGATAATAATTTCCCAAAGAGGTGGAGGGTGTTAATGGCAGTGAAGCCCATAAAGAATGTCCTTTGTGTGTCATTGGTGCACCGAGTTGTGTTGTTCAAGGGATCCCTCGTTCTAGGATCGCAGTTCCATTTTAAAGTTGGACAAAGGACAAACTCATTTTCAAAAATGGGTCTTCAAAACTGTATTTTGACATTTCTTTCCTGAAGCAGGCACACAAGAACATTAAGGAAGACGGTTTGTTGAGGCAGGAAGATGGAGAGATTAGATGGGGAGTCAAGGATGGACGGATAAGTAAAGACGGATCCAGTATCAACCCACTGTCAAACACATACATACACACAATGGATTTAGGAGGTGATGGCCCAATGGCTTTTGCTCTTTAAGCTGAGCCATGATTAGATCTCAGCCACACAGGGAATGACTTAAAATATGGGTTATAAACTCATTTAAATAAATGAGTTTTTGTGTGTTTAAATAGATGAAAAGAAGTGGCAAAGAGCTAAAACAAAGGGACTGCAAACTCTCCTGGGGTTTCTGCCTGCCCCTGTCTTCCATTTAGCTCCTGGGTTGGATTTTCGAATAATCAATTACAATCGCTCCTCCTCCCTTCACCCTCATCTCTCCTTGTCTGCCTTCATCCATCCCAGAATGTATTTCAGCTCTCCAGCCTAGATGATTGAATGTGAGCCTCTTCTCATGCGTTCATGTCTGCACACAAGCAGAATATAGAGACGTTGTGACATTTCAGGTGCCCTTTGTAGCCAGGGGTTGCTGTGAGACGTCGATAAAAGACGCAACAAGCTCAGTCACAGATCAACCTTTTGTGGCTGGGGGGGGGGGGGGATGAAAAAGAAAAGAGCTTCAAAAGCTCAATGAGACAGGGTGGCAGAGGGAGAGGAAGAAAAATCAAAACAGAGTGGGATGTGATGACGTTAAAAGGCAAGTGTTGATGAATTACAGATGACAGTGAAAGAATTGTGTGCATGATTTCCTGTGTTGCAGTGAGCACCTTTTAGGTTTCATGCAATATAAAATAAAACAAGTGGAACTTCAACGAGCGCTTCATGTTGTTTTTTACTTGCTGGCAGAGGTTGAGAACTTTGCAAAAGCATAACTGAGGTATGTGCTCACCACTTCATGGTGTGGGACTAAAGGTGGAAACGGTGAGAAGTGAAGAAATCTGATCTTGCTGATGAAGAACTTGTTCTTCTTGGAGCTCTGAGAGCTTGTTCTCAACAAAGTGGCCTTTTTTTTCCTCGGGATACTTCAACTAGTGTGTGATCGGTCAGAACTTTGTTACTAAATGGTATTTTTCAAAACTGGGCCACAGACCAAAAACATGCACGTTAGGCTGAATGGTAACTTTGAATTGTTCCTAGAGTGAGAGAGTGAATGGTTGTTTGTCTCTGTGTCCCTGTGATGGACTCGAGACCTGTCCGGGGTGTCCTCTCGCACAGTGACTGCTGGACATGGGCACCAGTGACCCCCGCAACCCAAGAAGGAAGGTGCGAGTAAAGATAATGGATGGATGGATGGGTCCAGAATGATTTTATTTTTTTTTTTACAATGCCATTGTTACATTTTCATGTGGAAAGTCTAAACTCAATCTTTTGAAAATGATGATGTCATAGCCCTACCTCCTGCCAACCCTACCAAAAACAAAAGAACAAACTAAATGAAAATTATAGCATTTTTTATAATGTTAGTGCTAACACCAGCCTTTTCTGAAGTTTTAAAGACGAATGCAGCTCTTAAGATACTTTAATACATTTTCCAATTGGAATTTTGCTCTACCAATAAAAGTAAATATGTAGCGTAGTCCAAAATATTGGACTTTATTAATTAATCAGTCTCATATTTGAGACGGAGTTCTTTTTCTCATGGAATAAATTGATCTTTATATTAAACACACACAGACCAAAATAAAGCACCTCAATTCAGTTGTAATATTTTATAATTTTATTATGAATATATGAATAATAATAAGCAGGGTTATATGAATAACACACTAATTATACAGTATCTAAAACTAGTAATATTGAAACAAAAGCTGTAATATTATGGAAAATTAACCAAATTTTACTCTTGATTAAATTAAAAATGTAATTAACTTTGAAAAGGCAATCTAGCATGACAGTTTTTTTCTACAGTAACTTAAAACTGAGGGTTTTTTTATGTACAGTATATTTTTATTAGGTGTTTTGTCTCTGCTCTTATACGTCTCACTGAATTTTGAAAATAGCATGATTGTCAGTGTTTGATTGCCAACTTAAATTATATAAAAATATAATTCTTGATTAATGATGAGCCAAAAACCCTAAACCAGCAACATAACAATCATCTGGAGGGAGACATCAGTGGTTTGGAGCCGTTCAGTAAAAAACGAGGACAAGGAGGTGTCTATGGCTTGGAAGAGTGGCATAAACAGCAGCTGATGCAACACGGCGTAATCGCAAAGCTGCCAGATACACACAGAGGTGTGTGTGTGTGTGTGTGTGTGTTGATGCAGAGTATTAAAGATAGTGAGAAAACCCATTAGTTCTGTTACATGAGTGACCCAGAACTAATCAGCGGCAGTTCATCTTCATAAGATCTGCTGCTGGTGTGGCAGACAGCAAATAAATTAATTGCACAATAAAATATCTATGAAGCAGTAAAAGTACATGAAATAAGAGCATCTAGCAAAATGGCTTGCTTAAATACTGTTTCAAGCTAGAATTCTTTACTCTGAAATGATTGTCTGGTTTGGAATGGTGTAGCCACTTTAACAAATAAATTCAAGGTTGAAAGCGATTTTCGCTTCACAATCAATGTTAATTCAGTTGCACAGACGTGATCAAAACAGAAAAGAAGCACCAAGGTTTTATCTCAAGAATCCGAGTCGAGTTTCTTCTCTCGTCTCTTGAGAGATAATTTACAGTAAGTGTCTTCCATCCATGTGTTCAGCATTATGTAACGTCTGACGTCCATTTTCTTTGCTTATGTAAACAGCATCCTGCTGTTCTTTTGGTGACTCATCCTTGCCTAAACCTGCGATTGGTGGGCGGCTTTGTGTTATTCAATGTATTTAATGTGTCAAGTGTGCACCAAAGACCTTGAGGAACACTTGCAAAAAAAACAAACAAAAATAGTTCACCATGAAACCGCAACATGACAAACACAGATAGACATTTTAAACGTTGGCAGCTCTCTGTAATTGCTTTTTCAGGCAGAAATGGTGAATTATAATAAACTTATTTTGTATTAAAACAAACAAAAAAAATGTTTGGGGCTTTCTTCCAGCATTTCTTTGTTGAATATTTTTTTGTATTTTTCTCTTCGCTTTATCTCCTCATGAGATCATGGACACCTTCCTCAGCTTGATGGAGATGTCCATGATCTCATGAGGAGATAAAACGAATATTGATGGAGCTGTGTGGTGGGTGGAGGCCTGACTGGATTACAGTAACAGAGGTAAAGTAGTGCCTTGGGCGAAATGCAGCTTTTTCAGGCTTAGTAAACCAAAACAATGGAAGACACACCTTGTCAGGTAAGTTTATTTTCCTGTGGAGCCCTGTAATGATAAAGCCTTTCAGGGGACCTTCAGGTGTCAGGTGGATTCATGGCAAAAAACGCAACACAACAGTGATTATGGTGCATCTCATGGTGCGCATCCTCCCGATTTGTGTTTTTTCTTTTGTTCTTCGCTTCAGTTTAACCAAGTAAAACCCTTGTTCTGTTGCATTTTATTATATTAAAAACATCCTTGGAAAGAACAGTTTGACACGACTGTCAAGAAGGAAGAGGACCGGCAATGGAGGAGGGGGCGTGCCAAAGAGACCATCTTAGCACCAACATAACTGGTTTGTTCCACTTTGGAGTAAGCTGTTGGAGGAAGAATCAGTTTTGTTGTGTGTTTCCTTGACTGATGAAGCCTTCTGGATCGAAGGTGAAACGTTTCAGCACACAAAAAAGAAACTGTCCAGATGACCTGACTGAAAAATGTTGGATCCTTGGAAAGGTTTCCTCAAAATCAGGACTTTTTTTAAAGAACGGTTTATTCAACTGGCGATCCGGGGGCCAAATCAGGCCCACGGGTGAACTCAGTTTGGCCCACCAATAAGCTCGTTTTAAATAAAACTAGATTTTAAACAATAAAACAAACTTACTTAATGATAATTGCTAAGCACTTGGCTTTCAGTAACTGGCCCCTTGAGCAATTTAACTGAATAGCCCTGGTCTAGATGAAGTCATTTGTTTTGATAGATTGGTTCAAGTCCACCAAAGGTTTTGAAGTGGGTATTTTTTTCACAACTGTTCTTATTTTTCAAGGATTCTGCCTTTTTCAAATGTTTATCTGTATTTTCCTACTAAATAAGGGTTTGAAGAGTAAAAAACCTTTTGTAATCTGGGATGTGCATGAATAGTTTGGAAGGCCGTTGGCGTGTTGGTGTTCTAGTGTCTATATGGAGTATTATGTTTGGTAGATTCCTAGAATATAATTTAAAAAGAAGTAACTGCTTCTGAGACCATATTTTATGTTAATACTTATTTTTATCATATTCCTTGGGTTTTGATGCTTTTTGACTTGTCTTATTTTCATTTGTCTAATTGGTCTTAAACAAAGGGTGCAATGCCAGAAGATTTTCCTAATCTGCTATCAGACTCTTGGTGCGGCAGGTTTTTTTTTTTTCTACCAGAAGCTTCCATCAGTAGAGTTTGCTCTGGTTATATTGTCAGAGGGTATGTTCAACTTTGCACTTTTTATTAAGTAACCGCTTCAGACACACAAATTCCTCTGACAACCAAAAATAGTTCAAACACCACATCCATTCACTGCATCATAGTTTAATGTTTTTCGGTGTTGACTCCCAATGTGAATGAAAACGTTGTGTACAATATTGTAAAAAAGAGGAAGAAAAGGTCACTGTCAGTAGTTCACCTGTTCACACAACACCCCGGGTGTTACTATGGTAACCATTCCTCATTATGACGCCGGTTTCTTATACCCAAATGGAGATGGAAAAATCTGTAGGCTTGAAGACTTTTGTGTGTCTTTGGTAAAGACGTGTTTGGGTGTCACCTCCATTGCACCAATGCCAAGTTTTTCCTCATCCCTATGGCAACTCTGCACTGTGATGGTCCAATTTGTAAGTGAGGGGCTGAAAACCATAAATAATGGGGTTATTCGTCCTCATGATGGACCTTGAAGGTGGTGTTGGGGGAGGGGGAAACTTTCTGCTTTGTGCTCTCTGTTTCACACACAAACAGCAGCTCTCGCACTCGAGATGGAATAAAGGAGCAGCCCTTGTTCTTCCTGCCGCTCTAATATGGATGAAGTACTTGGTGAGTTGACGACCCTCATTTCCACCCTGGCGAGTGTGTCCGATACAGCTGCAGCTGATGTAACAGATTACCAGGAGATGCAACCCTCCCTCCACAGATGATGCCACCTGAAGAACAAAGACTGCCTCTGATGAAAGGACAGTCAGAAGCACCTGTTTCCACAGTGACGTGAATTTATTCATAAACATGCTCAAGGGATAAAAGAGCCAAATATTGCAAACAATTGCAATATTTACTGTGCAAAATATTCTCATGCACATATTTTAATTGTATTTTATGATGAATTCTGTCGTATTCAGGGCTGTAATTAATTTAATTTTAATTTTAAACATACTTATTCATGGTGGTTATGCTATTGACTAATGTCAGCTACTCATGCTAGAGCAGGAGTTGAGCTTGCATGTAGATCCAGCAGAATGAATGTGTTTTTATAGTTAAATATGCTGTAGATTAAAGCAGAAGAGTGGACTTTATGAGGTCAGCTGATCAGTAAAGTGCCAGTTATCTACAGTGAACTTTGGCCACAGTAATAGGCAAGGCCTATATTAAACATTAACTGTTTCTTTGTGTTTTATAAAAGCACCTAAATAGATCAACAGACAGCTGTAATATACAGTAATAAAGTATGAACTTTCAATTACTGAAATAATAATAATACTTGAATTACCATATTTTCTGCCGTACACGTCACAACACCCTATAAGTCGCATCAGTCCCAATATGTCTAATAAAGTGGAAAAATGCATAAATATGTCACTTCACTGTATACATTGCATCTATTATGCGTCACTGCTGACATGTTGCATTTGTTAAGCGTCACCGCTGACAACCTGAACATCTGGGCCAAACCGAGAAATGTGGGCCGGTGTTGGTTGTGCCAAAAATTGATTGGCTGCCAAATGGCGGCCGCAGGAGCATACACGGGAGGACTTTATCAAGAATTTAACAAGATTAACACTTATAAACAATTATTTGTTTGCTTGAAATTATAGCAAAGGTGTGTCTCAGTCTAACTTTTATTTAATAAATGCACTTTGATGATTGAATCAACTGCATTTTCGAAAGCCGATACTCATAAGTAGGCGCTTGCAGAGGGACGACTCGCTGTGCATTCCTTTGAAATTTAATAAGATAAGCACCTAAAACAATTATTTGTTTGCTTGACATTATAGTAAACGTGTGTCTCTCAGTTGAACTTTTACTTAATAAATGCACTTCAATGGTCAAATTAGCTGCATTTCAATGGGCGGTGCACCAAAATGAAGCTGATTTGATGGTTGCCCTAGGTGAGCTGGACGAAGGTGGCTTTCAATGGCAAGCTGATTGTGTCATTAATAGCCACTTTTTACCTATTACATGACACAATGGCATGCCTTACTGAAGTGCCATCTAGTGGGTGAAAATGGTAATATTCGATATTTTCAGTCAATGAATGAAAACTGTCATATCTCAGCCAAAAATTGGTTTATAAATATGGGAAAAAAATCCATAAATACGTCGCTTCAGCATATAAATTGCAAATTATGCCAAAAACGGTGACTTATAGGCCAAAAAATATGATACAAACATTGGCAGAGTATTAGAAGAGGAAAAATAACCTCAAACTGACAAAAATCTATTTCCCCTGAAGATTTACTGTAGAGTCAACTTTTAAGAGCTCATTAGATGGAAAAAAAAAAAAACTGTATAATGCAAATACACAATCTGATGCAAAAGAATACAGTTACAAAGTCAGAGGTATCTAAAACCTCTATCACACGTGTGAACATACATTTTGGGAGTAGCTGCTCCATCATTCCATAAATGTGTTGAGTCCGCATGATGTTCCATTTGGATTGCTCAAACACCATTATGTGGTGATTTGGCAAAGCAAGCAGTTCTGCTACCAC
Source organism: Nematolebias whitei (assembly GCF_014905685.2). Classification (NCBI taxonomy): domain Eukaryota; kingdom Metazoa; phylum Chordata; class Actinopteri; order Cyprinodontiformes; family Rivulidae; genus Nematolebias; species Nematolebias whitei. The sequence goes on along the minus strand of NC_056519.1, from coordinate 14,772,988 downwards.
CTCTCCTGCATGGATAGTGTGGAAAAACACATTAAAGACTAGTTCAGAGTTGGTGTATAAGAACTGGACAGTTTGAATGTGTTTGAGGTTACAAGCTATCCAGTGTGTGGGTGAGTGAGTTCCTGGGGTGGGCATATGGGCACAGAGGCAGCCATCAGCCAGCCTGGCTCATGTTACTGCTACCTCCCGTTCACCTCCGGGAGAACAGCAGATGTCACATCAACATGGATGTAGACGGAGATAAGACACACATGAGCATAAATGTATTAAACAATGTTTCAATGTCCATTGTGTCGCTCTTAAATCAGCTAAAAAGTGTTAATGAATTTTGGTATTGCCGTTTTAACTTTTTTTTTCATGTATCAGACAATTTATCACAAAAAGATTAAGAGATGTTTTAAAACCTGTTTTCTGTTCCACAATAAAAGCAAAAATGAAAACATCTCGACTCCCAGCAGGCACATTGAGACCAGAAGAACAAATATAATTACTTTGTGTTTACTGTAAAAAAATACTCAAATTCTGGAGCCAGACTGTTCATAAGTCAAGAGATTGTAGGATTTTTAGCTGATTATAATCTGATGGAAAATAAAGCTAACATATGTAGCTTACTGTGTTATAATCACTAACATTTAACTTTGTTTATAATTTTGTCAATAAAAATGCATTAAATGCTGCTCTCCATAGTCTCTGCATCCACAGACAGTTTTAGTTGCATTTGATTCTAAAATTAATACAGTAAAACCATATAAATTAGGTTAATCATAACACACAATTAACAGGTGCGAGAACAGATACCTGATGCACTCCACATGAATCATCTGCTGCAACAACAATTTTGTTTTTAAAAAGAGATACCATATGTGGGTAGGTCCTGTTAAACACCACAGGAAAGAGAAACATGCTTTGCAAACTTTGCAAAGCAGTAACATTTTCACACTGAGCACCAGCAAAACTACACAAAAGTAAACAAGCAAACAAACAAAAAAATATATTTATGCTTATTGTGAAAATGACAACAATTGCAACAACACTGACAACAGTTGTTTTAAAAAAAGTTGGACACATTGGTTTAATTTTTTTTTTAAACAAAGACTGTAATTTTTAGGGTATTGTTGCACATATTTTTTTTTTATTATTATTATTCAAAAAACAAGAGCAAAGCAATACATCATTAAAAAGGCTTTAAATGAGCCCATAAATGCTAACTTCAACTAGCTTCCAGTTCGACATGCAACTTCTAATTTATATTTTTCATTTTTTTTACTTTTCCAAATGTTAAGGTTAAAATAAATCCCTGAGGATATAAAGATAAACATATTCAAGGTTAAAACAAGCAAATATTTGTTGGGTAGATTTCCATTTTTAATAACATCAGAAGTAAACGCCTCCGTTCACTGAAACTCAGCCCCCACACAGACACGGAAAAGCTGCAAACGTCCAACAAGCCAAATGGAGACAGACAGTGGTTGTCTTTGTCTGTCTTCACAGTGAACGCCTCTGCCACAAGAAGAACACACAAACACAACGAGAAACATCCATGTTGAGCGCACAACAAAACAAGCTTGTGCTTACACATGCAGGCTGAGCAGTGTAAGTGGGTCATCTCTCAATGGGCAGCAGAAAAACAACAGAAATATATTGTTGTCCTACTGGAAACGACTGCAATCTGAAAAATAATCTACCCATCAAGAAATTGAAACACTTGTTTTCTGAGCAAAAGCCTCCAGATTACTCCCTGAAAAAGAATTAAAGCGCAGGCAAGTAAACATTTTCCCGTGTGGGGGCAGGGAGGTGAACGGTTTCGCTGCTGTCTCATCTTTTATCCTTCTGGCCATGTGCGCTTGCATTATACTTGAGACGAACATGCACATGCTAATAGTTATGCACATGCAAGCACTACTTGGTAGTTATTTATTTTGTGCACAAGCACAACTTAATGCCTTCAGCACTGAAAAACAAGGTTAAAGTCATGGTTGAAGACAACAGGAAGGCCAAAGGCAGCTCTTTGCCACAGAAGCTTCATTTGTGCAGTTTTACTCAAACTTTTAAAGTTCATGTAAAACTTATGTCTGCTATTACAATTAAGATGGCCCTCAGTCATGCTTACACACTAACAAGAGTTTCCCTCATGTTTTCGCCATGTGCTTACTAAGATACACCAAGCTCTTTCTCTCTATGTTGATGCCCCCCTTTGACTAAACTTTTCTCTCTGTTTGCGTCAAGTGGATGTGTATGCTGGGTGAGGTGTTCAGGAGGACCCTGTCTGGTCTTTTCCACCCTCAAAGGACCAAACATGGCTTCAAAAGCCTCCAAAACTGGACTGAGATTAAACCGTGACAAAGGAGAGGTGATTTTTCATTCAACCTTTATTTAGACAGGTAAATCCCATTGAGCCTCAAGAACTCATTTACAAGAGAGACCTCCATCCATCCATCCATTATCTTTACCCGTTTATTCCATTTTGGGTCACGGGGGTCGCTGGTGCCCATGTCCAGCAATCACTGTGCGAGGGGCGGGGTACACCCTGGACAGGTCGCAAGTCCATCACAGGGCCACATAGAGACAAACAACCATGCACTCTCACTCACACCTAGGGACAATTTAGAGTTACCAATCAGCCTAACATGCATGTTTTTGGTCTGTGGGAGGAAACCGGAGTACCCGGAGAAAACCCACGCATGCACGGAGAGAACATGCAAACTCCACCCAGAAGGCCCCTGGACCGGGGTTTGAACCAGGGACCTGTTCGCTGAGAGACAGCAGCTCTACCAGTTGCGCCACCGTGCTGCCCTTACAAGAGAGACCTGACTTCAACAAAGAATGATGACGACAATGGACAACAGTGACAACAATGGACAGTTATAAAAAGGCACAGATATTTTTATTTTTTTATTTTTTTTACAAATAAGATGGCAAAAAGATTTGACTAGAATTAAGAGGTTTGCTCTCTTTTGTTCTACAATAGGACACGAAGAATCCAGACAAATAGTAATTAGTGAACTTAATATGAAGACACGTCCAGGATTGCCACAGAAGGGGCAGCAGAAAACAACCAACACATGACTAATGCCTGTTTCAATGTGTCCTCATTGCAAAGGGATGAGAAACATTTACGACGAGCTCTCTCATCAAATGTTTGTATCCGAAGATGGGAAGAAAAATCTAACTGGAGATAATTCTGAGTTCAGTATGGAGCCCAAGTACCAACCCATCATGGATGACCTCAGCATCCCCTCAGCCATAGCTGCCACCACATTCAAATTTTCTATTTCCAAACATTGAAAATAAATTTTAGATTATACTGTATATTTACCTGGAAAATCTCGAACTAAAACCTCACAGCAACAAAAATATGGTTGGAGCTAAGGGGTGGCGACTGTGGCCAAAGCCACCATGAACTTAAGGTACTCAGTTTCTGTTTATGTGTCTTTGCCAAAAGACTTCTAAATTAATGTGGTGCAAACGTGTGACCGCAAAATCTGGCTGTTTGGAATTGCCAGTGAGACGTACCAGCAGAACTATGACGGCAGACGTGGAAATTCAAGCAGAGGCTGTCTGACCCAAAATAATGGTGTTATCTGAATTTGGCTTCCACACTCGGCCTTGAATTGACCAACTATCTCAAACGTCTTATGGTTGTTTATATGAACGAGAAGCTCTGCCACCCCCCACCCCACTATCGCTCCCCTCCCGAGGACATCTGTGGACCTGTGTCAGAGTTGAGCCGGCTGATAGACACTGTGCCATCTTTATCAGGGCTACGGAATTTTCTGGCAGCGTCCACGGACAACTCACTGCCCTCGTCAGCCTCCTCATGCATAAATGTATTATGACGTCATCAGTATGTTGCTCTTTCATATGCTGAGGTCATTTTTTTGCAGCTTTCACGTTGTGTCCTGTCCAGGACAGTGCAAAATTTGATTATTTTTTAAACCTCCACTCCCCCTTGTTTCTTTTTCCTTATCTGAAAAAAAGATTGCACCTCTTGAGGCTGGCAGACTCAGTCACCTCCGTCTCCCCATGTCTGTTTGCTTATGTTTCTCTCGGACGGGCTGTACTGAAATGTAATTTCATTGTGCTTCGGTGCAATGACAATAAAGCTGATTCTGAAATAAAACACAAGTATGAATGACAGTACACTTATAATAGGGCTACAGTAATTAGTCTAACTTGTTGCATGTTATTTGTCTGTTATAGTTTGTGCACAATTCCAGCAGCTGTGGTCGTAAAGCTGATTTGAATCCCAGACATAGAAAAAGCTTTACCAGTACAGGCAAAACTGACTTTGTGATTAAAGTTTCGGTAGAATGAAGTTAGATTAAAATTAATTATGATTGGACTATTTCATAACAAAACAGTGATCCTAAAAGCAAATAAATGCTGCAAAAATGTGTATAACTGAAATTAATTGATCTCTTGGACATGAGGGTGTCTCCTCAGGATAATTAAAAGGCTCTTTACCAGAGCTCTGCACAGAGGGTTGGCCACTATGGTTGAGTGGACTTGTGGGGAGATGAGGGCTGTCCAACGGCTGGTACTGCCAAAAACAAAAAAACTCTGCTTTGAGTCCATCAACCCCACTCAGGGGCATTACCAAGGCTGCACACACAGACACACAGTGCTGTGGACACAGACAAGCATTCGTTCAGTCTGCTGTGCCAGAGTCACCCCTGGTGTGGAGGGTACATTAACTAATTGCTTAGCTCAGCTTACGGAGCCAACGGCATGAACAGAGGGAGACAAGTGGGAGATGAGCTGGGCAGACGGACTGAGAATGAACGAAGCGGCGTAATGAAGTGACAGGAATGATCACAGTGGCATAATGCAAAAAAAAAAAAAGCAACAGACAGAGTAAGACAGACAGACAGGCACAGCGTGCTTACATGGGCATGAGTCCAACAGCTTTAGGACTGAAGCCAGCAGCAGCAGCACAATAGAACAGGCTCTGAGGTGGTGTGTGCATGCATGTGCGCAAATTATTCAGTGCTTAGCATTTATAGGACAATGGGCTTGTAGAGTACTGAAGGATGGGGGGATTATGCAGCAGTCTGAAGAAAGAAAAGAACTGGGATTGAACGAAAGAGCAAAATAAAAAAAATCATGACAGGAAGATTTTGATCTTCAAGCTAAAAAAAATCAGAAGACAGTTGCAAAGACAAGAAAGACATTCAGACTCACACTGTTGCTTTAGGCGTTTTCTGTCTCAGTTTAGATGTGCGCCTCCATTTCTGTTCAAGCAACCTTGTGAAAGTTCCCAAAAAACCCTAGCCCCCGCCATGGTCTGCCTCTCAGTCTAACAGACAAAAACAGACACCTACAAAACGAATCAGGCCAAACAGATGTAGGTTTTGTTGCCAGCACTTACACAGACAATCACCTTGGTGGGTTGGAGGAGCCTTTTGAAGAACTTTTACAGAGTATGGAGATGAGAGGGAAAGACCAACACTTTGTCCAAAGGAGTCTGTGCACGTGTGTTAGACTGTAAGGTAGGGGCTATTTCCCAAAAGCACAGAAATAAGTGTTTGCAATCATCTGAGCCTTTTTTATATGCTGTCAATTTATGGAATCAGTTTTATATACCTGAACATACTGAGCACAATGTTCATTTCAACTATTTCAGTAAATCAGATCCAAACCTCCACAGTCTCACTGTCAATTTTCACCTCTGTCCAGATTTGTGCTATACATTTGCTTCAGAGACCATTAGCAATTGTGTTGCCAGATAATGTTCACATCCACCAACCATAGTTATCCAACCAAACCGTCCCTCATAGGGGTGACTGGCTTGTTATATCAGTCTTGGGAGGCTGCAGGTGGTGTCGTCTCCATTCATGCCCCAATAATGACCCCTCAGAGTGTCTGAGAAGCTGGTTCCTCTCAGGAGGACAGAGCTGGATGGCTTCGGAGGATGTTCCTATGCCGGTAATTGCACAACTCTTTTCAGCAAAAGCTGGCCCGCTGTGTGATGCCCTTGTGAGTGATGGGCGCTGTGGTACTTCAGATTGATAGAACTGCAGTTTTCACTTTAAATGTGTCGCTGTGTGTTTGCTTGCACGTTTGGCCTCTGACTGACAAGCGAGACGATTCAAGTTGTCACAGGCACACAGAGCTTTGCAAATGGCTTGTGTTCAGCTTGTGTATATTTAGGGAGGTGTACCATGCGTATGTCTAATCCTCTCACACCATGTCTTTTTGTGTGTGTGTTTGTGCGAGTCTGCGGGGATTGTATTGTGCACTTCCTTCAATTCTTTTCAGTGTTCAGTCTTCCTGCAATAGCTGGAGTACAGGACAAGGTCACATTAGCACCGAGACACACACGCACAAGTCTGAAATCTTGTTTCCTAATCCTCTTTTGGCAGGCAAGGCCCAACTGTTAGGTTACATCTGCAGCCTCAACATTTAATTTGTGAATCATGAATCTGTTTGGTTGTCCTAGGGTTAGGGTTAGCAGATGGTTACATACGAATAAGTGCCGTGGATGCGTTTTAAATAAAACTTTGAAAAATGTGTTTTAAGTGTACACCAGAGAAACTATACCAGTCTATTAGGAGTTTTGCTACTGTAGACAAATATTTACTGGTAAAGACTGAATGTTTTGACTGAGAACATTTTCCAGGAACTACGGCCTATTAGAAGGTCCTTTCCTTGGCCCATTTAATTTCCACCATTGGAACAGGAGGGTAATTAAAGTCCCGGAAAGGGTTTTACCTCAAAAAAAAAAGGCCAAAGTAGAGAAGTATTTCCAGTGAACCTGGAGGTTTCACTATGAACCTTCAGGTGGTGTTTAAAAGGTTTTTCATTGTATACATTTTTTTAAGCTTGAGCAATGATAAGCAGTGAATCTAAAAAAACATATACAACACCTATACTCTAAGCTACAATTAAAGACAGCCTTTAGCTCATGTAAAACAGTCAAACATTTTCACCGCTAATCTCCCTCAGTGATAACTGATATTAATAAAAAGTTTGTAATTTCACATAGGCTTTTCCATGGAAACCAGGCTGAAAATGCAGCTCGGTGCCCCCTCACTGACAGCAGAGTCCATTTTCGTGGAAATGATAAGAGAGAGCAATTTACCATCATTCTCCTTCCCTTTGCTTGATAAACAACAAGCAAACAACTTTCCATGACCTCAATGACTAATTAAGCTCTCTTGCTTTTTCATCATCCTGCCTTTTTGTGGCTGCATCTGCAATGATGCACATTCCTTTTTCTTTGAAAGTGAACTGTAATGATAGATAATCACTCAAGGGTTTGGGAAGGGGAAAAAGAGAAATACTGTGGGTGACCAGAAAAATGGCCAAAGTAAATGTCGTTGTCACCAGGTGTTATTACAAAATAATGATTTCATAAATATGCTGAGTGGGAAGAGATGCTGTTGAAACGTTGGGTCTCTTATTCAGGAACACAAAAAGTACACAAAGCCGTCGTTGGCAGCCGATTGTGGAGTGGTGAGTATGTTGATTGTAGAGGAAGGAGCAATATATCTCTGTTTGTTCAATCTAACCGTTAACATGCGATCGGGTCAGTGGAACTTCTCATACATTCAGGAAATGTCTTCTCTTTGGAGAAACAAGCTGTGCATGCACGTCATGCAAACACTCATTTTCCTTGGGGTATTTGCCATTTTCATTCCACTGAGTGCCTGGCTTGGATATCAGAATTTATTTGTAGTGCTCTTATTGCTCTAATGGTCCTAAAAAGTTCTGCAAACTAAATCCACCACCTCTAAAATTCCATATTTTTTGCCGTATAAGTTGCACCTTTTTGCATAAAATTGCAAGTCCTGTGACTTATACACCGACGTGACTAATATACGTTTTTTCCCTCCATATTTATAATCCAATTTTTGGCTGAGATCTGACGATTTCATTCATTCTGACATGGAAAATATTGAACACTACCATTTTCAGCTGCTAGAGGGCTCTTGACTAATATGGCAAGCCAAGTGTCTCATTAATAGGTAAAAGTGGATATTAATGAGACACTTGGCTTGCCATACAAACCTTCATCTCGCTGCAGAACTCATGGAGCAAACGTCAAATTAGGTGCATTTCGCCGCACCGCCCAGGTGAAATGCAGCTGATTTGACCATTATGGTGCATTTATTAAGCAAAAGTTAGACTGAGACACACCTTTTGCTATAATGTCGAGCAAACAAATAGTTTTTAGGTGGTTGTCTTGTTAAATTTTGAAGAAATGCACAGTGAGTCCTCCCTCTGTGCGCTCCAGCTGCCACAAATCGATTTTTTGGCACAACACCGGCCCACGTTTCCAGGTGGTGAGCAGTGACGCATTATAGATGCGACTTATATGGGGAAGCGACTTCTTTGTTTCTTTCCACTTTATTAAACGTATTTGGACTGATGCGACTAATAGTGGTGTGACGTGTATGGCGGTAAGTACGGTAATCTCCCATTTCTAAGATTTTAATTATTGACTCAATTGAAAAATATTTCTATAATGTGGTAAAAGTAACATTTTCCCACCACATAATGCAATTAAAAGGTTTCTTTGTGTTCATTGTCCAAAAGCAAAACCACTTTTGGGACACTATGTATAAAACAAAAATCTAAAAGACTAGAACTGGTATTAACTTTACTTGTTTTTTTTTTTTTTTTGGGTGTAACTGGGACCTTGAGTACACATTTTCGTTCTACCTCATGTACCACATGTGATGCGAATGACAAAGAGCCTTGAACCTTGAAGTTAGGCTGTAACATCATGACTATGTTTCACTGTTTTAACAAACTGCAGACATTTCTTGGCAAATGTAGCTGCTGATTTTGCCTATTTGCATCACAAATCAATTTTAAATAGATTAAAGCCTGTAAAATAAAATTGACTCAAATTATGATAAGTTACAATAAAGATAAGTACTTTTTCACCTTTACAGGGATGAGGTTTCACATTTGTGACATGCAGCTGTTATTTGTGGGGTAAGATGTGAAAACGTTAAAGCTAATTTTATTTTGCTGTGGAAAGCGACATGTGCTAAGCTGACAGGCCGTTTGTTGTCATGACACGGTGATACAGGTGTGAGGTTTCACCCATTGCAGCAACGCTAAGTCTGGGAGTTTGTTGCTTTGGGCTTATTTGACTTAATTTTAGTTACCAATATTTGTAAAAAGTGTTTTTTCCACTGGTTTAGAACCACTTTCCATTAATGGTATCTTTGTTTGACTTCTGAGCACCTGTGTGGGAGTAAAACGGTGCTTCTTTTCAGAAAAGAGAAGTTTCATTTTCAGACTCAAGATCTTTTCAGTGCATCAGATGTAACATCATGTGTAACCAGTAAACCACCCGCCCCAAAAACACAAACCTGTATGCTGTTAGGTCATATGAACAGCTGCTTCAAAGGTTATTTTAGAGTTCAGAGAGCCTACGCTTCAAATCCCCTCCAATAAACACATTTTCTGATAGAAGACACTCGCATCATCAACAAAAGATGACGTTTTTAAGTTTTGTCTCGCACATTTTAACCAATAAAATGAAGAAAAAGAACGTCAATGTGTTTATTCTGTAATGCACTGCAAGGCCTGTCGATCAGGATATGACTGGACGCGAGTCACTTCTGCAGTTACACCAACCATGAGCTGAGGAGGGGTGACAAATCTGTTGTCATGGCAACAACGGAAAGCAAGTCAAGATAATCAACAAGTCGGAACAAACTCTCCATAGATGACGAGTGGAACAACTGGAGCTCCTTTTCTGCTGTTTACATTTCAAATTGCACATTTTTAACCATTTTTTAAATTGTTAAATTAAAAAAAAAAAAGGCAAAAGTCCTTGAAGGAAGTGGATGTTACTAAAATTAGTTTCACTCTATCCTGAAACCAAAGTACTTTTGTTATTTTTGCTAATTGTGAAATATGTTTGATACAGTCAGCAGATTATATTTGATACAGTCAGCAGATTATATTAAGTACTTTTTTTTTAAACAACACAAAAGTAATGACATTTTATTTGTTGCGAATCAGAGGAGCTATGTGTTAGACATGAACAAGATTTTTTTAAATGGCATTAAAGCCATTTATCCTCCTTAACCAAGTTTTATTCAACCTTTTATTTATACAGGTTAATCCTAATGAGCCTCGGGGACTCATTTACAAGAGAGACCTGAAAGTGGCACTTCTGCACGTTACATTTGCTGCTGCTGTGTTTTCTTATGGCAGCTCCATCCATTTGCTTTATTTTTCTAATGGCACAAATACAGTGCAACTTTTCTCGTCTCGTTCTGAAGAAGTTCAGTTGTTCTTTGTGGAAAATGAGAACGTGAGCACCCTGGGCTTTCTGTCTCCTCGTTCTGAATGATTCACAATGAGTGTGACTTTCTCACAGATGTGGCAGTGCACATCTACCTTTCCATTCTCACATGGTTGCGGTCCACATTGCATTGCTGCGAAGCATTTCCTATGATGTGCATTTTGAATGTGAGATGTTTTTCTTTCTAATCTTGGCACGCAGGCAGATGTCTGAACTGGAACGGTCTCCAAAGACGTGTCTGAAGCTGCAGACCACTAAATCGAGAACAAATTGATGAGAGCAGGCTCGGGGAGACGGATGATCAACGACTGGAAGAACACTGAGAACAGCTGAGGTTGTTTGTGGAAACCAGAGAAAGGGGAGATGGTATCAGCTTTCCAAACATGGAGGGGGTTAGGACAACAGGTGACAGCAACGACTGTTACTAATCGCTAAATTGTTTCCCCAACTCTCCATTTCTTTGCACTCTGCAGCTGTCTCCATGTTTCTCCTTATCGAATCAGAGAGAGGGCTGCGAGCAAAGGGACATTGTTTGGAAAATGTGACGTTCAGTTGTTTTCCAAAAATAGGAATTACAGCAAACTATTTGCAGACAAAAGCAGGAATGTGTGGAAGCCTGGGATAACACGGGGAGGTAAAGAGGCAGCTCATGTTTGGGGGAGAGTGGGGGGTAGTTGTTGACGTGCAACAAGGGCGTCTATGCTTCATTGTCTGCTCCATCTGTCTGGCTTTATCTCTACTTACCACCCCACCACGGCTCTGCCTCGCCATCTCCTCCTGAGCTTCACCCCCTACCTCCATCAGCTCACACCCTCCTTTGTGCGGTGGTCAGTGCGTCCCTGCAGGCTGGCAGGCCATCAGGAAGCCTCCACCCACAGCAACTGGTGGCATTGTTCACATACATGAGCACAGTTGTTTCCTTCTGCACAGCGTGCACACTTCATCTGCTCGCATCCAGGCCACACTGTAAATAATTAGGCGGCTGCCGCTTCAGATTGTGATAAATTATTAATCCGCTAAAGTCGAGATTAAAAATTTAAAGAGTACTAAACAGCAACTGATTGGCACTTTCGTTATTTTGGAATTTGAGCCATCTATAATGAAACGCCTGGCCTAGAAACTGATTTGTTCCGAGCTGGAAAATCACAGACGCTGTTAATCCCAGGGATAAGGAAGTGCACACATTCACATCAGACGCATCGAACGTGCTGCTTGGCGCATGCTCAGGGCTTCTTCTTGACTTCGTGAAACATGCGAGGCGTTGAACATTTGCAGGCACTCCTGAGAGACAGACGCAACTGCAGGCAAATGAAACTGTTTCTATTCTGCTGGCCAACACAACGGCGCTGCTTCACGTCAGCCAGTTCCCCCCAGTCGTCGTAAAAGCAGAAAAAACAAAAACTGACGATTCTTTTTAACAGCCCACGTTTCTCAGTTTGACTCTCTGTGTCTTAAAACGTAGGAATTTGCACTGTTTTGCAAACATTTTTTGTAAATTTGTCAAGTTGGCCTCTGATATTTTTGCATTGCTCACAATTACAGAGATGAGAACACATTCCTGGGGCTAATGTTATGTGTCGGTAAGAAAGTCAATGAATTATAGGATTACATGGAAAATGAAAATATCTTGTCTCTTTTTAAAGCCTTCAATCCTCGAGGCCAAAACTGCTTCTTTGTTTTGCGATGTTTCAAAAAGTTCAGCTGCCTTTAGAGATGAACTTTGATTATGGAAACGGTGCAGACCTTTTACAGCGAGCCAAACACGCCAAAGGAAAACTTAAAAAGCACAAATGATCACTTTTTGTCTAAACATTTCCTTCCTTACGTCAGAAAGGAAATGTTTTTGATACGCATGTCAGAGTACAACAGATAAAGAGGAGTTCAGGATGAGAAACGTTCCGTGAAACATTTTTTTCCATGAATTTTGGCAGCTCCAATGGAAACTTACAAATAAATGACTTCCTTACAGAAGGGGAAAAAACGGAATGACTATTGTTATACTGAGCTTCAATAAACCTCAGAATCTGCCCAACACTTCTCTATGGTTTTCAGTTCTTTTACTTGTTTATCTCTTTATCAAAACTTCAGTCGGTTGTTTCATGTTAAAACTGGATGTGTTGAAAATGTATTATTAACCCACTCATGAGTATTTAACAAGGATTTGTTACTAATGGTGTCAGATTAAAAAAATACACTCTCCTACCAGGTAAAATGAATGTAAATATGCAATTTTACTTTGATAAATATGTTGGATAATACCACATACAGCTCTCTTCATAACTAATAAGAAACACATAATATGTATTAAACATCATCTGACGTCCACTCAGCTTTCCTCCCGCCAACTCTATAATTTAATGGAATCAAAAACTAGGCCAAATGCATCCACAATCACAGGCCACCAGGCCAAAGCTCCCCAGTTTTAGGCGTTAGACTATGGGAATAAAAACAAGAACTCAGTATTTTCTTTGCAAGCGTGTCTCCAATTTGTAATCGCTGTACGGTTGCTATTGGTAATTTGACGCACTCCTTTTGGTCATGTATTCAGCTTCACTTGTTTTGGAACGACATTTTTCATTTCTTTTCAACAGCTTTTGGGAAACAATGGGACCCAGATCCACTTATTGCTATTATTGGGCTTTGCCATCAGCTAATAAATATGAGAAAATGGCTGTTTTGTTTGGTATGGTGATTGCTAAAAGGTTGATTTTGAAAGTTTGGAAGAAGGACTCGGTGCCCACATTTGATCAATGGCTGGGGGAACTGGCAAAGACGTTGCATTTGGAAAAACTGAGATATTTCAATGAAGATAGAGTCACTGTTTGAGAAGATATGGGACCCCGTACTAAAATTTCTATGGTGGCAAAACTGTAAATGACCGACTCCCTAACACTTGATAGTGCATGTCCCCTTTTTCCTCTGTATACTGGAAAAGCTCAAACTGTGGTATATTTGCTCCATGTTGCTTTGGCTGTGGAATTGTAACATTGTGATGTACAGTTTTTGTGTGGATATGGAAGGACGGGAAGTTGATTTGTGTTGTTGAAGTTTGTTTGAACATAAAAATGCCAATAAATACTTTATAAAAAAAAACAACAAAAAAAAAAACAAGAACTGTAAAATATGAAAATATGGACAAAAAACTTCAAGTTGTTTAATGATGGACACATAAACAACAAAAAGTAATTAGAAAGCAAGTTTTAGCATTGAAATGCATGTGAAAGTCATCAATGAAGTAACTTCTGTTGCCAACAGTAAGTATTTAAGACAAGATGTCTGTGAAATAACTATTTTTTAAATTATATTAAAAGATATAGTCCTTATTTAGATCACTGCACATTATGTTTTGGTAAAATGACTGATGGCAGAATGTGACACAGCTGTTTACACCTACATAAAAGCATTTCTGAAGGAATACATATCGCCTGCTACCACCTTTTTTTTTGTAAATATAAAAATCATGCATAAGTTAAAAAGAGTCACCCTCTTTTCTGTTCTGTTGTTTTCGAGCTCTACCATATATTTTCACCGTACAAGTTGCACCTTTTTGCATAAATTTGCAAGTCCTGTGACTTATACAGCGAAGCGACTTATTTATGTTTTTCAACATACTTGTAACCCAATTTTTGGATGAAATCTGATTTTGTTCGTTCTGACATGGAAAATATTGAACACTACCATTTTCAGCCACTAGAGGGCCCTCGAGCAATATGGCAAGCCAAGTGTCTCATTAATTTCCTGATGCATGCTCAATAATCCAGGTAGAAAAATCCAAAAAAGTTCAATCTGATCCTCTGGACATTGTTTTTTGAATGTCCAGAGGACCAGATTGAACTTTTTTGGATGTCTCATTAATAGGTAACAGAGGCTATTAATGAGACACTTGGCTTGCCATACAAACAACCTTTATCTCGCTCCGGAACTCCTGGAGCACACGTCAAATCAGCTGCATTTGGCCTAGGCTGCGCGGCAAAATGCAGCTGATTTGACCATTAAAGTGCTTTTATTAAGGAAAAGTTCAACTGAGACACACCTTTACTATAATGTCGAGCAATCAAATAATTGTTTTTAGGTGGGTATCTTCTTAAATTTCGAAGAAATGCACAGCAAGGCCTCCCTCTGCGCGCTCCTGCAGCTGCGAATCGGCTTTTAAAATTAAGCTCTCACGACAGCCATTTTGTAATCAATCAATTTTTGGCACAACACCGGCCCACGTTTCCGCATGGTCAGTGGTAACTCATAATATATGTGACCTATATGGCAAAGAAACATATTAATGTTTTATTTTCCACTTTATTAGACATTTTTGGACTGATGCGACTTATATGGCGGTGCGACGTGCACGGTGGCAAGTACGGTACTTCCACTGCAAGAAAGGACGGATAAGATGAGAATGAAAGAGAAACAAGTTTACAAAAAGAGAGTGAGAAGGAGAGGCCAGAGACAACACAGATAGAGATTGGAGAAGAAGAGGAGACTGATGTGAAGTGGAACAGATGTTTTCCTCATGAGACGTATTAGAGGTTCAATCCTTCTGCCCACACTCTTATCCTGGGCTTTCATGTTTACTGTGATGTAGGCCAGCAGATCACACTTTGAAGTGTTCAGACTCTATAAGCGTATAAATAACAGGTTTATACTCGGCTCTTTTGTAAGTGTCTCATATTTGGGCGTGCAGTTTAAAGTGCAAAGCCTCAACCTGTTTTTCAGCCTCATGTGATGTGGCTCTGCCACCCTCTGTTTGCCTACGTGTGTCTTCATCATACATTATTCTCGAGGTTTTATTTACAGTCCAAGCCAGAAACAGTAGGCGGGTGTCTAACACCGCTGTGTGTTTAAGTGAGTATGAGCACTGCACATACCTTTCCTCCTGACATAAGTAGGCCAGCAGAGAAAGCACTGCCGGGTGGAATGTGAGGCACGGGTCCAACCAATTCCACCCGAGCCCGGACTAAATACTACAAGAACTGATCTGAATGCAGGCAGAGGAGATGAGGCGCACCACACCCCGACGAATGTACATAGCGTATCTGAACGTCCTTCTCCAGTGACTCGTAAATTTCATGTGTTTTAAGCTGAACTATAATAGTTTTCCAAAAACTGTTGGGATGTTCTGTACATTGTAAATAAAAACAGAATCCAGTGATTTGGAAGTCTCATAAACCATTTTTTTCCTTCACAATGGAAGTAAACATAATGGTTAAACTGACAATTGCATTTTTATTTTTTAAGAAAATGTAGACATTTTGATTTTGATGGCACAAACGCATCTAAAAAAATGTCACAGGGGCAATAAAAAGCTGTAAAACTAAGTGGTACAAATAATGAGAACACAAAAGTACATTTTCACTTCCCTTGTTTAGTGTTGTCTTTTCACTTACCGTATTTTATGGACTATAAGGCGCACCAGATTATAAGGTACGTTAAGCCAAACAAAACAGTCAGATAAGTTAAACTTTATTCAACTCATTCACAATAGTAACATCAAATCAGTTCGAGGGCGCACCAGATTATAAGGTTCACTGTCAATTTTTGAGAAAATTAAAGGATTTTAAGTGCACCTTATAGTCCGAAAAGTACGGTAAATGGGATTTCAGCAAGTAATTAACGTTTGTTTTGCTTTATTTGCATTTTTTCACAAAATCCGTAATTGTTGGCCACACAACAGGATGTATTAGAAGATTAAATCTGTCCTCAGTTAATTCAGTCTGTGTCCTTCGTCACACTGAGCTGGACATATTTATATAACTGCAGATATATATAACATTGGTATGAAGGCTATTCCACACACTCAGGTTAAATGAAGATCAGACCCTGCTTGCACCACTTATGAGTTAGCGACTGTTTTTAACCTTTGTTGCGCAACAGAACAGCTCATTTTACTTTTTTGTATCTCATCTTTCAAGACTCCCTCTGAGGGCCTAAAGCACACGGCATAAAAAGCCATTTATAATCAACTAAATTACTGGCTTTGGTATTGATTTTATAAGAACAGACTGCGGGGCACCAAACTTTTAAAGCGATCTGATTTTTATTTTTGCATTTTATAACGTTTGTTGTTTGAAAAATTAATCACAATAAACTAAGTATGTATTGCGTGTTTTATCCTTTATTTCTTGAAGAGCTGGATATTCTGCCTTTTATGCCAAAGTTTCAGATGAAGGTCAAATAGTTGAGAACAAATGACAGATTTGTAGCTACTTTGGTTGAACTTTGAAACTTTGAACTCGGCTTTATGATGGGAATTGGACCCAGATGCAAGCAGACACAAAGAGCTCGAAATAAGGGAAACTTTTATTTATTAAATAAATGAACAAAAGAAAAACTGATTTTGCAGCAACAACTTACAAAATGCAGGGGAGCGGGGTGGGGGGGGGGGATCATGACATCTGGCAGGAAACCAAACAATGAGCTGCTGGTGCGGTGGAGACAAGAGACTGTTTAAACAGGCCAGAGGGTGAGTGGGCACTGACAGCACCTGAGTGATTACAGAGCAGGAGCAGGTGAGTGGAAGGGCAGAATGGACATGACACTGAAAAGACTGAAACATATGGACTACACAAGGAGGGACCCTAACAGAAAATACAGAAACACTAAAAATAACAGAAGCTCACAAAAAATGATCTCAAAGAACCTAACAAGCACAAAGAGTCTCTGAATTATCAAAACAAAATCACACGCATATGACAGGCATGTCCTCTGCTTTTACCACGTCACATTTTAGCTCCATACGTGTCAAAATGGCTGAATTAGTCTTGGCTAAGTTTAACTAGCTGCGGGGTTCATCTTAAATTTGATGGACTCTAAAAGTTAATTAGTTGTAACCAATTTCTGCTAAATTCACTAAAAGTCTGCCCAGTGGCTCATGAGATATTTTGCTAACAGGCATTCACAGTTGACTGTAACTGTTAACAGACATTGTTGACACCAACATGAATTAACAGGGTTATAGTCGTTTTTGTAATGGCTAGTGTTGATGAGCTGTAGCAGCCATCTTGAATTGGATCAGCTCCAAATCTGTTTATTGGTTAATGAGGCGTTTTGCTAATAGGCCAACTGGATTGATTAAAAAAAAAAGTTAATTCTTGACATTTAAGCATACGTCTCATGTGAACACAATGATCTCAGTATTGTCAATAACTCTCAGCTAAACCCATTTCAATTTGCAGCTCAATATCTGTGAAACTGACTAAATTATGAAGTTTTTGTGTTTTCTGTGGCAGCCATCTTGATTGGAGTTTGCTTCAAATGTTAATTACTGTAATTACCGGACCATAAGTCGCTACTTTTTTCACACACTTTGAACCCACACTTCTTTTTTTTTTTTTTTTTTTTTTGAACGTCCAGAGGACATGACCTAACTTTTTTTGTGATTTTTCTACCTGGATTATTGAGCATGCGTCAGGATAATTTGAACCCCGTAGTTTATATAATGCTGCAACTAATTTATGGATTTTTATTTTTATTTTTTGAAGGGCTAACGAGCTTCCTGCCACCAAAACATTTAGCTTCATCACACCTGGGCACTCACGTAGCTGCCCAATACACATCTCTGAGGAGTGAGTCCTCATGACTCATGAGACTACCTGTATAAATAAAGGTAAAAATAAATTTTGACCAATGAAATTACAGAACAGGTCACAGTGGACCAATGAAAGCATTTCCTGGTAGGCTACTGAGTTTATTTATTTTTAACCAGCCGTTACAGTCACTGTTCAGAAAGAACTCTCACTCTGCATATTTGAATATGTTACCGGTACATATTTATTTAAAACTTTAAAAAATCTTTGTGTAAATATCTCTTGTTACAACGTGGACACCTGCTGCTTAGAGCGTCCAATTGATGTACAAAATTAAAATGTTTAATTTATTTAGTGGGTTCTGCTTATCTCGGGTGCGCTCAATAGTCCAGAAATTACGGTACTTATGGAGGTATACCCAAAATAAAATTTCCTGAAAGTTTCATTTGAATCCACTCCATGGTTTGAGATATTTTGCTAACAGACAAGAAGCATTGATTGCACATAATTAAAGGTCAAAGCAAATCTAACAAAACAACTCATGTGCAATCTCAAAATATCTGTTGGGAATCAGTTTCAGCTACGTCGATTCCGTATTTTAGGACAGTGTCAGTAAAACTAACAGATATATATATATATATATATATATATATATATATATATATATATATA
>NC_056519.1:14752449-14754516 GCF_014905685.2 Nematolebias whitei | reverse complement strand
ATATATATATATATATATATATATATATATATATATATATATATATATATATATATATATAGTTTCAATACAATTCGTCCAGTGGTTAATGAGGTAATTTGCTAACAGTGGCATGAGCACACATAAGCAAAAACACCATCGCCTGCCTGCCGTTCACCTTTTGGCAGCAGGTGGTAATGAGGATGTTGGAAAAGTTTCATGGCAAAGTGCCATAAGAATAATGAGTAACTTATGAACCCCACAAGAAAAATAGTCTGCTACTCATTAAGCTGCCAGTCTGATGTAGGTCATGGGTGTTTTTGAACGCTAAATGTTTCCCCACCATTTTTTATAATTTGCATTTTTCAGTCAAAGACGCCAGCGCTTCGCTCGCACAGAGTCAGTGTGATCGTATCATTAGGAATAAACAACATGGATGTTCAGGTGTTTCTCAAACACGTGAACTATTTCAAGTCCAGAGCTGGCAGTGAAGTGGTTCAAGAGTCAGTTAAACCTCTTCAAACTGTGTGAGCGCAGGCCATAAAAGTATTTTGGCTACAGATCTGCACATGTTGGATGTTTTCATGGCAGTGTGTTTATGTCTTTGTGTGTATTCAGGATTTGTGCATATCAAAATTTCGTTCCCTTTTTCTACTTTGGTACAGTTTGTTCTGAACATTTAACGCCTGTGTGTGTTTTCACCAACACGTGGATGCTGCTGACGGTTTCATCTGTGGGTGTTTTGAAGCCGTTTCACAAAGTTTGTGTTCTCACAGCTGTGTGCTCATAGAAGAGATGAGCCACACTTCTTCCTGTCAGCTGTTTTTTTTTATTTTTTTTTTTATATCTCCTTTACAAAGTACATTTCCAGTCATCCAGACTCTTTTAACTGTCTTTTAAAGTCATTGTTTGGTCTTCGAGCAACATTTTCTGTCATTTCACACATAAACGCCATGCCCTGTGTGCTTCGGCTTTCCATTCAGTTAACTTCGCCTTTAGTTTCTAATTCATTTTAATTCAGAATTAATTTAAAAAGACTCTTCTTAGCACCTTTTTTTTTTCTCACGTCTTGACAATAATTGACACTTTTCCATCAACGTAAACAGGAAACAGCTGAGGCTCTGCGCTCTTGTGTCCTCTTCCTGTCTGTTTCTCTGAAAACTAAACCAAACCACCTGAGACGAGTCGCACCAGTCACACCAGGCGCAGCAGGGTGATCATGTGGTTCGAGGTTAGCTATAGCTGCGTTCTGTTTACAAGCATCTGGGGGGCTTTAAATGATCACGTGGCTTCGAGTTAAGGACGCTTTTTACCTCCTTCGCCGATGATTTATTGGACAGTAATATTTGCTTATTACAACATCTGTTTTGCAGACTGCAGAGATGAATGTGCAGTCTGTGATGCAGCAGCGGATTGAAGTCAACAGTTTGAGGGGAACTGTGTGAATTTGAGGATGTGAGTCTTGTGCTCTGGTTCTTGTGAAATGGATGCCATCACAGCGGGGGATTTTCTCTTCCAGTCAGCAGAACACTGAAGTGACCTTCAGTCCAAACCAGTGTTCATTGAAGTAAAACCAACTGTGGTCTACACCATATAGTGCAAGTAACTAGTCACAGGATAAGTCACTGGTTAATAAGTAACTAGTAACAGAATAAGTACAGCATCATCCACCATTGCTCAATGTAGACAGTGACGTTAAAGCAGACTTGGGCAACTTAAGGCCCTGGGGGCCAAAAGTGGCCCTTGGACAATCTCCATCAGGCCTCCAATATCCTAAGTAGAAAAAAAAATTAAAATTAATAAAGATTGATTTTTTTTTTTAAAGGCAGCAATTTTTATGAACGAGACTTAAGGCAATTTAAGTTAAAACATCTTATGTAAAACTTTAAAAAAACATTTTTAAGTCATTGTGTTTCCAGAACTAGACTGAACTTTAAAGACCTTAGAAACACAAACGTATAAGCTTGTTTTGCATAGTTCTGCTAACAGGTGAAACATGTTAAGCTAACATGTATAACATGTTAGGCTAATGTATAAGTAGTACTGTAGTTTATTTTAGTATATATATATATATATATATATATATAT
>NC_056519.1:14724211-14752349 GCF_014905685.2 Nematolebias whitei | reverse complement strand
AGCAGAGATCAGCTGATCAGCTGCAGGAGGAAGCTTCTCCCACAGCTTTGGGCTGCACACCAGTGCTAAATCATTTAAAATAATTTATTTTAAATAAAAAGTCCATGCAGATTGTGCGGCTTCATCCATCAGTCATTGTGTGTCATGTCCAATCTTACTTTGAAAAACCGCGATAGAGCGAGTTCGCAAAAAACGGACCGTGAAGTAGCGAGGAACTACTGTATAACATGTTTAGCTAACGTGTAAAATACAGTAAATGTCACAAGGTCCAGTTTACAGAATATGTCTTATATATTCCTAAAGGATTTTGGAAAGACGTTTTATAAAGCATGCTAACTATGCTACAATAAGAAAAAGGTCTTCTAGATTATCTATCATAAAGAAAAAATATTTTCCATTTCTTTGGTTGATTTAAACGTCTTGACGTGGCCCTTTGGAATAAAATGTTGTCCACCTCTGCTTCAAAGGGTTGATTCTACCAGCAATATGATTGATTGTGAGAGTTTAGCTCCTTTTTGCATTGATGGTTCAGTCTACTTCTGTATGTCTGTTAGAACAAGGGGCACTCTCACCTCCTTGTGTGTGTATGGCCAGACTTCGTGCAGAGCGGGCCTCTCGCTGAGCCTCAAGACAGAGCTATATTTAGGAGTTGGCGTTTTTTTCCTCTCTCTCCCTATGAGTGGTTGAAAGTGTTGCCCGCTGGTTAGGGAGAGGCTGGCCACAGGAATATGCTGCCTCCATGTCTCGCCACTGACATTAGGATAACCATATGTGGAAAAATACAAACGAATGAAGATATCAGTCGTGGTTCCCTTATCATATAAAGGCAGAACATACTGGTAGAACTGCTGGTGGGCAAAAACATAATGTGGGGCCGACTCCAAAAACATGAAAATAGTTTTAATGTGTTGCAACAGTTGTGTGGAAAAGTTCTAGCAAACGTTTACACCTGCACATTATTATCCACAACATTTCAGGTGAAGGATTTGTTGCTTTAAAGAGCATTGTGGTAGATCTTCTAGCTTTCTGTGTTGGTTTTCTCCCACACAATCTCACTGTTTTCATTTAAATGTTGGGTTTTCAAATTTGTTCTCAAGACCCCAATGCAGGTCATAAAACACAAAATGTGAAGGATCATAAGAAGATCTAGATATAATGACTAACCTGTAACTGTGACTTGTAAATGAAAACAGTAGTCATATGGCTTTTTGCCATTATTTCTCTACTTTACGCACCAGAGCTTTGTTTGTGGTCTAAAGTGTGGGATCCACCATGTTTTCTGATTTTGGTCCTCCAGGCACAACATCGAATTAGACCAGCACTTTTTCAGTTTCACCTCAGTTCGCTGTTCGACGGCTTTAGAGTTTTGAGATTGAAAACACTTGATGAGGTTCAAGAAAAGTGTGTTTTTAAACATTTTAATGCTCATTGAACTTTTTATGCAAAACGGAACCAAGAACATTCGACAAGATCAGTCTTCAGGCAAGAAGAGCTGATAAAGGTAGTGACTAAAAACAAGACTGGATGTGAATAAGACATGAATTTCGCTTCCTGAACATGAGTGTACTACTAGGAGTTAATGGCTTTGAGGTTTAACTTTTAGAAAGTTGAAGTAAAACCGAGCTGATGCAACTTATGAGAACAAATAGTGTTTACAAAGAGCCATGGTATTATTGCGACATACTCAACAGCAGTCTTCACTGTTAATTTATCATTTACTGGGTTTGGATCTTCTAGACTTGTCCTCACTTGGATAGACATCGACACAACAGTTGCTCGCGAATGGAGACACCCCACCCACCCCCACCCCTGTCATATGATTCCCACTGAGGTCCTTCACCTTATCCCAAAAAGGCATGATGCCAGAGTCTGGAATGAATTCTCTGCTGGGTGAGCGTTAGCTGACTGGTGACACCGGCAGACTGATGGGAGACGATATAAAAATGGGCAAAGGGCAAAGAGGGGTTGAAGGAGAGGGCAGATATAATAGGAAACCGACGAGAACGAGTGTGCAACAGACAGATCACATCTAATAAAAGTATTTTTTTTTACTGAAACGAGCTAAAGTAGCTGTTTGGACTGAGGAGAATTAGATGCAATCAAAGCCTTTTTACTGACTGTTTTCTTTCTGTTGCCATAAACAGACTTTACGCAGCAGACATGGGAGTGGCATAAAGAGTTGACCTATAGACCTACAATAGTGACAAATGTCTCACCACCTTTAAAATGCTGTCAGAAGCTTGTTGTCATTGGAGTACTGAATAATTTGCTGGTAAGCTGGATTATTTTGAAGTAGTCAGCTTCTTTAATTTCAGCTGACAGTCGGAGTCCAGTTGTTCAACTTGTCTGAAGGGACCAACGCTGAGAAAGAATGGCTTCTCTTATTTCAGCATCTGCACATGTCCCAACATGCTTTGCTTATTCACTATTCTTAGTTCAAAGTTTAGCACAATATAGAACACTACAAGGGAATACTTGTTTTCTTTGAACATATACGATCTCATATTTATCACAGCAACAAGCAGCAGAAAAATATTTGCTCTTGTGTGAATTTTAAATTTTGGGGGAGATAATAAACTTACAGCTCTCACAAGAAAAC
The DNA here is from genome assembly GCF_014905685.2 of Nematolebias whitei. Lineage (NCBI taxonomy): Eukaryota > Metazoa > Chordata > Actinopteri > Cyprinodontiformes > Rivulidae > Nematolebias > Nematolebias whitei. Next base: position 14,749,750 of record NC_056519.1, on the reverse strand, counting down.
CATCCACACCCTTTTAATATTAAGACTCTTCCTCTGTATTGAAACAGAGTCTAAACAACGAATAAATAAAACCAATATTTTTTAACTTTGCCAAGTTTTAACCTTTTTATCCTTAAAAAATCTCCAAACTTATTTGGTTAGAGAATAAAAAAGTGCAGTTTCCTTGCAAGAAGGCCAGCAATCAGGCTAGCCAGTGTTTTACAAAATAAAATTTTTGTAGCCCCATACTACTACACTACCACTCTTGTGCTTTATTTGTTGTTGACTACTATTTCCTATAGCAGCCTTAGTTGGTTCATGCCAAACATGCTGGACTGTGCAGAATTATATAATTAGTTTATACATATTGATGCTATGCATAGAGGTTTGCATTCTCTCTGTTTAAATTTGTATTTATATTATTAATGAATTCTTCAGCAACAGTGCTTTGATATTTTTGTCAGTTGTTAAATTTCTTATATCCTTTTTAATTTTGATATGTTGCATGTAAATTACTTAATTTTTGTGCGGAGCTACAAGGAAGAATGAAGATCCAAGCCTCAAATCGTTTTGCTTGAAGGTCGTAGTACAATGTTTGTGCTCAGAGTAACAAAATGCCATTGTGTTTTGATACTTCAAGTTGTACTGTGGCAGTAATCACGTGTTATCACTTTTGTGGCAGTACTGTAACGTTTTTTGTTTTTTTTTACCCAACTAATCAGTCTTTCAAGTTTGCAGAAAACGAGGAATTGTAAATTCATATTGTTATTGGCAAAACAGCACAGATGAGCGTTCTTGTTTACGTGACCTGTGGAGCAAAGTTTGAGTCACGTAAAGAAACGAAAGAATCAAATGTTCACAAATAACATGCCTAAAAACGCGTCTGCTTGTGCATAAATTAAAGGTATTTACATTTAAATAAACTGCTAAGGGGAAATGAAGCCATTAGTTTCTTCTCATTACTGTCCCCCTGTGACCTCACCCTTTGTTGTCCCACCTGGTATTAGTGATGCAAGCAGCCCAAACTGGGTGTTTACCGCTGCTGTCTTCTCTTTTAGTCATTGCCCATTTTAGGATGCTGCTGGAATGGACGGACGCAGAAAGGGCAACGCAGATGTCAGCCCTGAGGATGAATGGTGGCCAGAGGTGAAGGGAAGAGATAACTGGTGCACCATTAATACTTAACTGGTCGTACTCATCTGCTCACACAGACTCATGTTCGTGCTACTGTTCAGCGCATTGTTTTTATGCCATTGGTGCGTAGCGTATTTTTAGCTTTTCTTAGTTCATATCTTAGATATTGTTACTGTTTTTCGTTTACATTTTATTGTTGGATGTAACTGGGACCCTGTGTACACAATTTCGTTCCACCACATGTACCACATGTGATGTGAATGACAATAAAGAAACTCTTGACTTAATACAATGGAGATCCACACAGATGGGCAGGAATCTGTTTCAAAAGAGGAATATACTCGTCCTTTGGTTCTGAGTAATATGCACACCCATGAAAAAACAGGGATACTGACACACTGGAAATCCATTCATGATGAAAGAGCTGTGGTTTTGTGCCACTTGGATTACAAAATACATGAAAATATTTAAAGAAGCTATTTTGCTACACTTGATTATTGTGACGAAATAAAACAGAGCTACGCACTTTACTTTTTTTCTGCTTGGGCTGCCCTGTCACAGTGAGGTGGGGCCATAAAAAATGTGTGGCTTGTGTAGCTTGAGCATGGCTTTTGTCCTTTAAACAAAAAAAAAAGCATCAGCACATGTGCTCTGTAGGAGGGCTACGCCATGTCATGTTGCTAATAAAGCAGGTCCCAGATGTAGCTTACTTACACGCTCACACCACCTCACACACAATGCCCTTTGTTCTCCGTCAGCAGCATATTGGTTGTCTACATTTAGATTCATGCAAATGTTGCTACAGAATGTGCGGTCAGGACATATAACTACGCGTTTTACCAAAAAAATTGTGAAATTTAAATTGAACCGTGAAATCAGTTTTTGTTTTTCAGCAAAATTTTACCTCAAACCCAAAAGTGACTAAATGCTATCGCTAAAAAGGGCAAAACACCAGCTAAAAGCTAATGATAGCAAAAAGCTGCTCAAACCTAACTTGCAAAAGGCTGGTTAAATGTTAAAAAAAATATCAGAAAACTAGCTAAAGGCAAAGAGAAGCAAAACTCTATCTAAAAGCAAAAAATAACAAAACACTAACTATATAACAAAAGGCTAGTTAAATGCTAAAGTAATAAAAGGCTAGTAAAAAAACAGCTGTGAGTAGAAGTAGAAACTGAAACCAGCAAAAGACTTCCTAACAGTAGCCAAATAATAGCTAAAAGTAATAAAAGGGCTTAATGAAAGTAGCAGAACGACAGCTTAAAAACTAAAAGTAGAATAAGAAGACAATAATAGAAAAGGCTATAATAGCAGTGTGTCAACTAAAATATACAAAAATGATATAAAAACATGCAAACAAAATGTGTGAATGTTGCCTTCTCACATAAAGCTGAAGCCATGCAGTTAAAAAGCTAGTTTTGGTTTCAACACCTTTTATTCATCACTACACCTATTGTGCTTTTATCATTCGACAGTAATCAGCCACACCTTCTGGGACTTTCAAACCAAATAATCTAAGGGTGACCTTTGTTGCTAAGCAAATGAGAAAGGCCGAAAACATTTCACTGCTATTTCATCAGTGCCTGTGTGACCCTCCCAACACTTGCTCAATTTAATCATTGCAAAACCAGAAAGTTATACAAAGTTGACAAGAACTCACTTGTTTGTGCTACTGTTCAGATTGTTTTTTTTATGTACTTCCCCTACAGAATATTTCATTATAACTGCACCGAATATACCTCCAACCACACTGTTCATCCTAATTGATATCCATCATCCTGATACCTGATTCTGCAGAAAGCCAACAGGAATTTACCAGTATGCAACCTAAAGGATGTACACTAAACAGGTCAAACATGACTCGAAGGCTCCACTGTGCGTTTTTTCAAGATTACACTTACTTTTCTTCAAGCGGTCTTGGGAGTTATGCTAGTATGTGTCTAGAAAAGTAAAGCCAGACTTAAAAATACGGTCACTTCCCGGCTCCTCTCAACCTTCTCGTGTTAAAGCGAGCCACGTTTTCTTTTTGCATCTGCTGCTAAGCAACCAGCACACTTTATAGTCTCGTAAAGAATTGCAGTCTTAATCCAAACTCGAGTTTTGCAGAGTCAGTCGTTTCAGCCTTGTGCATATTACGTGTCCTGGCAGATTTTCAGAGAACCCAACAGCACCATCTGTCACATTCTCTCATTTTAAAGGTCGATGCGCAAGCAGCCCTGCTTATGGAGTCAAGCATTTGATTATCATTGCAGCGACTTTTTAGTTTCTAAGGTACTTCAAAGTTTGTACACTTTATATTTATATTAAGATTTAAAAGCTAATGAAAAAGAATGAGATATTAGCCAGGGATTATGATGCCAAGATAGGAAATCTTTTATTACAGAGAAAAAAAAAATATTCCAAAATATAGAAATCTGTACAACTTCCGCACAATCAATTTACATGAACTGTACAAATTTACAGCAGTTCATTACAACATACCCAAAGAAAAGAAACTGAACACAACAAGGATGTACTGACATGAGATCACAAGATACAGCTTTCTTCTTGGGTAAGCTCAGATTTTTTTCTATTTTCTTGTTTTATATGTAAATAAGAAGAAAAAAAAAAGAGATAAAATACAGAAGGAAAGAAAGCAAAAGAAAAACAGGAACAAAGGATATGTCTATACTTACAGATCATGGAAACTAATATATTTTTTTTTTTTACCAAAACAACTTTGGTCCTTGCCAGCACTCCCATTACAAATGGCTTCACTCGTGAAAAATTACCCATGTTCAAAGATGAAATACAAAAATGAGAAATTAAAAAAAAAAAAAAACGTTTTGAGATAGCAATTATTGGCACTTCCCATGTGTAATGGTATGCACTTCACCATTTGTTGTACAGTTACAATACATTCTACAATATGTATGATCGATGACAATATTAACAAAACTCTGTTCCCTTCCGGTTTCATACTTTAACATGCACAACTTTTCCATAAGTGTATTAAATGTTCGAGGCCTGAGTTTGGCAATACATTCCAGGAGAGACTCCTCGCGTCTCAGACAAAGAAAAAAAAAAATAAAGTCACACAACTTCAGTTTGACATTTAGTGCATTTATGTGCTATTTTACTTCTGAATACTTGAACCACTCTCAGGACACATCTGTAACCTATGTGCGCACGAGCTGAATGAATGCAGTTTGAATAATTTCCTAAAATATTGAGCGGCGGTGTCGTTAAGGAATCTAAACGGATTTAAGTTCTAAAACCAAGTTAAAAGCAGAGCTAAAAAGAAGATGGAACAAAAATGGGAATGAGTAAAAAAAAAAAAAAGAAAAAAAAGAGCACATTTAGTGACTCTAAAAAAAAAAATGCACCGAGGGGAAAAAAAGTGAGACGAGACGATCATCTCGCGTCTGAAATATAGACCAAGCTCAAAACATCTTGTCGCGTTATGTTAAAAAGCTATAATGGAGCAGCATGTTTTCTAAACTGGTGCCCACAATGGAAACCAAACCTCTGGGCTCCCATCCATTTGGCCAATGTGGAATCACTGCTTTTCACAGATTGCTGAAGGGAGTATCAGCAAAGAGAAGATTTTGTGTGTGTGTGTGATTGGGGGGGATGTAGGGTTAGCAGTGCATCAAAGGCTATAGCTTTATTACCCATGATCCTGTCAGGCTTAGTGGAGCTTTAACACCCACAGGTATGGCGATGAGTGGCAAACCTGCTCTCCGCGACAGATTTGGCCAACACCCGTAGCCTGTTCCAGCATCTGTTCCATCATGAAGTTGTCCACTCAACCCAACCGTGAACGAGGTGCGGATGCACAAGACAGCTGCCACATCTGTTTGTATGCTTGTAAACAAAAGTTGCTACTCACTCAGTGATCAAGTGCGGCACAATCCAGTGAGATGAAACAATGGCCCAGTACCCTCTTCATCATAGATCCATGTTTCCTTGTCTCTTACTAAACCCCCTAATGCAGCTTGAGCACGCCAAGCACGTGCGCTGGTTATCCATCAACGCTGAGGGAGGGATGAGGGCTTCTGGTCAGGGTAGATGGGTGTTGAAGTCCAGAAAAGGGGGCTGAAGGGACTTTAGCTGCCCTGGATAAAAGAGTCTGGCCCTGGCCCCCTTTCTCTTCCACCAGCTCCCTACCCTGGCCGTCCATACCCAACTCCCTGCGACGATGAACGGTGATATGTGTCACATTAAGTCTACCTGCATCCACAGGGGGTCAAGCTAGCAGCTTGCTGGCTTTCTTTCAGCTGAATAGGAGGTCTGGGACGAGGGCGATATGTGGCACTTGAGGCACTGACCTTCCGCTACACTACTAGGAACAAGTTGTAGGAGGGTAAATGCTGCCAAGCTGGAAACAAGGCCTCTCCAATGAGGGTCTAGGCAGCAGAACACCAACTTAGCATTACAAATAGATAAATTTATGAGAATAAATTCTCCATAAGGCAGTGTCACCGACAGACTCTAATTACACAACTTTAGTAATTGTTAATAAAAACAGAGGACCAGAAAGAATTATTTTTAAATATCAACTCCTTTAGGGCAACGTCCCGTATGTTCATTATTTTATCAAATCAGTAACTGAAATCTAGGGAGGGGTGCAGCACAACTCTGAACTTTGTCTGAACTTTGTCAAGAGTCAAAAGTGCCATGGGAATGAATGACAGAAGGTCTATAACGTATCACCCAAAATACTCTTCACCCAAATCAAAGCCGGCTCTGAAATGTGGATCTATGCAGTGTTAGGTTTTGAAAGTGAGTCAGAGATGTGCAACCCCCCCCCAACAGACCCTGGCAGTTACGATATAAACAGAGAGCTAAAACTGGGAGAACTGTGTGAAAAGATGACATTCGAATGGATGGAATGCAGGCGATTTTTTTTCCTCTACAAAAAATGGTACACATTCCACACAATCTCACATCAAAGTGCATTCAGTTACATCTAACTGGGCCATGTGACCAGAATTTGGGTAAAAAGCCCCCCTTTTTGCTACACTTTCAGTTTTGGTAATGCAGGAAAACAGAAGAAACGGGACAAAACGAACAACACAGGAACTTGATTGTGAACTTCACAAACATTCATCAATGCAGGGGAACCCTCCCCAAGAAAGCTACACATAGATGGGTAATGGGGGGGGGGGGGATGACAGTGCAATGAGACACTGGGTGTTTTCTGAAACTCACCACTGATAACAGTAACAGGAGGAAGAGAGGCTAAGACCAGAAGACTTTGTTCCATTAGCTACAAAATAAAGATAACATGTTCCTGTGGTCCAAAAAAAGGTTTTAATTGAAAATGGAGATGTTCTCGTTTGGGCGCTTCTCCTCCCCTGAGCTTCGATTACTATGGGCACGGTCTGAACCTCAACTTCCTCCCCGTCTGGGAAACAAAACAAAAGACCAGTGAATTTTCAAATTCATGGGTAAATCCAGAAAAAAATCAATCCTTACAATTTACTTGGGTGGGTTTTTTTTTCAGTGCTTTGTTGAACCCATAGTACCCAAAAGTAAGAAAAGTGCAAAGTCACTGCTGATAGCCCCTTCAGAAATGGAGCAGATTACAATGATTAGTTGAGGGAGGGATGATGGGATGTTCAGAGCCATTTGGGGGGGGGGGGGGGGGGGTTCCTGGTTGGTTGGTTTAGCTGCCCCAACTGTTTCATTTCCACAAAGCCTCTTCTAAAAAAAAAAACGGAGTGTCCAGCTGATCCAATAACATAACGTTAACCGAGAGAGAAGGTAAAAAATATCAAACCTAAAGGTTTCCATCACCTGGATGATAGGCCACATCCTCTGCTTTTTTTTTTTCTTTTTTCTTCTTTTATTTCATTTCATATTCTTAGCTTTAAAAAGGCTCACCATGATCTGACCAGCCACTGTGTAACCCTGAACAAAAGTAGGCTGGGATGACAGTGTGCCACTTTAACTGGACACAGTCATCATATTATTGTAGGATTTGGAGGGGCTGGTTCTGCCCAGCACCCTCATTTCCTCCTTGCAGCTGAGGTGACTGTCCACCATGGAGCTCACAGACCCATTTCCCAAGGCGGAGCTGGCGTTGGCAGACGCTGGCATTCCAACAGGTATGGGCTGCGACTCGTACAGGACGCAGATGGAGCCGTCCTCGCCGATGCGGTAGGACACCTCGAAGGGGTCAACCCAGAGCGTGAGCTCGCTGGGCAGAAGCAGGTAGAGTTGCTGGATGGTCAGGCCAATGCGCTGGCCCGCCTGCCCCACCAATGGATCCATCTTATGGTTGATGCGGATGCAGCGGTAACCCGAACCTTTGCAGGGCCTGTCTGGGAACCAGTGGTGCATATAGTGCTCTGCAAAGAAAGAACAGAAAAAGAAAATCGGGGGTTTAGTTACAGTGTGTGTGCCGTTGATTTGTAGAAACGTTCAAAACAAGCACAAGGACTTTGTTGTAGGAATGATAACGAGGACAGAGACTGCAGGAACACCTGTTTCAGACCAGATAAGCAGCCATAAACAAGCAGCCAGGAGCACACTGAGCCTGCGTGACAAATAGGCTGCCCCTGAATTGCACAATTCCTCCCCCGGACTTCAATGTCAACAAGCCTCTGCGAGTGGCTGAAAAAAAACAACAAAAAAAAACAGCCGAAGTATCCTAGACGGCCATCTGGGACACAAAGCCCCATGTCTTAAAGGGACAGGATGCCTTTTTTTTCCTCCCGCGTTTGTAAAAGTTTTAGAAATCCAGTGATGACACAACCACACTACTTGTAACATTACTAATTGTACTGGTTTAGTCAAATCTTAACGTTGAAAAGAAAAGTTTGCATTAGTAGTGCATATTGCATTTCTAACTCTTCGTGTAGCACCCCCTCTTAAATTCAATTTTGTTTTGAACTTTTTCATTTTACATTACTTAAAAAAAAAACAACTACTTTTATTCTTCCAAGGCTTATCCATATTGAGTTCCCATTGATGGGACTGTATTGTGGCCATAAAAGGAGGGGGGGGTGGGGGAGTAGGCCTTCATTCAGTGTACAGCCCGGAGGCCACCTGTATGCATCCACAGGATAATAACCCCCTCCCTTCTTCTTTCTCCTCCCCCCTCAGCCTTATCACAGACAGCAGAGCTAATGGAGTGGCTGGCACCCTTGAAAGACCGAGCCACAAAGGCAGCTGCCAACCAACCCTGGAGCAGCTGGGAAATGATCAGCTCAGCACGGCCTATTCTTAAAATCGAGGGCACATGGTAGGAGGAGGGGGTGGAATGGAAAAGTAAGCAGACGCCTGTGTGCTTAACCCTAAAGAGTTTAACCAAAGCGCGTTGTTTATTCGTTGGAGCTGACCTTGAACACCAACGAAACAGGACTAGAGAACTGCTGAGGCTTGTTGGATGGGTTAGGTCTGCCAACAGTTACACAATTATTACCAATGGGACACGCTTATTCACCCCATCTGTTTTCCTTTTCTTCAAATGGACACGAAGCAAACCCATTTGGTTTATTACAAGGTAAATACTCAGTGTTGTTATATAAGACATTCAGGTTTGTATTTGGCACCGTTTTATTATAACTCGTTGACCATGCGCCAGTTGGGTTTCCAATTACTTTCATAAATAATCACCCACCAGTCTCTCTCCCCCTCCCCCACACAGACCCCTGGACAGTTTCAAACTTTTGCCTGCTCATAAAGAAAAGTGCACTTTTTCAGATGTTCCCAATTTGAATGTTTTTTGTCTGATTAAAATTGTTTTAATCCCACATATTTTGGTTTCATAGGAGATTAAGCGTGAGCAAAAGACCCTCTAAGAAGTTCTTGTTTTGGAAATGTAGGTCAGCTGCTGTATGGAGTGTCAGCCTGGAATGTTTATTTACAGGGAGGAAGAACAAACCACACATATGATCTGTTCGGTGAAAAACTCTAATAACTCTGAATAAAACCCACTTTTATGTCGTGCGAGGCGCAAAGGATCTATCTTATAAAAAAAAACAAAAAAAAACAATGCCACATATAAATAATCAATTATGAACTGATAGAAAATGCAGCAAAATACAATTTATACTGAGCAGTTTCATTAAATCGAGCGTGAACATGTTTCACCATTACCCGATTCCCTCCCAAGCATTACGTAATTAAGTGGAGCTTGTTTTGCTCAGAGCTTTGTCGAGCGAGGCGCACTTCCTTGTTTGAGCGTCCCCCCCCCCCCCCCATCCTAACATGCCCAAACATGACCATTTTTAACCTCGTTTCTTGTTCATAATGTCACAGGTAGACGTGTACCGTCGACTGATCGTCGAGTGCGCTCATAGTTCGCTGTTTATCTCCCCCCACAGCCCCCCCCCCCCCCCACTCTGACGTGCGCAAACGGTGGTGCGCCTTTTCTCTGGTCGCGCAGATACAACGATACTTCAGAGAACAAAGAGAGGCTTCTTCTCAAACCTATCCGAAGCCCAATTCGACTCCCTTTCACCAAAACAAACGCGTAAAACATTTAATTTGCGTTCAGCGCGCGTCTTGCGTGCGCATTTGGTTTTTTTTTTTGGCTTTTCTTACCTGCCAAAATGTCCTGTAAGCTCTGGCTGAACGTTTGGACCTGTCGGTCGTTTACGTGTCCTTTTACCCTCAGAAATCTCGACAGAAACCCGACGGCGGCGTTGATCTCTGGTTTCATGGTTCCCCGGGCACAGAGGGTATGCATTGAGAAAGGCCACGGCGACGATCCGTGCGCGTTTTGTCCGACTTTTCGCCTTCCTGCGCGATTCTGAGAAGCGATCCTTATCTTTTAGCGCTCCTCTGGTTTCTCTTGGCATTTATTACAGCCGAGGTGGAGGGGAGTTGTTGTCTGGTGGTCCGTTCGGTGTTTGGGAATCAAACTCCTGTAGTTTGCTGGTTCAAGGGGGATTGGGGGGTCCCCTGGTCAGATCGGATATCAGCCCTACTTCTGGCTTTTTTCCTCCAGAATGAGACCTACACAGAGGGGAGAGGGGTTTTTATACTCACCCCGCCTCCCCACGCCTTCTTTTTCACGTCTACGTCACAACAGCCTCCGGCAGCTCCAGCTGACCAATCGGCGGCTCCGACTCAGACTGACGAGCCGCATTTAGGAGGAGAGCCGCGCCTGCGTCACCGAGCTGAAAATAAACAGAGGCGCTCGGCGTGAAATCGCGGTGCGTTCAAGTACCCTCGGAAATACGGTGAATAAGGTGACGGAAGTAAACAAAAGCGATTGAATAGAAAAGCATAACACGAAATGACACTATGTATTCAAAATAACGCGGATTATTGATTAGAGTTCAGTATATATATATATATTTTTAAATTTTATTTATTCATTCAACCGGTTTAAATAAAGTTTGAATTAATGTATTACACATTAGTGTCAGGAGGACTAAAGTGGGCAATGACCCCTCCTTTACATTTGTTGGCCTCATCATCGGTCTATGCGGTCTTAATTTTTTAATTGTTAGCAAAATATCAGACTGGACTTGAATAAAACCTTCAAAAGTAATAATTGATGTACTTTAAATCCCAATACAAGATGGCTGCCACAGACCAAACCTCAAAATGTCTACAAATTAGTCATTTTTACACGTGTTGAACAAAAATTTGGTGTAGTAGCTGAGAGTAGTTTTCATCACATACACGGAATGATAAAAATTAGCACAAAATCTTTGTAGAAGACTTTAGCATGCACAAAGCAGGCAATGTGCATTCTTTTGAGGACTTATTCTTATAAGTCTAACTGTAAGCCTTTTCCTTAAATGTTCTTAATCACAATTTTTAGAGAGAATAATAATTTTAAAATGAGAATAAGTTTTAATAAGTTGACTAGTGACTGTGTTGTTTTCAATCAGCAATATTAGCTAAAATAAAATAAAACGCTAATTAAGTCAGAAGATTATTCCATCCAGCCATTTATTTCCAGCAAACTCCACACAGAAAGGCCAGAAGGTGATCCTGCAGCCTCCCGCTCAAACCACTGCTCCATCGTGCAGCCATAAAAGCTCATTAAATTATTTGATGGCTTCAGTTGTTGGTGTACCACCCCAAGATTAACAGTGACTCAACCATCCAGCCACCCATTTTGTGGAATTGCCCATGTTTTTATTTGATTTTATTTTTGCAAACCTCAGCATTCAATCACATTTTAAGTAAAAAATAAACTATTATCTTTACTTTGTTCTGAAACATTACAGACTGCAAAAAGAAGCACCAAGCAACAAAAATGACATCAGTCACCACAAAGAGATGTACATTTTTTTTGAAAAAGAAAGTAAAAGAATACTACGCGAAAGAGAAAAACACCACAGGCAGCTGCTTTTCTAACATCTTCTACCAGTATACCCACAGTTCCTCCTCTGGACATGTCCAGACCATCTCTGTCTGGCCTCTCTTAACTTTATCTCCCAGTTGTTCAACCTGTGCTGTACCTCTGATGATCTCATTACTAATCTTATCCATCCTTGTCACTCCCAAGAAGAACCTCAACATCTTCATTTCTGCCACTTCCAGTTTTGTCTCCAGTCTTTTTGTCAATGTCATTGTCTCCAGTCCAGCATATCTGGTCTCAGTCTTTAATTTCAAGTCTGAATAAAACTATTGAAAAAAAGTCCCTTTAGGCAGTTTTACTAAGACTGCAACGAGGGCCTCAGTGTGTTAAATATTTTAACGATCTACTTAATCAATGTTATTACATTTGGAAACGTTTTGTTACTGACTAGTTTGAGAATGTTTTTGTGAAATTTCAAATTAAAATCAAGAACTTCATGGGGCAAACCACATTGAATACACAGCAGGGGGTTTAGGTTATGAAAGAATTGATGCTATTGTTTGTGGGGGTTTTAATTGTGTCAGTAGAAACACCGTTTACCTTATAGGTTTTTCATTGTGCTGGGAGTTGAGTAGATCTGAGTGTTTATTCAACTACAAAACAGGAGGAGCATCAATCAAGTGAAAACACCTTGTGTGGAGGCAGCACTCTGCTGGATCGCTTTTAGGGGCATGTCTCTACGTGCTTATTAAAATCAGTGGAAAAGTACAGGCCCTGGCTCGTTGTTTATTACAAATGCAGACGTGATAACCTGCCGAGCTTTCTAATCATGATGCAATCAGGGAGGCAATGACCACATCAAAAGGTTTACTGACCCCAAGGCGTGCAGACACACTCAAAGACGTTAAAGACGAAACGTTTCTACAATTTTTTAAGTTTTTTTGAACCCATCCAGAGAACCTGACTTGATTTTTTTTTCTACCTAGATTATTGAGCATCAGGACACACTCAAAGATTTTTATTTTTATTTTTTATGTATATGCACACTAAACATGCTGAATAAAGTCAACGTAATTAAATAATTATTCTTGCTGAAAAACTGAGCATCATCCTGGATGTATGTCTTGCTAAAACATAGTTTCTTTCAGACATCTTTCTTATATTTAGATCTAGAGGTCAGATATATTATAATTTACAGCACATTATTCTAAATGGAAGCTGCACACTGTAAAAAAAAAAAACTCTTTTGCATTGTCAGCTTTTGCAAATTTATTTTTAGTACACCACCACTAAATAAACAGTGAAGACAGACTGATCAACATGATTCAAGATGGCTGCCACAACCAGCTGACCTTAAAAACACAGAATTTGGCTATGTGGTATACTTTGACTTACAACGATAGCATCATTTGGCTTTTTAATTTGAATTCTAATTGACTTGAAATCCACATTCACAAAAAAACAAACAAACTCCGTTCCTAATCAAGTTCACAAGAACTCCGAGGGCAGGGAAATCCTCACATCCTGTTCAGGTTCATGCATGTGAAAAACCCCACCTCGTCGTCACAAACGCACTCACAGTCATAGTTTCGGCCACGTTTGCTATTTTACAAAACAGCGGAGGGTTTCAGCCAGTAAGTTTCTGCTGTTTAGAGAAAAACACATACATGCATGTCTTTTTGTTTTTGCTCCCTAATAGCAAGGTTGAGAAATTAATTCGTCACAAATCATATGTATGTTTTGCAGCATGGCGTTTTCACACAACTTCCACATTTTTGTCTTGTTTGCACAGCAGACAGAGGAAAATTCATGCATAGATTTAAAAAGTTTACAGTTCAGAAGCAGTTTATTACCCAGCATGGCCTCGGATCTATTCTAAAGTTTATCTAAATGATTTTATTTCAATCTGCAAAAAGATATCCAATGAAAATGTTCACAAACGTATTTACAACATAAGATCTTATGCAGTTCATCATGAAATGATACAAAACAAAGATATTTGCTTTTGTGTGAAACCAAAAGAACACACATCGTATTACATAAAAATCAGGCTTTCTTTGTTTTCCAGCAGTTTCTATGTTTACCTTCTGAGGCAAACTCATTTCTACGGTTGCTGTTACGCAATGTTTTCGTTGAGTCGTTCCCTTATTCTTAAAAGAAACATGTTTTTGCAGTTGCTTGTTGCTGGAAGGGTGGTGTTGCTCCACCTTTTTGATTTACAGCTTCCAGGAGGCGTGCTGTGGAATTTAGGTCAAGTAACATACCTAGCCAGGTTATATATTTTTTTAACACTTTTCCAGTTTTGTGTGACTTTGGCTGCATTCCTTGAACTGTTGTGTTGTAATATTACCCCAGCGTGGACTGGGACTCCTGTTGGAAGGCGGTGTTTTTGTTTATGCTGATGATTGCTGCACCGTCCGACGTTCTCTTCGTGTTGGGGGTTTAGTAACGTCAAAAAATCTTCAGATTTAAAAACCGCTGCACATTTTTGCAAACGTTTGCATCGTGAAATAATAAAACATTACACGGTTTCGTCAACTGGGACTCCTAACTATATGCAGCTCCCAATGTTACAGCTTGGAGATGTTCACATTGAGATAAAGCTACATTTATAATACTAAATGTGCAGGAAGTCATAGAGTCTAACAAATGTAAGCTTAATCTTGTTTGATTAAAAAAAAAATCTCCTGCCAATCCAGTTTTTTGTGTTTGTTTTAGCAACATCTAATTTTCCGTTTTGGATCACAGAGCCAGCGAGAGTTGTTTTCTAGCCCATCGTTCATAAAAGTTGAATCTGTAAATGTGTTTTTCTCTCTATTTGAGCTCTCCAAGAAACTCCTCCACCAATAATCATCATGGAGTACTTTATAATCTGTTTTCCAGAACTTTACTGCTCAACTAAGCACTGTTTGTGCTCAGTTTTAGGACAACGTCTGTAGCTGGGATGATTGTTCTACACCTCATCTCATCTGTCACATGTCATACACATAACTGCCACTGTTTGACTCATAACCAACATGAATTCATCATCAAAAGACCAAAAAAGAAGAAAATGCTACTCTTTTTTTTTTGGGATCTTTTTCTATCTGTGTCTGGGTAGGTTGAAGTTTTTCCCATTAAAAAGCCAGTTGTGAGCAGTTTATTACTGTAAAACCTTCAAGTGTCAAAAATAGCACCAACATGATGAGAAAACTCACATAAAACACTCAGACAGAGCAATGAAGGTAGGAAGTTTGTAGCAAAAGGGCATCGGCAGCAGTGGAAAAAGAAACGGCTTGAACGCAGGCGTAATAGTCCACATGTGTATAACAAACATCTGTGAACAGGCAGCTGCCTCATTACAGACGGGGATTGTGGGAGTGTGTGGCTGATTTTTCACAGCTCAGCAGGGGAGACAAAAAGTCTCACACTGTAACGGTGAAAGCAAAAGTAAGTCCAGGCAATAACAGAGCGAGTAAAGAGTAACCAAGCCTGGAAATCCCCAGACCTTCCTGCTCTTTTTGATAAAAAAAAAAGAAAAACTATGGACATGGCACACCTGAAAGAGAACAATGAAATGGTTTTAATGTGCGGGCCTCCAGCGCTGGGTCCCACTGTAGCCAGACAAGGGCGGGATATCCTGTCGTTATGCTTGGTCCTCAGTTAGGCGACTAATGAATGAAGGCTTTTATCTCTAAACCACTCATGAGCTGCAGTGAAAGAATGTCAGGTTGGGAAAGAAGGGAGAGATCCTGGCTGCCTGATGGTGTGGGTAGTTTTCCAAAAACATTATTTTACTGTGGCGAGCACATGCACGCATGTGCGCACCCACACCCACATATACGTTTATCTTTACAGGGATTTTACATTGACTTCCATTCTTTTTTTTTCTTTTAATTCATTTCTGTATCTTGACCCTGACACTTAAACTAAACCTAATCATTCCCAGTACATACCTAACCCGTCCACAATTCACATCTTAGGTTGTTTTTACACTTGATAGTCCAGTAGACTCGGTTCGATTGGAGATGAAGAATCAGAACATTTGTTTACATTTTCAGCTGGTGCAGTCAGTTCACATTCACACTGCACTGAATCAGTCGAGCCAACCTGCTCCCCCCCTCGCCTGTGGTGGCGCTGCACCAAGAACTACTGAAGGAAACAACACAAAAACCTCTGAAGAAAAAGACACTTCTTCTTCTTCTTCTTCTTCTGGAAATAAAAATAAAAATGGAGTGGTGTCAAATTGTATCGGTTTTAGGATTTCTGTTTTGCCATTTGTCAACAATGGACTCAGCATGAGTGGAAGATGAGGCAGAAGACCATGGACAATGTTGTTTTTCATACAAGGCAAGCTGACGGCTCAATATGAGGTAAGAGAAATGCGTATTTGTTTGCCCTGCGTTGTACTCCACTTCTTGCTTGTGGAGCGGTGCCCGGTCGGTTTACATTCACACTGTACTCGAACCGCGCTGGACTTTTCTTCTACCGGACCGAGACTTAGGTTTTAGACCGGGCCAGAGTTCGCCTTTTTTGTTCCGTGACAGAGTTGGATGGCGCGTTCACACCTCCCCAAACAAACCAGACTTCCTAGGAAAACTGACTAGAGTGCGGGACAACAGGGCTGGTGTGAATGCACCCTAAGAGTTTATAACATTGCAAGAGTGTGGGAAAGGTTTCTAAAGCCTTAAAATGCATATAAATACTAAAATAAATATAGTGTCCATATACTTCATGGATTTTCACCTATCATGGGCTGTCTGGAACATAACCCTCGCGATAAGTGAGGGATTACTGCACAAGGTAATAAATGTTAATGCACACGCACGCACACACACGCGCATACGGGGCTTATGCACATCACATGACAATGAGGGTGCTGAGAAATACACAAAGATCAGGAAACTGCAGCTTCTGAGGGTCAAACAAACCAACATTCATCAAGACTTGAGACAAAACAAAGTTCTGAGGCTCCAATCCACAGATCTGAAGAACATTTCCTGAACAAAGACTTTATTTTGTCTTTCTGGATCCACTTTATTATTCAAATCAACTTCCAGTGTCTGCCAATGTGTTTTTACTGTAAACATTATTGTTTTTAAACTCCTGACCCACTTACAATATTTCTGTGAATGCTTATTATAGCAGTTTTGTTCTTGTTGTTGTTTTGTTTGTTTTTCTTCCATACTTCTGCATACTTTGATCTAATTTAATGATTCAAATGTGAAAATGTTCATCACATTCAGGACATTCCAGGAAAGATTTTGTTTTTAGTAACTTTGACACCTTTCAAAGAAAATTACTTTATTCTTTTTTTTTTTACAGTTTATTAAACTCTCTCTTTTTAGTTTTGTGTTATGTTATTCTTTGCTTTTATCTAGCGATTGTTTTTATTTTAGCATTTCTTTGCTAATTTCAACTTTTATCCAACATTTAGCTTCTTTTTTTAATTTTGAAAGCATTTTGTTACTTTTAGCTAGTGATTTAATACCTTTTGCTTTTAAAGTGGCTTGCTGTTTGTTTTACATTTTAGCAACAAGTGCTATTTTTTGCTTTTAGACAGCATTTGGTTTGACCCTTTAGCTTCAAATTTGCTACTTTTAGCTAGTATTTGATACTTTTAGCTGCTTTACTAAGTTTTGCTCACATTGTACTGTCTTTAGCTATGCAAAGTTCTGCTATACTTGCAGCTTTTGTGTCAGAAAATCTGATCATTATACTTTGAAAAAACAGATCAGGTAAACATCCAGTAAAAACTAATGAAATAAGAATAATCCTGATTGTGTTTAACCAAAAGGAAACAACTGAATAACTTATTCAAATAAATTGATTAAATAATGAATCTTCTTTATACACCAAAGTTAGTCATGGAGTTCCTCAGGGTTCAGTGCTTGGACCAATACTCTTTACTTTATATTACTTTATATATGATTAGGTAAAATTAGGTAAAGTTATTAAACAGCATGGGATATATTTTCATTGTTATGCTGATGACACACAGTTATATTTATCCATGAAACCAAATGAATCCAATCAGTTACTTAAGTTACAATCATGTCTTAAAGACAAAAAAAAAAAAAAATTTGGATGACCCTTAATTTTCTGTTTTTTAAACTCAGACAAGACAGAGGTTGTGGTTTTTGGACCTGAGCATTTTAGGAATAAATTTTGTAGTCTTTCACTGGCTCTGGATGGCATTAATCTGGCCTCCAGTTCTAAAGTTAAAAACCTTGGTGCTATTTTTGATTAGGATATGTCTTTTAACTCCCATATTAAAAATGTTACCAAAACCGTTTTCCTCCACCTGTGTAATATCACAAAGAGTGAAACATCCTGTCCAAAAATGCTGCAGAAATACTAGTTCATGCATTTGTCACGTCTAGACTGGACTATTGCAATGGTTTACTATCTGGGTGTCCACAAACTTCATTAAAATAATATCTACAACTATAGATACTTGTAATGCCGTGATAAAGTATAATATTATATGCTAAAAAAAAGTTTACAAATGCTTATTGTGCTTACAGAGTCTGCTTACAGTCTGAAATGTTTAATACAACTCTAGATGAAATATATAGGTGAACAGATTTGGCTCACTAGAATCTGGTCAGTTTTGTCTCTCTCGCACTTAATTAATTCATAATAAGTAGTTATTAATGATTTATAAAGTGTTTATAGTGGAATTAATAATGTATCTATAAACTATTTATCAGCCATCTATAAGGGGAGTTTTATCGTAAAGTGGTACCGTTTTTTTATTTATTAAGAATTTAAACTATGCATTTTTTTAATTATTACTTTAATGTTGTATATTTTAGTTTGATTACTGACTCTTACGTCTGCTGACCTTTTCATTACAACCTAAACTTGTTCGTTTGGGGAGTTTTATGGTGCTCATAACTAAACGCAATGTCAAAGTCTTGAACAACTTCTGGATTGTCATGGCAAAAAGACTAACAGCTTATTAAATGCATATGTACGGTAGTCTTTCCCAACTCGAGTGACATCACTGTGACTGTTTAGGTGTGGCTCAGCCGGAGAGATCACCTTGCAGAAAAACACGCTATTGAACCGCTGCCCTTCCCACTTCTGTCCTCACTCACGAGGAAGAGCTCAGAGAAAACCACAAACTTTCCATGATGCTCCCTTTCCCTCTCTGCTCATGTGAACTGAAGCAGGAAGTTGTCCTGGCCTCACTTCCCACTGGGCGGTGTGGGTTCTGGCTCGGCTCGTCATAGAAACGAAGCAACTAAGCATCTGTTCTTCTCTACTCATGTGTTTTCAACATCCTCTGATTTTCTTAGTTCATTTGGGGGTTTGAAACCAGATGGATTCTCAGGTTCTTGGCTCTACACCTGCTTTTTGATGCAAAAAAATCTATTATTTAGATTCACACACACACACAAAGCTCCTTCGAACGTCTTGAGTTATTCATGTTTTGCGCTTGGAAAGATGAAATGGACAGATTTGAGCTGAGTGACTTTTTTTCTTTCCTCTTCTTCAACTAAAATGTGAATTCTTGTGTTGGTGACTGTGTAGGTTTTTTTCTGTGTGTATATTTTTAGCTGTGATATTTGAGACTGTTAGGGGTCTGAAAATACCAACTCTTCACAAAGCTTGCATTTTTCAATGATCATATTGTGAATAATAAACAGTATTGCTTCATCGTACAGTATTATTACACCTCTCTATATTTAGGTTATCTGGGCTCTAATTGCCAACGTTATACCTTTTTAGCTTTAAACCAAAGGCTATCAGAACAAACTGGAGTTTTCTGTCTTTCAACTGAAAAATACTTAAAATATACAGGTACAGTAAAACCATCCTTAAATACTCATAAAAAGCAGTTCCACTAAATAACATGATTAAAGAGTGTAGATGTTTTAGATTCAAACAAATTTTTAAATTTGCTCAGAAGTTAACACAAATAAATTCCGAGACAAATCCTGGAAAATGAAATTGGCAATCGTAAAATGTGGATTGAACATGAGTTATCGCTCACATTCTGAGCAGGTCACGACATTAGAGTCAGATCTGAATGTGCGGCGTTTTGATAAATATTTATAGATGCTTTTTATTTAAACAGTCTTCACACAAATATTATATTCATGTCTTAGTGACAATCCTGTAATTGTTAGGTGAGTTTTGTATTCAGAAAATGAGTTTTGCTTTATTACATGATGATGGGGGAGAAGGTGGGACCCGGAGGCCATCTTGTCACCAACAAACTGTTTTTTTTTTTAGTATGAAGTGTGCTGTTTGTGGAAATCAGTTTGTTTGGTGGCTCTTCAGATTGAAGAAGTCCTTTGGAAAAAAACAAAAAACATCCAGATGACCTGACTGAACATTGTTGAATTTGTGCCTGGATTATTGAGCATGAACTTTGATGTTTTGCTTTAATTTGCTCCTAAAATGGGAAAATTTCAGTAAAAGTGTATACTTCAAGAAATTTGATGTTTTAAACAAATTCGTACTGTCATAAATTGCAACAAAAGTGCAACCAATGACCAAATTTAAACAATTTGAAATAAATAAACTCATATTTTGAGGAATATTTCACTTACTAAACATGGATTAAGACATAATCACTAATGGGTGAGTGTTTGATAAAATGACCAGATTATGGAGGGAGTACGGTAGCCGTAAGGCGCAAAATAAGTTGGGGGTCTCTGAGCTTTAGTCATGAAATGCTGCCTCTGACAAGCTCCCTGATTTAAGAATGTGTGAGCAAACAAAAAAAAAACAGTGCTGCATATGTATAATAAATATTAAATAAATGTGGGAATGAAAAACGTGTCAAAGTGCTGAACAGAGCTGACAGTAAATTTTAAAATGTGTATTTTGACACATACACAAATATTAGTTTTTTAATCAAGAAACTCTACACTTTGAAGACTTTTATTTATTTGAAACATTTTCATTTAATTGTTTTATTTATAAAATATTTTTTTAATGTTGATGATGTCTTTTCTGTTTTGCTTTAGTAAAATTTGCACGATGAAGTGGTTTTTTTTGTGTGTGTTGGTGGTGGTTTTGTATGTTTTTGTTTTTTTTAAATAGTCTTTTTGGTAAGTTTAGCTTGAATGATTCTTTTTGTTCTTGTTGTTTTTTGCCTTAAAAAACAATAATTTTATTGTTCATCACATTCACACCCCTAACATCTTATCCAACACATGCATTATACTAATTAAAACAGTTCTTTTGCACAAACTCTTTTCCCACATTTTCTTTAAATATTTATTCTAGGATTACGCTACAAAATGAGTGTAAAGCTGCAAACTTTCTTCATTTCTCTCTACTTTTAGTTTCCATAAAGCCACATAGTCAATTTAATGACAGTATAAACTTCAAAGAGCAGCAGAAAGAGTGCGATAACGTTATCGTGCATGCAGATAAAAAGGAACACGTAGCAGCAAACAGCAGTTTTATCATTGTCTACTGCCGTCCTGCAGAGCTGCAGCTTGAAGGGGACACTGTTGTAGCTTCCCTCAGTCAAGACAAGAGCATACGTGTGAGAGCAAGAGACAGTGATACCTAAAGCTGCATGACTCACTTTTTAAACACCCTCAAACAGCTGAGCACAAAATCCAGTCTGAGCCCGAGCAAGCTGTTATTTCTCTGCAAACTGTTATTCTGGATGCACGTTGTGGTTCTGCAGAGCACGGCTATAAATGTGGGAAGAAGGTGCTATCGTGACTTGAAACTAAGCTATCCAAGTCTCGCATGTTGTTGACTTTTCCATGTAAAACCTCTGCTGTCACAAGGGTCAGCTTTGTGGATTGGACAGATTTCTTCTGATTGGGGTCAATAAATTGGGGAGAATTATACGTTCAGTCATTCAAGGTGAATGAGTGCATAAACTGAAAAGTGTTGAATTTACTCCTTTCCAGTTTGCATGTAATTAAAGCTGCAGATATTTATTACACAAAATCTTTGACCTTTTATAATAACGTAAAAAAAAAAAAAGTATTCCTGTCATTTATGTGGTATCACCTCGCTGTTTTTGCCAGGTAACTGAGACAAGCAAACATTCACTTGGAACAGATATCAGCCTGGAGGTGTTACAGAAAGTTTGCATGGGCATGTTGAGCTAATGGAGTGGATCCAGTATCATGAAGGTTTGATGAAACTTCCTTCTAAATAAAGCATAATCAGTATCAACATCTCACCTCTCTTTTTAGAATTCAATAAATATTTTAGCCTGATAATTGCTCTTTTAAAATCACATAGCAGAAGCACATATTTTATCATTCTTTTCTTGTTGGATCGTCTTCTCAATCTGTGTTTTTTGCCTTATTTTTATTAATATTAGACACATTTGATGAACGTGCTGCTGACCGTACAGAAGCCATTTTCACAAATACGCACTCATGAGCTGAAAGAAAGCAACAAGATAAGATAAAGTAATGAAGACTCAGTTTTAGCCCATAGAATCAAATCCTTTACTACTACTATCCCATCTATTTGGCTGCTGTTGATTTACCAGTAAACATTTTTTTTTTAATGGGACTGAGTGGAAAAGTCTGTAAATAACTGGATTCTCACAAACTTCTCTCAGAAACAACAGATCAACATTTTCAGAACAGCTGTGCTCCATTAAACTGCTGCCGACTAAAGTACTTGGTACATCATTTATACTCATAGTACCAGTGGATTTACTAATTATGAATACATAACTGCACTTCCTGCAGGCATCAGAGTTAAAAGAGCAAACTCAAGGAACGATTTAAAACACCTGGGGCTTATCTAAAATAATTAATTGTTTCAGCGCTGCTTCTTTCACTTTCCTCTGAGATATAAGGTAGATTTATTTAATTTGGTCCTCCTTTTTAAAGTAAAACAACTCTCCTAATTGACGTGTTGGGTTTTCCCATAGTACCTTTGGTGCAGTTGATCCGCTAAATGTGCTACAGCTTTGTTAACTTTGAGTCACTTCTATGAAGGTGTGTTTTAAATTATGTCTTGAAATGTTAAAGGGTAGAAGATTAACAGATTATATTTCTGAATATGAGCTTTAATCTCATAAGCAGCCGTATAGCAGCAGCTCTCTCGAAATGTGTTTTTTTTCATACTTCTAAAATGTACTGTGGGTGTTTTAATTGAAAGCTCAGAACATAATCACAGTTTTAAAAGGCACTATATTGCTCAGATTATCTTTGTTTTAATCTTTTTCTCCTCTTTTATTTATAAACTCTCAGAAACGTACTTGCATTTTTGAAGATTTTGTATAAAAATGTAGAAAAATGGGCATAAAGAGACTGAAATGTAAAATTCTTAACAAATCAGAAATATCCAGTGCCAGTCCATCTCAATGGGTTTATTAATTCCCAAAATAATTATTAATTTTATTTGGTGGTTCTCACTAAAAAAATTGGAGAAGACTGGAACGAAGACACACGTGGGTACAAATAGTTTCACTCTTTGAAATTCGGCTTAGTCCTCCGAGTCAGTGTGTTGTTCCACGGGCTGCAAAATGATCATGTGTTCAACCAGAACAAGAGCTAAAGCTGATCCCGGTTGAGTCAGTGGAAGGATACATGCCAGGACAGGTTGAAGAACAACCATTAGTGTGTGTGATGGCTGGATCTGAAGTATGTGGAGAAAAAGAATTGGCTCAAATTTCACTTTAGATGATGGTTCATGTGTTTTTAAAGTTTAATAGAAGGAGTACCAGACATCTGATATGCCTGGGTCCTTTTTAAAGGCTGTTCATAACATTTTAGGTTATATTGAGTGTTGAGTGGACTAATGATAAGTGTTGGGGCTTAAGTTTAACCCAGATCAAAGCTCAGCTTCTTCTTGTGCTTTATAGATGTTAAATTAGAGAGTTTTGTTGGGACGTGTTGAGCTGAATCTCAGGCAGGATGATTAAGGTGCGGGTGTGTCTGTGCGAGGGGAGGAGAGCTCACATCTGCAGTGGAGCTACAACCTCCTTCAGGCGGTGTACTGTTCTCAGGGTTTCCAAACAGACATGAAACACCCAGCCATGACACTGAAGACTTGACAGACTGGATCCAACCCTAACATGTTCAGTAGAAACAAGGGACTCAGATTAGGTACAGGTCTCTCTTGTAAATGAGTCCTCGAGGCTCAATGAGACTAACCTGTATCAATAAAGGTTGAATGATAGAATGAATTCCAGGGAGAAGATCTGGAAACAGTTCACTGGCTACAGTTTTGACCAAAATGTCAGATAAATCTGCAACATATAGTGTGACAGATTCAGAATCAATCACTGATTTATTTTTTGTATTTTTAATTTTTGGAAGGACAAATATGACCACACATAATCATTGTGTACAAGTCCTCCAGCAGGGAAATTACTATGCAGTATTTTTCTTTAGATTTGTATCTATTTTTTTATGTCAAAAGTCATTTGATCTCATACAATATTGGTCTGTCTCCTATTCTTCTTCTTCTTTCCTGCCATTGTGTATCTGTTCCTCTCAAACCCAGCCGGTCGAAGCAGATGGCCGCTTGTCCTGAGCCTGGTTCTGCTAAAGGTTTCTTTCTCATGAGAGTTTTTCCTTTCCACCGTCGCCTTCATGCTTGCTCAAGAAGAGAGTTCTGTGATGGAGTTAACCTCAAAGCAGTCTGCTCCTCAGAAAAATACTGTTAAATTATTATTTAATATATGAATATTTCTGTTCAGTGCCCTTAAGACTTAAGAATTGTTTTCTGAATATTTAACCACAGAGCGTCTCTGAGCTGCTACAAAGAAAGCTAATTTTCTGCTGTCAACTGGAGTGCTTATACAGGCCATAACTGTATACACCCCCACCCTGACACTCACACTCGTGCATACATTCCATCAGAGCAGCAGCATGTTGTGAGGGGCCACTCGGGTTTGGGCCTGGCTCTGACAGGCCCGGCCTCTCCTTCTCTGCAGTAATTAAATGAGTACCATGAGCAGCACTCAGGAAATTGGCGCCCGTCCTGCTTTTGTCTCTGCTGTCTGTGTTTTCAGGAGGCAGGTACAGGTGGTTGGAGCAGAGAGAACAAGGATGGATAAATAAATTATGAAAAATTGAGGAAATGAAAGTAATAAAAAGGGAGCAACCTAGAAAATCTTAACCCAGATGATCTGAGTAAAATGTCCATCAAGAATAGAGGAGAAATTAGTGTGGCGTTGAAGGGTATCCTCCTTCCAGTACTTAAATATGGTAAAATAAAAATAAAAAAATACACATAACATCAAGAGACGTATCGATGTGTTTTCACACTTGCTCTAATTTGTTATTTTTGACCGTGGGTGAGATGGAGAATGTGTCCAGGAGAAAAGAAAGCAGGTGTCACTTGAAGGGTTATTAACTGTAGAAGTGTGATGGTGAACAAGAGGATGTAGAAGCTCACAGTTCAGAGAGAATATTAACCGTACTGTAACTTCAATAAAAACAGTTTTAATCACAGCGTGTTGTATGGTCACACCACATGTAAGCTATTTCAGCAAGTATTTTTCCTCATTGTCGGAATATATAATCATTTTATGTTGAAGGATCTTGGGTCAAGTCTTGAAAATGTTGTGCACAATCTTGTGCAATGTGGTGTTCTTGACTCTCAGCTACAACCACATCAAATTATAGCTCAATATCTACCAAACTGACTGAATGATAACCTTTTTTTTTTGTTTGATTTGTACAGTGCATTGGCTGTTGCAGCCATTTTAAGTGGGGTTGGCTCCAAAAAGTAATCAGTTGTAGACTGTGATATCTTCACTCTCAGAAAGTAGATTCACTCTCTGCCGTTGCATTTAACTCTTTTATTAGACACAGCTTACGGTTCTCAGCACAAGGTATCGCTTCTGGGTATTCTAGTTCTGTTCCTTTGTTGAATCCTTAAAACTCTGCTTCTCCCGCTAGTGGTGTGGGGTGGCAACACAACTAACACACAAAAAAGTCATTAATCAGGATACCACGTAGATGCACCTTTAATGATTAGAGGCAGAGCAGCCAACTCGGGACCCGAAAGTCCCAGGTTCGATCCCCAGACATTGCACATCTCGTGGTGTCTCTGAGCAGCACACCCTATCCCCAATTGTTCCCCAGGCGCTTTCAATAGCTGCCCACTGCTCCACCTGAGGGTGGATAGGTTAAATACAGAGAGACAATTCACCATTTTATGGGAACATACAACGATGACAATGCATTATTATTATTATTATTATTATTATTATTATTATTATTATTATTATTATTATT
>NC_056519.1:14651843-14724201 GCF_014905685.2 Nematolebias whitei | reverse complement strand
TTATTATTATTATTATTATTATTATTATTATTATTATTATTATTATTGTTATTATTACATTCTGAGTTTCATTAAAATCCACTGAGGAATTCATGAGACCTGTGATGGACTCATCTGTCCAGAGTGTCCCCCACCTCTCGCACTATGACTGATGGATATGAGCACCGATGACACACACAACCTAGAAAAGAAGTAGCGAGTTAAGATAATGGATGGATGGATTCATGAGAAGTTTTGCCAACAGATGAACAGAATGGACCCCAGTAGTTAATGATAAAGTTTTAAAAACAAATGCACAAACACACCAAATCTTAGCTCAATCAATTGAACAAGTTATAGCCACATATGTGGTTTAAGGGTCAGTTGACTGTGGCTCTTTTTAGGTTATGATGCATGTTTTTTTTTTATAATAAAATAGTTTACCTATAGACTAGTTGCGCTGCAATAAACATAACTGCACCTGCTTTGAGTTGGTTGTAATGTCCACCCTCATTTGGGCTGTGATCCAGCCTGCAGCAAGTGACTTTGATGAAACAAGTGCAAGTCATCATATTTCTTCACATCAAATTAGTTGCTGCTCTGGAAGGCCTCAGGTGTGTGTTCATCCTTGTACACCCTTCAACAACAAACCAAGTTAGTTGGAAGGTGACACTAATTGCTTCTTTTCTTGCAGCAGCAAACGGTTGATCAAATGTTGGCGTGATGCACGGTCTGGAAGGCGAGACTTATTTGAACCTTGGGAAGCTTTGCTGATTGGTTTCTGATGAAGTCAAACATTTGTATTAGGTGCTCAAAACAAACAGCGCAGTAAGTTTATTGGATTCCATATTGGTAGCATATACCTGTAATGTTAGCATTTCAAAGTCTACACCACCGGACACAAGCAGGAGTGAAATGCGATATAGGAAAAACAGCGGGCCTGAAGTTTTGCAATAATCTACAAGACATGAAACTGTAAGGCTTATTCCATTAAATGATTTGAAGGTCAGTGCAGCTTTGAAAACTTGTACCTGTGTTTAGTATTCTTCTTTATTTCATGTGTTACTTGTATTTAATTACAGTTTGCACTGTGTTGACTGTAATTTCACTCTATGGTCTCTTGAAACAGGTCTTTCTTGTGATCTTGTGTTTCAATGTGCTTACATGTACAAAGGGTGGGGAATAAACAAATAAAACACGGCAAAGCTCGCTGCATTCAACATGTTGTTTAAAACGCCAACACTTTTATTTCGCTCCACCGCAATGCATCAATCTAGAGTCATTTTGTTTACATGCCTAAGCACTGCAATGTGTCTGCGAACGTCTAGTTGCCGCTGAAAATGGAGAAATGATTCATAGTAAATGCAGCTTCCAGTAACTTAATTTGTTTGTGTGCTGCACAGAAGATTTTACATTTACGATATGACAAAAATAAGATAAAATGCAGCTTCCACAGCATCCAGGCTCTGCATGAGTCCAGATTAGGTCTGTCGTCACCTTACAAGAACAGAGTCCCGTGTTCCTGTCCTGTCAGAGCTGAACTCTTTCTGAGGGTTTTTCCATTTTATTTACCATGAGGTATCAAATAAGAGGAACAAGCTACTGAAGTGTAAAATGCCATCGTTATGTGTAACAGAGCTGCTCTTTGAAGTTTAGTTCTCTATTAGACTTGGACTGGATTTTGTCAGCAGCCCAAATAACATAACTGACCAAGACACTGGCACTCCTGTATCTCAACACTAAAAGCTTTTTGGTTGTTGCAAATTAGTTTAACATGTGAAAAGTGCTGAAATCATTTCACTTCAGATTTTTATTTTTTTTTGAACAGACATGCTGAGTAATGCATATAATTTGCAATTTTTTTATTTTTCTACGTCTAAAAAGATACCTTTACTGCGATGCACCGATCTAAAATTAGCTTATTTTTCATTTCTACAAGGAGAAGCATGCCCCAAAAAAATATAAAAACCCCTGGCACAGCTAATGTACAAGTTACTATAAAGCATTTCATTAAAATGTCATAGAAATTATAATGTGGTCAGAGTTTAACAGAGGATAATGCTGGAACAACATTCATTAACCTGTCATTCGGCAGCACAGTAGTCCCTCGTCGCGGTGGATCCGTAAACTGAAGCCCCGTGATAAGTGAAAAACCGCAAAGTAGGATGTAGAGTTGCACTCGGGTCCAAATAATCAGAACAGACCCGGCCCCAGCCTGCAGCCATCATCTCCAAACCCCAACCTATAAGACAAATTAACAGTAATTACAGGTCCGAACCAACCCCCCCCCCCCCCCCCCCCAACATTTTTAATTAAGCTTTGACTGCTTATACCACCAGCTATTATTAACGGTTGGCGGACGTGTGAGGCTGAGGGGGCAGAAGATTAGATCAGAGCTGAGGAGCCGTCAAAGCACATTAAATGCTCCCCCTGCTTCTGCCTGCATCCTGCTGACATGTCGGATATTTTGGGAACTCACCTGTTTGGATCGTCGGCCGTGCATATCCCTGACACAATAAAAATCCCAACATCGACCCAGCCCTCATATTAAGCACATTATTATGGCCCGGCCCGGTCTGAATCTGGGTCGGGCGGGGCCAGGCTCTAGGTTCGGGTTAGAAATGACAGCTCTAACAGGATGTCATGATTTCAGCTCTCTGCCTCAGCGGCACTCAGCCACCTGCAAGCGCTCTCGGCCACGCCCACTTTGCACGCTCTGCACGGAGAACAGCTGATCAGCTGCAGCAGGAAGTTTCTCCTGCAGTGTGGGCTGCACAAAGGTGCAGCAGATGCTAAATGCTTTAAAATAATTTATTTAAAATAAAAATTCCACGCTTATCGTGCAGCTCATCCATCAGTCGGTCATTATGTGTAATGTCCAGTTTTATTTTGAAAAACCGCGATAGAGCGAGTCCACGATAAAGGAACTGCTAAGTAGCGAGGGACTACTGTAATGAGGGTCCAGCTTTGATACTGCCCCAGAGGATCAACAGTCCAGACTTTTAAAATAATAAAGTTTTTGTGGAACGAATAAAAAGGGATAAATAAACATTTATTGGATCAATAGGAGTTTCTATAAAATGTTTCAAATCTTATTTTGGAGTATAAATGATAAAAATGACAGGCTCGTTTGTTTGATACCTGATCATTTAGGTATCATGTAACAGAGGGAGCATGATAATACCTATACATACACATCCCTCTACACACTACACACACAGCTATAAACATTTCATTAGTAGAAACCCTCAAAGGCTAGCCAAAGAAATCCAAGCGTATGATACAGTATGAGAAAGAAGTGAACAGCAGCATGTGTTTGTAAAAGATAAAGCTCAGCGCTGTAGTCCTGCTGCCGCCAGGAAACCTCAACCCTCAAAGAGAAAACTAACTAGAAGAATGTAACATTAATTTTTATAGCTTTATGGATGCCTGACAACTGCATAGTACTCTGAATGGGAATATATGTTAAACAATACAACACATTTTCTGAGCAGTATTTTCTTTAGAAAATAAATGGAATATAATGCATCACTCGTGCATTTAGACCACACGATATGACGGTATTTATGAAGGAGTAGAGCGTTGTGCGGACCCACGCAAAGGGGCTGATGTGCCCCACAGGGGTCTGTCTGTCAGCCAGCAGCTATTGCCATGGTTACAGGTACTTTGAAGCATGTCACCTTCATATGACTGCATTTTCCTTTTGTTCCTGGTAATTAAAATGGATTACCAGAGCCCTTTTTTATGCTTTTACATGCTCCTTTGTTTCTGCAGCGCTGACAAAAAACTTGGACTGGGAAAAAATGAGAGAACAAAGACAGAGATGCATAAATATTCTTTTTAACTGGGTCTTATGCCCCATTTACCCCTCATATATATGAGTGTTTTGAATTTTAATAATTCCCTATATAAATGCTGCAGTAGACTTAATATATTTGGCATCATCACAGCAACACAACAGATTTTATTGCCTTTGTGGAAAGATGATGGTGCTGACTAAATGTTGATTTACCCATAATGAAATAAATTACTGAGTGCATTAGATGGCACTGAATAAGCAGCTTAATGCATTCAGCAGGTTAGCTAATCATCTCACTAAACTGACCATAATGTGGAATAATATACATTTGATTAAGAAAAGACAATAACAGCTTTAGCCACATTCATAAAGCCATTGTTTCCCTGGAATGAACATATTGAAATCATAACTAAAACCACTAAATTTATAAACTCTGAATGGTCTCAAATTTGAGGAACTTCTACAACTGCTGAATAATATGTTAGAGGACCCCAACCCTTATCCAAAAAGCTTTAATGTCTATTCAAGTAATTTATTTTTGCTTTGATCTAACCAAAAGGTTGTTGCTAATTTAAAATCATCCATAAACTTCTTTCAAGGAAGTGGCTTTCAAACAACCTCTGAAAGAACCGGTTCGGTTTAAAAATTAAATCATTTTATCTCGTCTTGGGTTGTTGCCACACCTCTGGAGATTTTCTAAGACTTCTACGATCCTGCAAGGTAAAATCAAAAATTACGCAAAAAGTTAAAAAGGCATAATATGATCCTTTTGTCTTACTATGCAAACCATGGTTCAGCATCGTGCTCGGACTCCAGTGTCTTCGTTAAAAGCAGCGGTGATCAAACTTGGACCTTGAGGGCCACTCCTGCACCTTTTAGTTGTTTCTCTGCTCACACACACACACACACACACACACCATCACACACACACACACACACACACACACACACACACACACACACACACACCTGATTCAAAAGTTGGATTGCGTCACCAGAAAGTCCTTGAGGTCTTCAGAAACCAGGTGATTGCCTGTTCATTTAAATAAGGCATGTTGATACAGAGAGACATCTAAAACATGAAAATCGTGTATTTAAATCCACATATTTAAAGTACTCTCATTTGGGCTGCAACTCTTACAATTATTTATACCAATTCATCCTACTTGCACTGTTATATTCTACCATGCTGCTGTTTACTATATTATTTTGGACCTTGTAAATATATTTATTTTTTCACTTTTTGATACTTTATTTTGTACCCTTATTGCATGCTTTAATATTTCTTGGTTGTTGTTTTTTTAGCGAGTCGAATCGGTTCTCGTCATCCTGAACATTTCATTGCATTGTTGACCTTGTGTTCACCTGCATATGGCAAACGAACAACATAACGTAACTCCACCACACCCATTTCTAAAGTGTGCTTTCTCATTCCTCAGTCTACTTCTCTAAACTGAAATTATGCATTAGCATAATTAGCAACTAAAATGTAAAAACTGACCTTGAAATTAAATGCCATGGACGGCACCAACGAGTTGACGCATCAATGCCCAACACTGACGATAATGCGATTATCTACGTGTGATGTGTCATCTCAGATTAGACAAACCTACATTCCATCCCATTGTAAGATTTCAAGATAGGCCACTGTAAAGAAACATAATACTAAAACTAAATGATCTCAGTTTCAATGCTTTTAACATCCTTCAGAATTGCAGGGAGGCTTAATAGCCTAAGTGCTTGGACTGCTGTATAGGTGCTATCATAGATGTAGGCTGGGGTCAACCTTGATCTATAATTTCAGAAGCTCTGCAAAAGAGTGCAGTGACAGTGATGGATAACCCATGGAGCGGCTATAGAGGAGTCAGAAAAGGGAATAAAAGGGATGGTTTCAGGCACACGGGGAGAGAAAAGCAGACATCCAAGGGGATGAAAGCCACAAAGGGAAAGAAGAAATTAGCTTGAAGCAGACTGTGTGAAATCAAAGCTCCCGAGTCTCATCTGTAGCCATTTTCTTCCAACAGAAGTGCTGTAGATGGGGATTATGTAGCAAATGGAAAGTGAGAAACGGTGAGAATGGGACAACATGAGAAAGGAGAGAGGGTGCTGACCTAATTTGACTGGGAATTTTAATACAGCGTCTGAATCAGCAAAGGGGGGGATGAAAAGATGAATGAGATGAGGCCAGCGGTTCTAGCTAATTTGAAACTGGCAGTAATTTAACAACTGAGGACTTTGCTTTCTCAAAGCAGCTCTTTGAAGAAGTCATCTAATGCTTTTGAATGTAAAGAAACCAGTCGATCTATTAGAATGATTTATCAACATTAGAGCCTTAAAAAGAAAAAAACCTCACATAACAGCACGTCTTGTCTAAAAGTGAAATTCTCAGTTTTTACTTTTCATCTTTATTCCCGTCATTGTCAGCACAGACGTTCACAATCCATTAACTGTCATATTTTACAGGACAGGAGATTAATAAATGAGAAGGTAGAAAACGGAGGGCAGAGAACCAAATATTGACTGCAGGAATGTAACGGGACATATGGCCACTGGGAACAAGAGGACGGATTGTACGCCTTCGTTGTATTTGATGGATATGACACAGAGATGAATGGTCAGCTCATTTTAATCTTAGTATTCTGTACAAGTAAACACACACAAAGACAAGGACACAGGCTGCACATACAAAAGGGCAAAAACAAAGAAGTTGAAGTTTTTGGCATTTGTTTTTAATTTTTGTCACTATGATGAGGTTCAAATTAATCCCAGAGGCCCATGTGGGTATATATATATATAATCTACTGAGCCAACACATATGTAGCAGTAGCATGTAGACAGAGTTTTTGCATTCTTGTACTTTATTGTCTGTGTGGTTGGTGCATCCCAACACAAATGTCATATGACATATTTTTCAATTCTTTGTGGTGTATCAAAGCAGCAAAGTGAACAGGAATTATGCACATCTGTTTTATGGTGACACTAAGGCCCTGTTTACGGGAATGATTTCTGGAAACATCTGTTTTCTAATGGTTATTGGAAAAAATAATCAAGAAAGTAAAACACATTTACATGAAGCTGCAGTTTCCATGCTGGGTCCAGAAAGAAATAAGAAATAATGAAATGACCTGTCACTTCAAAATGTTGGCATTTTGACTCAAACTGTTATATGTGCATAGTGATGGTGCACTTTCTCAGAGGGAAGGGGTCGTAAGACTTGTGTGTTGCATTTGGTGAACGTGCACAAAAAAGAGGGGGCAAAAACAAACCAACAACAATTATGTTTGTCTGGCAACAATGATTCCAGGATCAGCTGCATGTATCGTGCATGCAGTGTCAGCATGATCAGTTTCTTCAAAACTGTTGAATATATGAACATTCTTTTGGACCGAGGATGTTGCTGGTTTGCTCCCACACTGAAAATAGTGAGTAATGAAAAAAAACACACTGCTCTTTGACATTTAGGTCCTATTTACATAAGAATGTCTTCTGGAAACAGTGTATTTTCAATGTTTGTTGGGACGAATAAACAAACAATAAAAAGAGCAGGCTTGCATGGAAATTATGTAGTTTCCATGCCAGGCAGGGTTACCATATAAGAAATGATGAACTGTCACTTTAAAATTATTGTATTTAGACAAACTGCCATGTGCTGAGTGAGGGTGTTGTGTTGTGTTCGGTGAGCATGTGCAAAGAAAAGGAATGGATAAAAAAAAACATGTTTATCTGGCAACCTCAGCTGCATGTATTGTGCATGCAGTGTCCGCATGATCACAGTTACTGTCAAGAATAGGGTTTTAGGATTCAAAACTCAGCCAGACAACAAGAATGGCAAAAACAAAGAAAACCGTTTTATTGGTTTTGTAGCTGCAGGAGGGCGTCGGAATCAAACTGCGAGAACACACGTCTTCACAGGCAGGTGAAGTGAGAGCCACCTTCTCTGACAGGAGAGGTGGGACCACCTGAAGGAGTTGGGCAAGACGTCACCATTACTGGGTGAAAAGCAGCTGTAGAGCAGAGGAGAGCATGGTCAAAAGGCGTAATCCAAAAGCAAGGTCCAGAAGCAGAGGCGGGATTCATACAGTGGTAGTCAGACGTCCAAAAAACAAGTCCAATGGGCAATTTGTAAATCCAAAATCCGTAAGGCAGAAAACGAAGATGTACCGCTGTCAGATGGGCTGAGCAGAATCAGAAAGGGAGCGGGGCAGCGAGGTAAATCCTAAAGACGAGGCGTGAGGTCGAAATCCAAAGAACAAGGCGTGAATCATAAGATGGCGGGATATCAGGAACCAAGAATGGTATGATAATCTGGCAGAGTTGAGTGGTGAGGGGAGTTCTTAAATAAGGCCAGAAACAGGTGCAGTGAAAAAGGGATGATGAGCTGAAAGTGCAGAGGGGACATGGCAGAGTGACAGAGCAGCAGAAACATGACATGGAGGCAGATGACAAAGAACCTAAGATCATGACAGTTACAACCAAACTGGTGAATACAGAAAGTCCCTTTGAACCTAGGATTTTATTGGTTTCACTCCTACATGCACAAAATAGGTGGGTAGCATAAAAAACAACAACTGCCATTTAGCAAGAATTTTGACTGCAACCGCCTGTAGTTGCGCATGTGTGATTTCACACACACACACACACACACACACGCACACACACACACACACACACACACACACACACACACGAGTATTTCACAACCATATGGAGTTCCCACAAAAATCTCCACTCAGATCTAAATTCAGAAACCTTTTGGTTTTAGAGAGAACAAGGGATGTTTTTGTGTACACGAATGTCCAAAACGTCATGAGAAAAGCTTTAGTTTCACTAACAAAATGCACTGCGTTAACAGGGCCTAAGTAATTGAGGGAAACTGTGAATTCTCAAGTATTTGATGAGGAGTAGACTTTCAAATTTGTGACTTTGCAGACCAATACTCATTCTCTAACACAACACTCATATTTGTGTTTTTCCTTCTAAAAAACTTTACCTTTTGTGAAATGTCATTTTATTTTATTTAGTTTTTTTTATTAAGGTATGTATTTGGTTTTTTACATTCCAGTCAGTTTCATGTCTTCCTGAGCCGATGGGATGTTTTATTAGAAGGTGTCTTGCTCCACACCTGTTTTGTGTTTATTGCCTTGTTGTTTTGTTCCTACCCGCCACAACTGGTTGTTATCAGTCATGATTCACTCTTTCTTGTTGCCAGATGATCTTTGTGCACAACAAGTGGCAAGTTTTTCATACGTTTATTTCCCATGTCTTCCTGTTGAGTTAATGAACCCCTGCCTTTTCCAACTTATTTAGTTCATCCCATGGAAACAATTTTGTTGTGAAGTTGTTTTCAGAACAGTCTGCAACTGGATCCCCCACTTTCACAGACTTTCTCTGCTGCTTCCTTGGTTCTGGTTTCACCTGGCCTTGCACAAGAGTAGTTTTTAAATGATTGTGAGCTTTTATCACATTATCTGTTGAGCAAATGTTGTTCCAAGGATGCCATGAAAAGTTGAGCAGTATTCAAGTTTTTGCACCCTTCAGTTATTTTGTATTTGCATCCATGGCGTATGTGCCTTTGTATCAGCCCCATTGCAGAAAATGAGGACGTTATTTGGCAAAAAATAGGAAATTTTCCTATTCCCAGGAGAGATTACAACAGAGGTCATAGTTTGCATAAGTTTCAATCAAAGTGACTTTTCTTATTGGTGATGTCATGTATAATAAGCCAAAAAAAAAAAAAAAAAACTTTATCTGATCCCAATACAGTGACTTAAAACCATCTTGAGCCACTTTCTGGTCAAGTCTGTGCAGAATGCAGGTGGTTAGACCCATTTTAGCAAAACATTTTGTTTTCTCCTGAGCTTGCAGACAAGATGAAGCAGAGGTGGACAGTACATGGTGTGCTCTCTCCTGGATGAGTCACCAAATGATGTTAACTCGCTCCCATTAAACACACGTATTAAATAACAAAGGAAGAAATGTCAGGATATTCTATTGTGAAGCCACAAGCAGTGGAATCTTGAATAAACTTATTTGTAGTACCAATATAGATGTTTTTCTGAAGCGCACCTTAATATTTTATGGCCATTTTACAAGTTTATTATTGAGATGTCATAAATTAAATGCTAGTTGTAAATGTTTTAAACCTTCACGCAGCCAGAAAATCTAGTGATGTTCCAAACAAGATTTTTATGCTCCCCACTCTGAGCCGAGCCATTTAAAAATGAGGACAAACCGATTCCGCGTCTCAATCTACATTTTATAACAAATCTCTGAAGATTTCCGATCACAAGAACATTAAAAGTTATAAATCACTGTTATACTGTGATTCACACTTTAGTAGACTTTTGCTGTGGTAAAAATAACGGGTTCATGTTATTCAAGTATTTATTTTTTTTTAATATCAGTGAGAAAAAGTCAGGTGCAAACTATTTTATTCATCTGGGGAATCCGTGTGTGGATTATGTTTTACAACCCAAACAGCACTGAGATCCTCCAGTCGGATGCTTTTAGTGCAGCCGAGGGCAAAATTAAAACACAGAGGGGATCGGGCTTTTGCTGTGGCAGCCCCCAGACTCTGGAACTCCCTGCCCATTGATTTTTGTCCTGCAGAGTCCGTACAGCCTTTTAAATTCAGCCTAAAAACGGTTTTGCACTGGCTTTTAACTCATTTGGTTTGAGTTTCCTTCAGAACCTTTTCGGTGTGTTATTTTCTTGTTAGGTTGTTTTAGCCCATTTTATTATAAACTTGTGTTTTTAACGTTTTACCTTTCATTTGTTTTATTGCTAGACTTCCTGTTTGTGAAGCACTTTGGTCAACATTGTTGCTTTTAAATGTGCTGTAATTGACACTGGCATGTTATGTCAGGAGTACAGAATGTACTGTGGCTCTAAAAGCTCCAAATCAGTGGTCCCCAACCATTTTTGCACCACGGACCAGTTTTATGTCGGATAATCTGACAATATTTTCACGGACCGGAGCAGGGGTGGTGTTGGGGGCAGGGGTCTGGAGGTCTTCCCCCATAGAATTTTGAATAAAGTAGATGCTGTTTCCTGCATTTTTGGTGTATTTTACAAAGGTTTATTCCAGTAGATTACCATGAAACAAAAGATGTAAACTTATTATTGAAATGACTGCAAAGCGTTCGTAATGCAAAACAGCAGCAGCTCTGCAGGTAAGGGGCGTTCACTTCAGGAAAAATTGAGGCCACTGATTGGTCAGTTGCTGATGCGCCTACTGGATTGATTGACAGGTGGGTCAAGAATCTGACTACTGCAAAAAATAAATAAAGATTTTACTGGCCCATTTTAAGACTGTCATCATTTATTCCTTTTTTTTTCTCTTTGCGACCCAGTACCAATTCACCCACTGACCGATACCAGTCCGTGGCCCGGTGGTTGAGGACCCCTGATCCAAACAACAACAAAAACGACTGGTCATTCAGAGGAATATATTCAATCCACTGTTTTGTCACTCCATTTAGCCTTGCTTGTTCCTTCTCTTTGCAGTTTCCTCTAAAACGTGGTGCTTAGTGGTTAAACTGGTGGTATTGATTGTCGCTCTGTCCGTGCTGCCATGAGAAATACCCAATGGCAAATGTTACATGTAGTTACTGAGCTGTGCTCATCTTGTGTTTTAAAACACTTTCATACCACAGACATGTTGGCACAGCACACCACAACAGCTGCCATATTACAGCAGTCACATTGTGGCTCTGCTGACGTAAACCCATCAACAGCGGGTCAACAAAGGTCGCAAGCTGAGTGTGGTCGATGGAGTCTGATCCCAGTCAAAGAAAACTGCTACGATCCAATACTTGCAATCCAATCAAGACATCGCTTAGAAAACTCAACAAACTTTTAAAACTGTAATTAGTGGAAAAACTATTAAATAATGTAATCCTACAGCGCACATATTGCAGAACTTTATATGGAACAAAAGTATTTATAAAATTTGATTTCTCACAATGCAGGGCTGAAAGTGGCTCGACGCACATATTCGTAAACGTATTTTCTTAAGCTCTCACGGTAAACACGAGTGAAGTTTTTTCCATATGCTTTTAGCTTTCTAATGCAATTGTCTCAAAGACCGTCCACCCTGCATCAAGCAGGCTAATGTGGAAACTTTAATGGTGGTGGGGGGGGGGGGGGGGGGGGGGGGGAGGGATTATAATAGTGCACATGCTCATCAGCTTGATTGTCTGAAAGAGAAAACGCAAGTCAGGTGAAAATGCAATAAAAACTTTTTTCATGAAAGAGGATCTCTCCATGAGCTAAAGATCCTTCTGCCCTACTTTGCTTCTGTCGAGCATAAAAGGGTCTGAGAGGAGAAGGGAATGATGTCATTCATATAATCGATGGAGACATGAGCCCACTTGATGTGATTTCTGCTAAATTTATTAGCGCCATACACCACAGGAGCCTTAGGGGTGAAACAGAGCAGGGGGTGGAGGGTGTATTTCATGACTGAGTCCCCTCGCCACACCCATGTACACCCTCATTTTTCTAACAAAAGACTGTTGGTCGTCAAAAGTTTTATATAATTATCTAATATTAAAGATTGGATAATCCAAATAATCTGTAAAAGACAAAAAAGTAGCTCTAGCTATCTTTTGTCACAGACCTACAAGGGTTAAGGGTCTTTGTGCCTCTGTGGCGATGACCTCAAATCTTATAAATAAGAGATAAACCCCTCAGTGCAGCCTGGGAGCTGTGGGAGGATTGAATCCACGTGAGCTCATTGTTTGTGTGATCCTTTATTCCCATGTGCTGTAAAATAAAACTGTGTGCGAGAATGGAAAAAAAAAGCAAGGGATGTTTGAGTATAAAGCTTTCCTTTAATGAGTCTCACATTTACTAGACTTAATGGACATTATACTTCATGTGTCTGGACAAATCATTAAAAACCAGAGATACTGTACCAGCGAAAGTCAGTCATTTCATAAAATTTGCATAATTTCTTTACACATTAACGTGTACTTAAGGTTAACAGATCTTGTACAGGTATTGAAGCTCCAAAATGCAGTTACACAAACAATAACGCTAAGAAATTGTTGCTAAAATGGACCTTTTTTGTTTATTTTGTGTTCTGGGTGTCAAAATCATATATTTTTTTCTTAACTATTCATTAACTTTTTACACCTTGTAACGATTGCAGCTATACCCAGATCCAAGGACCGAAGAGAACAGATACCAAGACTCAAATACGTTTACAGTGTTTACCATATTTTTTGGCCTATAAGTCGTGGTTGTTTGCAAATTTTACATGCCCTGCAACTTATAAGCCAAAGCGATGTATTTATGGATTTTTTTTCCCATATTTATAAACCAATTTTTGGCTGAGATATGACTGTTTTCATTCATGCTGACTGAAATATTGAACACTACCATTTTCAGCCACTAGATGGCAGCAGAGTAGTAGTATGACATGCCGTTGTATCATGTAATAGGTAAACGTGGCTATAATGACAAATTCAAAAAAGTTCAAAGAAAAAACAACTGGACTTTATTTATTATACTTTACTTTATACTTTATCGTTTTTGTCTTGAACTTTTTTGAATTTACCATGTCCTGGATGACTGAGCATCTTCACCAGCTATTAATGACATAGTCAGCTTGCCATATACCCACCTTCGTTCTGCTCGCTACTTGGAGCTCAGCTTCATTTTGCTGCACCGCTCTGGCGAAATACAGGTAATATGACCATTAAAGTGCATTTATTAAGTAAAATTTCAACTGAGACACACCTTTGCTATAATGTCGAGCAAACAAGTAATTGTTTTCTATGCTTTTCTTGTTAAATTTTGAAGAGAGGAAGAGCGTTCCTCCTTTTTTCTTCTCTGTCTGCGCGCTCCCGGAGGACCGAGGCAGTGAATACTTTTGAAAAACAACTGATTTGACCATTAAAGTCCTTTTTATTAAGCAAACGTTAGACTGAGACACACCTTTACCATAAAGTCGAGCAAACAAATAATTGTTTTTCGGTGTTTATCTTGTTAAATTTCGAAGAAATGAACAGTGACTTGTCCCTCTGCGCGTGAACGCTTATGCGAATCGGGTTTAAAATGTAGCTGATTTGACCATCGGAAAGCATTTATCATGTAAAAGTTAGACAGACACACTTTTACTGTAATTTCGAGCAAACAAATAATTGTTTTTAAGTGTTAAATTCTTGTTAAAGTCGTCCCGTGCACGCTCTTGTGGCCGCCATTTGGCAGCCCATCGATTTCTGGCACATGTAACAAACGCAACGCGTCAGCTGTGACAAATAATAGATGCGACGTATACAGCGAAGCAACATATTTATGGATTTTTCCACTTTTTTAAACATATATGGACTGATGCGACTTATAGGGCGGTGCAACAAGTACGGCGGAAATTATGGTATTTACAAAGGTGGAAAAATCGTTGATTGTATCTGGGAGGGAGCTGGAACCGGTAGAGTTGGAGTCAGTTATGGGGAGAGCTGACCCAATGGTTCCAGGGTGAAAAAGGTGCGTGTCAGAACAACAGGTCCAGGCAGGAGGCAGCAAGTGGTAGGAAGGCGTGGAGGCAGCTGAGGAGGCACAGAAGAGCTCAAGGTCCACAGAGGAGAATCCAGGCAACAGGAGGACATCAGGGAGTATACTCTGAAAGCACAGAGAAATATACAGTTTGTTACTATTTAGTTTAACTCACAAGTGAATGGCTAGAACAGAACTACCATTGGCAGGTAATGCTTCAGTGCTGGCTGAATGTCTTCTGTAGCCTTTTATGCTCCTCATGCTCATCAAGTCGATGATCCACAGTTGTTGCTGATTAGAGTCTGGCTGTGGGTGCAGGAGTTGGCAGAGCAGGACTCCCACACACCTAAACCTCAGCAGTTGTTGAAAGAGTTATTTTTAACCTTGGGCTGGTCAAAAAGACTAAAAACATTGACTAAAAAGACTCAAAGAAATTCAAATCAAATTCAACGTTTTGCAGTTGTGTCTGAGTGGGGACTTTTGTGTCATACAAGCTCAAATAGCTAGTGTTTTTTTTTTGTTTTGTTTTTTTCAATCAAGACAAAAGTCAAAACTTGTGACCAGTGGTGCCTCCTGCAATATTTTAATGAGGTGGCCACTAACCGTGGGGTGGCACCAGAACTAAAAGCCAGAACAGAATGTTAGGAGATTTATGTTATTGTCATTTCTATGTTAGTTGACATATACAGAAATACAAGGTCACCAATTTGTTCATGGGTGACCATTGTCCCATGACAATGTGACAAATTTTGCTTTCTGACCAAAGATTTTAAGAACATTAAGACTAAAAGATAAATGACACAACAAAAGGAAAGAGAAAGTAAAATAATCCATTTTACATGACCATTGCCTCCTTACAGACTCAACGCTGCTAAAATTCAAGGAGTATCCATAAAGTGTGTGTTTTTATAAGGAGAGTGTTTACATGTGTGGAAAAACTTACTTGTGTCACTTATGTAACACTGTGGAAGAGGATAAAGGTGAAACCATGGAGAGTTTGACACAAGCCTCCCTGGAGGCCAGCCAGATGGTAAAAAAAAAAAACAGAGATTACAGGGATACAAGGTCCGGTGGCATCCCAATGTCACCCAGAGTGCTTTAACCACAGGTATTGTTGGGTTCTGGTTCAGGGAATATGGGATTTGCACTGATAAAGCAAAGAGAAAAAGGCCATGACCTCTCAAGAAAGTCCAGCTGAGGATGAATGTCACTATGCTGTGTTCAAACACATGCCTTTGTGTGATGTTAGTCTCCATGCCAGAGGTCACTGGGTTTGTTGTTTCACTTCGGTCCATGTGACCCCTCACAGTGTCATGCAGAATGTGTCACACTTCATCAGGACTAATTACGTGCGGGGGAGCAGTTTAGCGGCAGGGACGACCTTCACAGTGAGTAACAAGTTCCAGCATCCTTGATCACAAACATGTGCGTATGTGCATGCACATGTGTACACACCTGATTTATGCATGCTGTACTGTACACAAGTGTCCACTATGTTACAGTTCATAAATCAGTTTATGCAAAACATCTTGATGATGTAAGTTGTTTGATGGGCTTTAAAGGCTTTTTGGGATAAATGTCCCTTTAGGCAAGGAACAAATAAAAAATGGGAAAAATACCAGCTATATAAATCATGTCCTATTATTTTGTATATCCAATTTTATGCTAAGGGTATATATTACAGCTGCTACATTTTAAAGGTCTAGCTTCCTTTATAGCTTCTCTAGAAAAGATTGCAGTAGATACACATCAGTAAAAATGTACTCAAATTATTAAAGAAATCTTTTTATGTGCAGAACTCAAATCCAAACAATAAGTTAAACGAACATTTGGTTCAAGACTGTTTTTTCTGCCAAGGTCTTTTCAACAATATGAAGGACTAGAAAAACTGGCTTTAACAACTAAAACTTGAATTCTGGTAGTGAATGTCAAAGTTTTTTTTAGTGCCTTTTCAAATCTTGCAATTCCCATTTCTGTTTTGTCACTACAACTGCTTAATATGAGGAAAACGATATAAAAAATTGTTTGAAATACATTATTTGACAATGCTTTAGACAGAAGTTACATGTTTGCAATTGCAAATGTACAAATTTTCACACCACTAACAAAATGATTTAAAAAATAGGATGCTTTAGAAATCTGTCCATGCACCATTTTTCCAAAGTGCATAACTACCTCTTCTGTGTTGCAGCAGCTAATTTATTCACCAAATGACCTGCTCTACCAGCTCATTAAGGGATAAAAATCACTTTAATGGTAATTCACAATTGTCTGCAGCAACACAGAGACAAATACAGTTTGCAGTATATCTTAATTCTTGATGCTGACCATGGAGGTCAATAACAGCGTAGTGTAGCCACAGAGTAAGACAATGAACACTGGTTTTCTTTCCTGGCTGCAGGGAGAGATCAGCGTAGTTGATTGTGCTACAGGGAATGGTGACATCATTCAGTCCCTCTGCACACATTTCTAACACTCACACGCAAACACAAAACTATTCTTGGTCGCCATTTCTGCATGTCCATAGCTCTAAGAGAAGTCTCTCACAAAGCAGAAGGTCAAAAAGTCTCATGACCGGGGGGCGAGTGGAGAACTCTGTTGACCTACAGCATAGAAATGGCTTTTTGACGAGTCTTCACAACATCTTCTGCACACAGACACAGGCCCACTTTCACATTCCAGTATACACGCCGCACCACAACCCGCATCTGTCACATATGCATAATAGTCGGCCTGTTATCAGGCATCTGTGCCAACCCCCGCAGAGGTGTCTGCTGGGGCCTCGCTGCTTCAATGGGCCTCTTATATGTGCAGGGAGAGACAGCCAGCGCCGAACAAGACTGGTACAGAATGGAAACAGCGTGGGCACGTGGGAAAAGCATGGGCAATCCGTGGCTCATCTCGTGCTGCAACACAATAAGTTTTAAACGGAGCATCTGGCTGGCAGAACAAAAAAACTGATGGAAGATTGAAGCTGTGACATGATGACCCCTTTATACTGGAAAATTAAGTTGGATGGAAGACTAAATAAAATTACTACTCGGAAAATGTATAGAGAATTTAAAATTATGCCCAAGGTCAATGTAAGAATGATTTTCTCCTCTACACAGTAGACGGTGTTTTAAAACATTCAATTTATTTAAGGGGCCCGTCTACACAAAGTCATTTTCAACCCAGTTTTTTTTATGGTTTCAGTCTTGCGTCTACACAGAAACAACATTTTAGGATCCACGAAACAGGATTTTATTTTTAAAGAGTTTCAGAGTGGGGAAAAAAAAATCTTGAAACACCAAATTAAATTTTTTGAGTAGACAGCTAAAACACAACCTATAATGATGATGATGTCATAGCCCCACCTCTAATCTAACCAACAACATGAGGGTGTCTTCTTCTTCCTCTTGTGTTTACATGTAGCACCCAGCATGCAAACTTTATGTGCATGCTCCATGTGGCTTACAGACGTGGCATAGTTACAGCTGTGCCAATGCTGCTGTACTGTTTTCATGTGGACAAGGCCTAAGACACTATAGTTTTGATCATGTAGTGCAAATAATTAGAATACAGCTACAGTATACGTACTGTAAATTATGTCACAAGAAAGTAAAGAGAACAAATCAGTTTGGCCAAGGCTGTAAGCCACACCGG
The DNA here is from genome assembly GCF_014905685.2 of Nematolebias whitei. Classification (NCBI taxonomy): domain Eukaryota; kingdom Metazoa; phylum Chordata; class Actinopteri; order Cyprinodontiformes; family Rivulidae; genus Nematolebias; species Nematolebias whitei. The sequence continues at coordinate 14,706,278 of NC_056519.1, read as the reverse complement.
TGTCATAGAATGGCCGAATGCTATGGGATGCAAATCACTGAGACTCACAAGGATCCAGAAAGCCCCTGCGCGTGATCTGCTGTGTTTGCATTTCCTGAAGGTTTGCTGTGGAGCAAAACAGCTGAGGGGCATCGGGTGATTTAGAAAAACACAGTTCACGCTATCACCAAGGATCTTCTTCTAAATCAACAAAGACCATCATAGACAGCAGACGATGTGTGCAGGCATCTTATCTGTCAAACTGCTCTCAGCGTACCATCACAAGTTTGTCTGATAATCGCTGCAGTCCTGGAGTATGTGTTTGGGAGTAAAGGATAAGAGTGTATATATGGGTGTATACAAAATGGATTGTGTATTTGCGCTTGTGCCTGATAAACCGTCTTCTCAAACTGTTGCGTTTGCCTACGCTGATTACATCTCTGCCTCCTCCAGCGCAATTAGTCCTGCCCAGCCTCACTGCGGTACAGGCTCGCACATGGCATGCACACTCGCAAACACATAAATTAAGCTTCCAAGCTGCCCGTGCACAGGCGTGCGATATGCAAACATTTTAAGTTTGTCAGAGCTGAAGCACTCCAAACTTCCCCTTTCAGCTGGAATGTCAACTAACGGGCCATTTTAGCCGTGCAAATCTAAAAGCCCAGATGCATATCACGGACATGATGAGCTCATGCTTTCCTGTGCTCCTGTGTGCTAATGAAAGGCTCTGTGTGAATGGGTTGTCAGGGGATTTATAATTACAGGAGTGCGGAGGAGGGCAGAGGAGCTGTAATGAGCCGTGCAGCCTGGTAGGTCCTCAGACTGGGAAGCTGAGGGGCTCAACACCTCCTGCAGAGCCTCATTCATCATATATGTGTTTACGAGGGAACTTGTGCAGCCCTTGAAGCCGTTCGCTGTGAAACACACACAAAGGTACACGCGAAAGGGCAAACCTGAAGGTTATCATGTCTGTTTACATTCTTGAACTGCTTAGTGTAGTTGTGTTGGTTGGTCCAAAAAAATAGCAAGCTATAGAAAACAAACTGGAGTTTGTGGGAGGGTTGTTTGGCAACACAAGTTTGAACCAAAAACTTAGCATTAGAAAAAAACTGTAACCGTAACTATAAATTAGTTTCTTCTATAATACGGCCATGAAAAGAAGGAGTGTAGATGGTGTTGCTGCACCGCCAATAGATGCCAGAGGACATGTACATCTAAATATATAATTAACCCGTTACCACCTAAGGAAAATTTATCACCAGAAGATGTGTTGTTGGTGACATGCTTGTAATTAAAAGGTTTAAAGAGCAATTCACTGCATGTCTTTGGTGTTATGATATTCTTATGATATTTTAGTGTAATACAAACATGCTCACAGCTATCGCGTTCAGATTAGTTTTAACACCAGAGAAGGTAAACTGACAGAGAGTCCAACACACAGGTGAAAAGGGTAAGTGTAATTTATTGTTAGAGTAGTGGTAGAAGATTATCTGAAAGGAAGAGTGACATAAGTATAAGGATCTGATCGGAAACGAGAGGCCTTCAATGATAACGTTTGTATCTTTTACTTACAAATCTTGAGGGTGGTGATACAGGTATATGGTTTTTAGGAGAGTGGCAAGATGTAAACCAGGATAACTTATCTAATGTCAAGGGGTATGGTTGATCACAGGTGTTATGTGCCTGAAGCACATTATTATTACTATTTTGGTTAACTAATTAACCTTTAATTGTTTTGAGCTGTGGCGTTTTTCCGCCTGCTTATGATAAGGCTGGCCTTCAGGAGCTCTCTCTGTCTCTTTTTGGGCTCAATTTGTTTTTGCTTGCTCCCTGGCCGCCTTAGTTTTTTGGGGGGACTCTGTTTCCTCTCGCTCATTCTGTCACAAGGATGAGCTTGGGCGATTGTCTTGATTTTGCTATTTCTTTTGCTATAGGTTTTTTTTTTAATAGGTTTTTTTCTAGCTTTAGTCTGGTACCAGCAGCGGCTTCGACAGCCCTGTACAGGGTTGGCCTGCTGCGGTACCTTTTTGTTCTGTTTGACCGGCTCACCAGGTCCATATTTAAGTTGTTATTTTGGATTGTTGTGTCTTTTTTTGTTGGACACAGCTGTAAATAAACTGAATATTTGAACCCTCATATCTGAGTCTCGTGTCCTCCTTAAAATATGTTGTGCCCTTGGTGGACGTAACGGGTTATTCTGGAGGCTCAGGAGGTGAGTGGTTCAGGTAGGGCTCTTCATAAGAGACAATCACAAGGAGACTTGAAGGAAGGTGAGTTGACAAAGAGTAAAATCCAAACAGGTCTGGACTCGAGAAAACACAAGGAATAAAACACAGGTTGGAAACTTGGTCACTTGCAGCAGTGGCTGTTCAAAAGCTTCCCAGAGGCTTCAATGATCCATCGTCAAACCTTTGTCCCACAGGAGTTTAAGAACAGCAGTCCTCATCAGAACTGGATTGGGAGCAGGTGTGAGATTGTCTCTGCCCTGACACTCAGGAGCTGCAGAAGCCAGGTAACAGCAAAAACCAGCACAATCTCCACAAAGCAGCCCCAGCAGTAAAACTATTTTTTAACTCAAAACACACTGGAGCTGTTTACTACTTTTTCCATGTGATTGAATACTTATTATGAAGTTGTGCCACTGAAATCTTGGGCTTTTGCTGGAAGACATGTCGTTCCAAGCAGGTTAGGTTACAACACGTTTATTGCTGCCTGGTTTTTAGGTCATAAATAAGAATATTAAAGCACTTTGGTCTCAAGTTGAAAACAAATTGCCCTTTTCATCTTTTCCATTTGTCTGCTGGATCAAAGCTGGCAGAAAGAACAGACGTAGCGCAGAAAAAGCACAGAGAAACTTACAGTGGCTTGTGAATTGGCCCTTTAACGTCTGCTGCAGACTAAATTACCTTTGTGCTGCAGTGAGAGGTGCAGAAAACTGCTGTCATAACTTACTGCACAACACGGGTTTCAAATAAGAAAGAGCTAAGGAAACAAAAAATGTGAACTCAAAATGAACAAAAAAAGTGGGTTTTCGTGTTTATATTTAGAGCTTTGTAATAGTTTTGGTGAAATAAAAAGTATATCTGTTGCTCTTTCTGTTTTGTCTGCTTCTCTTTTCTCTTCTCATAAAATGTCTGTCAAACTCCCCTTGTCTTTCTACGCAACAGACCCAAAGCTGGGACATTAAACAAAAGAAATCCCCACACTTTCCCAAAAGAGGAAACGCTTTTAGCCACACGCAGAGAAACCCATTTTATCCCAGGAATCATAACAACGAGGTCATGTCACATTTCTTTTTCTTTAAAATGTATAAGAAAATAAAACTGTGTTATTTCGATAAGTAAGATGCTTTCTCGTGCTTTAGATAGTTGTGCTTCAAAAAGCCTCTTAAAAACAGAAACACATGGTTTAGTGGAATTTGCCTCACAGCCAGTCACATGCACAGGGGTAGCCATTTGGTAAATAGGTCCTTCATTGGTTACAGCCTATCCGTCTGGCCACTCATTAGACAATGCCCGGGAGAAATAGGGTTAATGTTCAGGCTTGGGTAGAAGCAGTGGGGTGAAAGTGAAGAGGATTATAAGAACAGAATCATAAAGAGCTTACCGAACATGAATGCTTACATCTTCAGGGAACTTTAAACTACTGGCCCTGATTCTTTTCGCCTCACAACCTTTAAAATATCTGATCCGTTTATGTAACTCCCAGTACAGCACTCTTTTCTGTAAAGGCCCTGCTTTACCACTGAACAGAGTCTGAAGGTATACAGTATATATAAAAAAAAAAGACCACACAATTTTTCTGGTCATTTTATTAAAAAAAATATACATTAATAACTGGAATGGTTTGTGTTTATAGGCATTTTCTTTTGAATCTTGTCTTTAAATTTCTTTTAAGATTCACAAACGTTGGCCTCAGACTTCAGTTGCAGTTTGTGTAGGCCATAGTACATGTGACTCTACAGGAAATTACTGAACCGGAGAAATTCAACAGAAAGCCGTGCACCACCTTCTCACATGACAAGGAAGCAGGTGTCAACAACACAGACACTGTTGCACACCAGTATGCTTTAGTGCAGCTCTGGTTTTGCTTTGCAACACGGAAAACAAAAGGAGAAGGTCAAGCTGTGAATGAGGAAAGGGGTCACCATTAAGGGATGAACAGATTTAGATTTTAGTTGTTTTTAATCAAATATAGTTGGTAATATTGAGGTGGTCTTCTTGAGTCTAAATTCAATTTTGGAATTAATGTTTGGAACTGAAAACACTTCACTTTGCAGCATGAAAAACAATCATGGTTAAATTAAAGTTCTGCATTACTGGTAGTCATTGGTTTAATTTAATGATAATTTTGAATGCTTAAGTTTTAAAAATGGTAATTTAAAAAAAAAACAGAGTCTATAATATAAGATGTATGATATGATAATTGATATCAGAATCAGTGGAAGATGAGGATGGATGGATGGATGGATGGATAATTGACATAATAAGACTAACCTGTATAAATAAAGGTTGAATGAATTAATAAAACAGAAGTTCTGATTTATACTATATGATATATTATGATATATTGTGATAAATGATACAATAATTAATTACATTAAAAAAATCTTATTTGTGATGATGAATGTTTTAACTCATCTACCCTCTTGAATAAATAAACAGAAAATGTGATGAATTATAACACTAACTAAAATTCACCACGTGTGTCTGACACAGATTTGTTTGAACTTTCTGAACATTAAGTGGTTTTTGGTGAGATTGGTTTATGTCCGCATCATCTAATTGTGCTCCATGAAATTGCCTAAAATGAGAAAAAGAGGTGGCTCTTCATACCAAAATCATGTCACATGGATGCAGGAAATTGGATTGACGTGTCTGGAAATGGCTTAGCTAAGTCACATAACCCTTTCACACATATCCGAATCACACATGCAGATGGAGAAGTGAAAGCCTGCGTGTCAGTATAATCTGATTTTAGATTGTGGTCGAAAATGACATTTGAATCAATCTGCACTCCTCTTCGCTTGTGCTTGGTAATCAGCACAAGCTTCATGGCTGAACATCCCTCAAAGCTCAGTGATAACCTGACTTCATACATATCTTCACCTTGACGCAAGGACGCCCTGTATAAGAACCTGAAAGGCTTTACATACATTAGAATACAGAATGTGTTCTGAAGAAAGGAGTTTGCCGGTAAAGTGTATTATCTATGACTGGGTGTGTTGTGTCTTTTCTTTGACACACAATACAATATGGATTACATTTGCATTTGGCCTCTAGAGATTGGATTTCCAGCTTAAGAACAGGGTGGTGCTGGGATGGCAAACTCTAAAGGAAAAGCTTACGTCTACCCCAGATAGACATATTTTCATTGGTTTGTGATGCCGTTTCTTTTAAATGTTTGCATTCAGTTGAGTATGATTGAACTCCATTGCCGTTTACTAACCAGTAAATAAGAACAGTCTGTGCTGATTGTTGCCACAGCTAATGCGACCTCGTTACTGCAGGTAATTGGTTGAAACCACCAACGTACCATATTAGACTATACGGTTGTATTTGTGGAACCGGCGTCTGCGCATGAGGGTTGTGGAGCTTTACGTCCCACCTGAACACATCGTTACGTGACCGTTCTTGTAACCTTAAAATAACTACCGGTAATTACAACTAAACATATTAGAAGAAATTACACATGAAAACAAAGCAAGCCAACAGTCTACACCTGAAAAAATAATATATATATATTTTTTTAATTCATTAAGAAAACGGTTTCATACATTTGTGTGGAAAGGGTGGGAATCTGTAATGGGACTATCCTTTTGGGATGCTGTACCAGATGCAGCTTCAACTTCCACGTTCCTGTATGGTGTCCTGTATTCCCTTATATGTTGATAGAAAACCAGTTTGTCACTAAAAGATGGTTTGCAGCTTGTTGTCCTGGATTCTCATGTGATGGGATTTGTCTTAAATCTGGATCTGATAACAGTGATCAAATTCTCTTCCTCTTTAAAAAGTGAGTGAGCAAAAATAAACCATATTTTTCTCTGTACAAGTCGCACCTTTTTAACATAAATTTGCAAGTCCTGCGACTTATACACCAAAGTGACTAATATACTCCCCCCCCCCCCCCATATTTATAAACCTATTTTTGGCCAAGATCTGATGATTTCGTTCATTCTGATATGGAAAATATTGAACACTATCATTTTCAGCCGCTAGAGGACCCTCGAGCCAAATGTCTCATTAATGGGTAAAAGTGGCTATTAATGAGACACTTGGCTTGCCATACCAAGCCACCTTCGTCTCACTCTGGAACTCCTGGAGCAAACGTCAAATCAGCTCAAATCTGATTTGACTGTTAAAGTGCATTCGTTAAAGAAAAGTTAAACTGAGAAACACCTTTTGCTATAATGTCAAGCAAACAAATAATTGTTTTTAGGTTGTTATCTTGTTAAATTTTGAAGAAATGCACAGCGAGTCCTTCCTCTGCGCGTTCCTGCAGCCGCCAATCGATTTTTGAAATGCAGCTGATTTTGACCGTCAAAGTGCATTTATTAAGAAAAAGTTAAACTGTCACACACCTTTGCTAATTTTGAGCAAACAAATAATTGTTTTTAAGTGTTAATCTTGTTAAATTCTTGTTAAAGTCCTCCCGGTCACGCTCCCGCCATTTGGCAGCCAGTCGATTTTTGGCACAACACCGGCCCACGTTTCTGGGTGGTCAGTGGTGACGTATAATAGATGCGACTTATGCGGCGAAACAACTTATTTATGTTTTTTCCACTTTATTAGACATATTTGGACTGATGTAACTTATACAGAGGTGCGACGTGTATACGGCGGAAAGTATGTTAGATTTGTGCATGTGTTGGGTTTTGTTACCTTTCTAGGACCTTTTTTGGTACAATCACCTATTGTCAGGAACTTTAACAAGCTTAACAGGAATTGTGTGTGTGTTTTCAGAAACATAAAAATCTGTCAATAACATTAAAACCCTCTGAGCCAGATATTTTTCCAGAGACCATGTTTTGGCTGGGCCATGGTTAAGTTCTTGGACTTGTTTTTGGAGCACAGAGCTCCTTATGTACTGTTTACAATCAGTAGCAGTTGTTCTTGTTCACATCCATGCCAAATGAATTATCTGAGCCAAACTTCATAAAAACTGAAGCCAAAAACCCCAATTTAGAAGCCAAACAATGCAACACTTCTTCATTTCAAGTTGGAGTTTAGAAGCACTATTTGTAGCACAAATTCAGTGACTTTAGGAACTATTAATTATTAATGCAATTATTGGCTGGATGTATTAGAAGTTCAATTTTAGCAGAATATGCAGAATATTTTAGGACATAAAAACACATTTCACACTTCTCTACCTTCCATTTGCTCAAATCAAACGGTGAGAAAAAGCCATCTGGATTTCTTTTCCACATCTCACGCAAAACAAACATCCACTTTCCAGTAGGTCAGGCTATTTTAACCACCCCCAGGTTCATTAAACACACTGTTTGCTCTATCAGCATTGTCACTGGGAACCAGTCACACAGTTATGCTTCCTGTGAAGTGGAAAGGATGAGGAATTAGAAGCAAATATCCCTATTGCTTGAAAAGTATCCAACATAGATCATTAAGTTAATTAGTAAATGGCTTTTTGAGATGTGATGCAGACACACACAGCCATGACAGCTTTGAGGTTTTAAGTAATGTGTGTCGACTGTGCTAGAGGGAATTGGGTAATCTCTGTGTGTATGGCTCCAAAAATGGAAACACTAACAAACAAGCAGGATGTTTCTTGGTCCACCACATTTCATCATCATTTACGCTGACCCAAAGGTGACGGTCACTGGTGTGAGCGTCACACCTGCTCAACCAAGATCATTTTTTCCATGTATGCATCAGCTGTTTGTGCAGCTTTGCTCGGAGAGGGACACCTTCTTCAGCATGACTGTTAAATGAAATAAGTCGCTATTTTGTTTCCATGTTTATTTTGATAGAACTTACGGACGTTTCTGGGGTTTTTTTTAATTTCCAGGAAAGTCTCGATAGAGGTTGCGTTTTCTTTACCGTACACAGCACGTACACGGGTGCTGACATTTGCTGAATGAAGGAGAAAAGTCTAACAAAGTTAAGTCAGGTCAGATTCTTCTTGTTGAAACGTTTCGTCTTTTATCCAAAATACTTCTTCAGCCTGAGGAGCTGCAATAAACTCAGTCTTATAAGTAGCGCCTTCACATAGTGGATCGTAGTGGAGTTTATTGCAGCTTCTCAGACTGAAGAAGTCTTTAGGATAAAAGACGAAACGTTTCAACAAGAAGAATCTGACCTGACTTGACCTCGTTAGATTGTTCCACCTGGATTATTGAGCATGCATCTACTATTTTATGGCCATTTTTGCTGAATGGCAGCTTGAGTTTAAACAGTATGGTGTTCCAAAAGCCAAAAAGACTCACTGACTCCCAAAAGGTAAATGTTTTTATTTTTAAATGCGGAAGAGTATAATATGACGGGGCTTTAGGACCATGCAAAAAAAAAAAAAAATTTAATTAAAGCCATAAAATTACGAGAATAAAGTTGTGCGATACTTTTTTCTTGTTGCAGCTCTCGTTTATTTATTAGTTTTTTTTCCACCAGTCTGATCCACGACGCGACCTGTCAATCAATCCAGTAGGCATGTCAGCAAATCACCAATCCGAAGCTAAATGAGTCGTAATATTATCCGAACTCATACACGATACAGCAGGTTTATCTCATTTTAACTGTGGTAAAATGAAGAATGTTGAGCATCTTGTTAAGTTATACTTTGGTACTGGTTTTACAAATAAGGAGATAGTTAATCTGTTAGCACATCAGCCTCAGATTATTATCAGTATCAGGACTTTGAACCTGCTCACAGTAAGGTGGTGCGTGCTGATGGGCTGCAGCGCAGCTCTGCAGGTAAGGAGCATAATTTGCTGACATGCCTACTGCATTGACTGACAGGTTGCCTTGAGGATCCGACTCATGGAAAAATAAATAAACGAGATCTGCAAAAAAAAAAAAAGTCTTGTACGACTTTCTTCTCGTAATATTAAGACTTTATTCAACTTTATTCTCGTAATTTTATGGCTTTTAATTTTTTTTTTTTTTTTTTTTCTTATCGTGGCCCTAACGCTCTGTCGTAGTATAAGGACGGGAGAAATCTGCAAAGTGGGAGATAGGGTAAGTGACGGGTAATCAGTAAGAGATCTTTTTGTTCACAGGTAGAGGAAGGTTTTGCTTAATGTGTGAGATTTCTTTTCAGGCTCGGGGACTTCACCAGTAGCAGATCTCCAGGAGGTAAATACTGGTAGATGCTTCAAGGAGAGCGACAGCTGGAACCAGGAGTGGGTGACGAAGCCAGTCATGTCATGTCCAGTCTATCTTACAGGTTGAGAGAACGAGGTTGAGAAGCTCCGGTCTGTTCTCCAGACAGGAGAACCGAACTCACAAGAGGCAACTCGAGGGACATATAAGTTTCCACAGCACGTGGCGTAGGCGAACCAACTTTCAGCATCTGGCTTCCGCCTTTACGTGGGCCCGGCTCGTCAGGGCAGACACCGCTGTGGTTGATGACACACACCTGTCACTCATGAGCTGTGAAGAAGTGATTAGTGACAGGTAGAGGAAACCTAGGAACTACAAACTAGAATCCTCAGGATTTTGGGCTTTGGGAAAGGGAGAAAATAGTTTTTAAATTGTTCATATTTTCAATATTTTCCCACTTTAAATACAGTTTTGTAAATGACCCAAAACTTCTGAAAGTCTATGGCCTTAAAAGTATGTTCATTACACGTCTAGGATGGTTTCACTGCTTTTACTGTATATTTAGCCTTAGTCATGCACTTTTTTTGGGGGGGCTCATTTATTTGTTTATTATAAATATCCATTTGAAAGAAATGTCACCGCTGCCACTCAGCTCACCTGTTTTATTTCAAAATAGCGCACCTGTTTCCATTTACTGGATACAGCAAATACAAATTTCACAACACTGAGTTCATGTTTGGATCTACAGCTATCCAAAAAGTGCCTTACACATTTTACTTTGTTTACTAAGACTTAAACTAATTAAAAAAAAAAAACATAAAACTTCAAACATGTCTCAGGTGTTAGACCATCTTCTCATATTCTGCCCACAAACATTTGGACAAGCTTTATGTGGGTCTGAATGAGCTTTACTTTCATAAATAGGCCACTTATCTAAAATGTTCTATAAAATAAATATTGAGGCTTCTTTCCTTGCTGCTGTTAACAATGCCAACATCTCTTATGGCAGCTGGATGGATACCTTCAGGTCATTTCCATAAATTGGAAAACAAGCAGAGTAACAACATAAAACCTGTTAATCAGCTTGTCAGCAGTCTTTCTGAGGGTGTGTATATTTGGGTGCAGGCTAGACTCAAAGTTTCACTTACAAGGTGCTAAGGTTTGTGTTTTCCAAACCCCGAGCATGCGACAGTAAACTTTATTTTTCTATCTAAATCTAACCAAGTGAACTTGCACATTACATTTCACTGTCATTGTTTCTGTCTAAACCTAACAAAAGAGGGATTGCAAGTGAAATCTGTACAAACAGTTAAAGGATGTAAGAGTGACAGATTTGACTTTTTCTTGATATAAACTTCCTTTCTGTGGTGTTCCTGTGAATATTTCTGACACTCACTGAAGGTGTGCTCACTGACACCTGATAAACTCACCTCCTGGGGACCTGGAGGTGTTGATATGAGATCAATATGCAAACATCTTAAACTGAAGCATTCTGTATCTGTTCACTGTTCTTATCGTAAACTGAGCACCAGCTCGGACTCAAACACACACAACAACCTAAACGTGTATAGATCAAGTGTTGGTTGTAATTTATGACCACCGCTTGTTCATGTCCGTATAATGTCAACAGTAAAAGCTGTGAACTATTAAAGAGAGGAGCTGCTTTTACCACCACTCAGGTAAAAGTCTGCAGCAACAACAGACGTGAAAACAGCACACAGCTTTAGAAGCAGACAAAACATTCAGCGTTATGAAACGATAAAGATCTGGCGTTCCTCAAAATAATGTCCCCACTGCTTTTCATGCCGGTTTTTATCGTTTTAAGTTGAGAAATGCCAGCAACAACTTTATGCGTAATATCACACAATATGCAGCTCAGGTGATCTTCGACTTAGTGTTGTGGATGACTCTCAGCTACTACCACACCAAATTTTAGCTCTGTACCTTTAAAATCGTCAAATGTAAAGCCATTTTTGTGAAGTGTCGAGTTGACTAGCTGTGGTGGCCATCTTAAATTGGGTTGACTCCAAAAGGTGCCGTATTTTTCGCTCTATAAGTCACTTTTTTTTGCATAATTTGCACGCCCTGCCACTTATACACCAAAGCGACGTATTTATGGATTTTTTTCCCCCATATGTATAAACCAATTTTTGTCTGAAATATGACCATTTTCATTCATTCTGACTGAAAATATTGAACACTACCATTTTCAACTGCTAGATGGCAGTAGAGCAGTAAGGCATGCCGTTGTGTCAGGTAAAAGTGGCTATTAATGACATAATTGGCTTGCCAGAGCCTGCCACCATTGTCTACTTGGAGCAACCATTAAATCAGCTTCATTTCGCTGCACTGCCCAGGTACAATGCAGCTAATTTGACAGTTAAACATTTATTAAGTAAAAGTTCAACTGAGACACACCTTTGCTATAAAGTCGAGCAAACAAATAATTGTTTTTAGGTGGTTATCTTGTTAAGTTTCAAAGAGATGGACAGCGAGTCACCCTCTGCATGTTCATGTTTCCGCATACTGGCTTTGGAAAATACAGCTGATTTGACTGTCAAAGTGCTTTTATTAAGGATAAGTTAGACTGAGACACACCTTTACTATAATTTCGAACAAATAAACAATTGTTTTAAAGTGGTAATCTTGTTAAATTCTTGTTAAAGTCTTCCCGTGCACGCTCCCGCAGCTGCCATTTTGGCAGCCAATTGATTTTTGGCACAACACCGGCTCATATTTCTGGGTTCGGCTCACATTTCCGGGTTGTCAGCAGTGACGCATAATAGATGCAATGTATATGGTGAAGCAACATATTTATGGATTTTTCCACTTTATTAGACATATTTGGAGTGATGTGTACAGCGGAAAATAAGGTAATCAACTGTAGATCAACCTATGATTACTTTCTGAGTGTCGTTAAAATCTATTCATAGGCAAAAAAACATGATCAATCCTCCTTTGCTTTTAGCAGTAGGTGACAAAAATGAGTTATAAATGTTTATAAGTGAGGAAAAAGCCAATTATAAATCAAAAGGTTTCTGCAAAAGTGGCCGAGAGCAAAGCTGAAACTCAAACTGCTTAAGTGGAACAAACCAACACCTCACAAAAACTGGATCCTGTGCTTTGGTGTTCATTAACTCTGTTTACACGAATTACAGATATTTTCTGTTTGGGAATCAGGGATTTAGTGTCTTACTCAGTTGCATCTTAATATAGTTTCCCAAAGAGCAAAAGAGTCCTTACAAAAAATATCTCAACCATGATCTTTTAAAACTCTCATGCAAATGATGAAAGGAATGCTTTAAAGTCTCCTGCAAATGAACAACTGTGCATGTTTTCTTCTATATGGAGGAATCTATAAATATCTGAACGCTCAGAAGGGAAAATACACTAAAGCTAACCGCTTTTTGTACATCTTTCACTAAATCCGCTTTGCAGCGAAAGAAGATTTAAGGGTTTAAGATTTATACAACCCAGTATACAGAGAGGAGACGCTAAATTAATTAGTTTAATGTCATATTTGGTTAATTTCAGTGATTAAATGTAGTTATTGTGATGTCATGGAGACAGGTCAAAAATTTAATAATGTACAAAAGTTTGTTTCGGCTGTTCCCTTCTTCAGGGGTCACTACAGCGAGCGAACATGAAAAATTTGGCAATCAGTTTTACGCCAGATGCCCTTCCTGACGCAACCTGGACCCAAACACGCAACCTCAGGAGTGCAGCACTGACCACCAAGCTACCGCAGCCCCTCAAGAATTTCATAAAGTAAAAAATTACAATTTCACATAAGCTTCTCATATTGATGATTAATGTCCTTAAATTAATAAATTACATTTGTAAATGGTTGCTAACTACAGCATGCGTTTGTTTACTAGAAAATGGCTAAAGTGACTAAACTTGGATCAACAATGGCGATGTCCACAAAGAAGCCATTTTGGATCAAGTCTGACACAAGTCTGACACTGATGATGTGTCGGGGTTAAGTTTGTTGAGCAAAGTAATGTGCTATTGTTACAGACTGTGGACCTGCATTTCAGAACTTCATATCAGTACAGCAATTAGAGTAAACTTGTCATGTTTTCTGCCCTGTCATGATCTGATCTCAGGCCTTGCCTTCCAGCCACGCCTACTCTGCACCTCTGCCTAATCAAGCTCATGCCATGCACCTGTGCCCCGCTCTACTTAAGAGCTCTTGCCACCCTTACTCTCTGCCAGATTATTGAACCCACTGTGGAAGTAGATGTCCACCATTCAAGCCACAGGTCTCTCTGATCATCTTGTCTTGACCCCACACCTGTCTTTTGGATTACTGACCTGCCTGCTCCTTGCCTGTTACTATATCGCCCTTCTGATCACATCTGACCTGCCTTTCTGGATCTATGACTATGCCTCATGGATCTTCCTCTTGGATTTGTTATTGGACCTCTGATACCCTGTTAATGACCCTCTACTCCATGTCTGCCTCTGGATATTCCTCTGGATCACGTCTCTCTCAAACCTGCGCCTCAGCTGCAGTCCCGTCTGTGACTGTGACGTCTCCCTGCCCTGCTCCTTCAGGTGATGCTCCTCTCACCTGCATAAGAAGGTTAGTGGCTGCTTTGTTCCACAACCAGGACAAAAACCACACTGCTCCTCCTGAATCTGAGGTTCAACTATCCAACAGACCCTCCTCTCCAGAACCCCTGAATAGACCTTACCAGGGAGGCTTAAGAGCACGATCCCCCTGTAGTTGAAACACACTCTGCAGTCCCCCTTTTTGAATAGGCGGACCTTAAACTGCATCGTTTAGTTAAAATTAATAATTTTTGTGCTTTCTTTCATACTTTGCACTGAGTACTTTTGAAGTACCTTTCATACAAGTCTATGTAGTTATGGAGACACATTTCTTTGTTTCTTTTGTACACTTCCTGTCGTTCACACTCCTGTACTCCTGTGTGTCCCATTCAGCTCTGCGTCACTCTGCGAACACCATTTAAAGGATGCTAAGACCTCTGACATCAATGTAACGGGATCCAACCACTGAGAGCGATGGAAACAAAGTACAGGTACACGCACTCATGTGAGGGTTACGGATTCAAGAGATCCACAATCTCAGATATCTTAGGAAACCATTATCACTCCTCGTCTCTCCAGCACTTTTTTTTTTTGGGACATGTGTGAAAGCGAGAAAATGAATAGGACTGTATGAGTGACAAGGAGGGAAACAAATTAATGCATTCCTTGAAGGAATTGTCACTCCTACTGTGTATTGCGCAATGCATAGTGCTTGAAGTAGGTGTTGGAAGTGACTCTCACTTACTGCCACACCTAATTTTAGCTCATTATTTATAAAATGACAGTATGATGGCCATTTTTGCTTAGTTCCAGCCATTTTTCCATAAGACATTCAGCTGTAAATGTACTTCCATAATTACTTTCTGTGAGTTTCGGTGAGTGATAATTACGACAGCAGCTGAGGTGAAACTTGAAACAAGCAGCAGTAATCCTGTTAACCACATCCCCGAGCCAAAGTCACCCCCACAACTCTGCATTCGGCCTCCCGAAGGAGTCTCGAAGATTGAAGTCGCCTTGTTTTTCAAACCCGAGAGGCAGCACACGCAGCCGGCCACGTCGCTTCCAGTAAACTGTAATTATCACTAAGCGGATGCAGATTACCGGAGGAGGGAAAGAGAGAGTGAATGGAACAAACAATGGTGAGGATTTGGAACAATAGAGGAGAAAATGATAGGGTTGATATTGAGGTCATACAATAAAGGCAAATGAAGCCTAAATGAGTTGATTCTGTTGCACACAAAGCGTGTTCAGGCCGACGGAGACGGGGAGGGTGCACTGTCTTTGGCGGCTGTCAGCATTTTGCCCAAGATCGGGTGTTGTGTTCACTGTTTACAAAACTCTTGAATAGTTTGAACAGAGAAGAAAAACCAAGAAGCATAAAGCAACTTTGAAGGGATGACAATTGTCTGCTGCCTTTCATCACCGCGTTATAATTCAAGATGGCCTCCACAACCACACTTCACAAGATGTTACAGTTCAGAGTAAGAGCCATTGAAACTACCACCACACAAGCTCGTTATTTATTATTCTGACTAAGTTGTACACATTTGTGTGTTTGGCAAAGGTCAAATAGCTAAGGCAGCCATCTTGAACTCCAAATGCCAAACCACAGGACAGATTTTAGAAACTGTCAGGAGGTCATCATTGGCTGTGCATCTGCAACTTATGAGATTTTCTTTAAAAGTACAAACAAATTTATGCACAGAACATCTGTCTTACTTGAGCTTTCTGTTGAATTGGGACTTTTTTTGTGTGTGTCCTTTAGTATTTGGAAAGCTTGGAGCCAGATGGGTTTTGTTTCCACATAAGTCATGTGGCATGAGGAGGCCATTTGCTCTCTGAACGGCCTGGATGGGGGGAGATGTTGTGAAAACGCGTCTGAATCGGCTCTAAAATGAGACGTACATAACTCTGCGGTTCTGGATGTAAACACATGCAGTCATGCAGACACTAAAACAGACCTGCAGAGGCAGACCAAAGATGTAAACACACGCATCCAAAGTTTATGCAAAACATTTGGAACCGGTTCGATGTGCCAACGCCCCCCCCCCCCCCCCCCCGTCTTTCTTTGCCCAATAACTCATGTTTTTAAAGCGTGTTTATCTCAGCAGCTTTATCATTCTTGTTGAAAACACCTTATGGCACATACACACATACTACAGGGAGGAAAATAAACACCGCAGCCACTCCCCTTCTCTCCTATCACCAGGTATGTCATGATCCTCATTGGTCAACTAAAAGGAGAATGTGCAACACCTACCGAAAGTTCAGTGACCTTCGCTCTCTCTGAAGCGTCAACATGTAACAAAAGAATACGAGTGAAATCATCTGGGGCGACTGGATAAACGCCTATCTTTGTTACGAGGTAATAATCTGCACAGCGTGTCCTGGTTTCAAGCTATCTGCGTATTCTGCACGTCCTGCTTGGCTTCAGGCTCATAAACAAGTCTGTTTTTTTTGTTTTTTTTCATCATGTTTTTAGATTCAATGTTTAAAGAGTAATTTAGGCTTTTTAAGAAAAACATGGGATGCAAAACAGCAAGGTGTGATGCACATTTCACACCTCAGGGTCCTCACAGATCAGCCTTGAGTTATTTTTTTAGCTAGCAAAGCTGCACAGCTCCCATTGGATCTACATGCATGTGTGTTGAGGCACGCCACAAAAGTGAAGGTGCAGATGAAGCCCAAACACCTGCAGCCTTTTTATGGAAGCAAAAACACCCGGCTGACAGTTCTGCAGGGGAAACTGTGAGGCGCTACAGTTAGCTTGGCGAGATTTCAAAGCATACATGCACAGTGGGTAAAGCAACATACAGTAGATGCTATTAATGGACTCTGTGGACTGAGTCTGCTCTTGAATCTGATATTGTACCAAGAAAAACAGCATCTGTAAAACACTTTGATCTGCACTGAATGAAACTTTATGAATTTACCAAAAGAAAGACGTGAACAAGCTAAAGGGTTGTTGCATATTGCGTTTTTTTTGTTTGTTTTTTTTGCGTGTCAGAAAAGTGTGGCGTGAATTTTGTTTTCAGATTCCTTAAGTGAATTCTTTGTAAAACGGTCTGCCTCACGGGGAGCGTCCGTGAACAGCAGTTTGCAAGTCTTGCCCCAGATTCTCAGTTAGTTTGTGGCCGGGCCATTCCAACATGAGCTAAACTGTTCTGTTGTACCTCTGGCTGATGTTTTGGGTTGTACTTCTGCTGGAAGGTGAACTCCTGCCCGAGTCGTAAGTCTACTGGAGCCTCTATGGTTTTCTTCCAGGATTTCCCTGCATTTAGCTCCATCTATCCTCGCATCAGCTCTTCCAGCTCCACTGTCCCCCCTGAAGAAAAGCAACTCCACAGCATGATGCTGCCATGAGCATGTTTTATGGTGGGGGTGGTGTGTTCAGGATGATGTGCACTGTTACACATTACTTTCTTCTTGCCACCCTTTCCTGAAGGCTAGATTTGTGAGTGCATTGCTAACAGTTGTCCTGTCGACACCTGCGCTGTGGCTCCTTCAGAGTCAGAGTATCGTGGGCTTCTCGGATTGTTCGTTTAGGTGGACGGCCATGTCTTGGTTTGCTGTCCCGCTATAAGTTTTCATTTTTCAAATAATAAATTGAATAGTGCTCCTTAAGATGTTAAAATATTGCTTTATAACATAACCCTGCTTTAAACTTCACACCATCTTTATCCCTGACCTGTCCGTTGTGTTCCTTGGTCTTCATTATGCCGTTTGAACCTTAATGTTTTGTAAGAAACCTATGAGGCCTTCACAGAACAGCTGACTTTATAGTGAGATTAAATTACCAATTAAATGCAATGGATGATAGTTAAGGGTGTCGGAGTAAAGGGAACTGAATACAACTGTGCATCACACCTTTTAAAAATCTTTTATTTGGAAAAAATGTTTTTGAAATCCACAAATTATTTTATTCCACTTCATAACCATTTTTCTTGTGTATTGGACTGTTGCATAAAATCTAAGTAAAATTGGTTGTTTTTGCAACGTGACTAAAGGTAGAAAGGTTTAGGGGTGTGAATATTTTGTCAAACACCCCCCACTCCATTCACTGCACACAGGTATTGAGAGAACTTAATGTTGTTTTTTATTTTTATTTTTTTTACAGTTCAGATTAGGTGAAATAGTGAGTCACAAATTCTCACCATAACTTGGTGAAAGCGCATGACTAGAGACCGGTTTTCATTGTTGTCAGAAAGGAGGTACCAAGCTCAACTGTTTGCAATAAGAATGCAAACAAGATTTTTATCAAGGCATTGAAGTTTAACCTTGGGTCATAAAATAGGTGATTCCCAACCAATTACATATTGCTTTATTTCTATCAAAGGGGGGAGATAAGGGCAGAGTACAACATGAAAAAGTTAAAGATCTTAAGTCTATTTTTAATTGTTTCAGAACCACAAATCTAGAAAGGTAATTAGCTCATCATATTTAAATGCTTTGATTATAGAAAAAAGCCTCCACTGAAAAATACCTTATATGGGGGAAAAAGCATCAATGTGTGTGTGCTCTGTATTCAGCAAAACCCACGGCTTACAGTAAAACCACAAACCAGTCTCAGGCTCAAAAGCCCACCCATGTCTGGGGCCTCCCTTTTTTTTTTTTTTTTTCAAACCTACATTCAACCATGGTTTTGATTCCGAAGATGCAAGAAGTTTGTTAAGAAACAAAACCAGTGATTTGTGTTACAAGTAGGGTTTTATTTAGGATTTGGTGAGTCTATTATTGACTTATGTAATGCCCCATCTTAAAGGGGCAACAAAAATACAGTACATGAAACGACTGGGCATATGAGCATATTAGAGTTTTCAGAAGAAAAGATGGGCATAGGCACAGAATCTAAAATAGTGGAACAATTGCAGATTATTGGTCCTCAACAGAAAAGTGGGAATGATTTGAATATTTCACAATATACAGTTCATTACATCAAAAGATTTCAAGTATCTGTACGAATGTCTGTGTTTAAAGGTCAAGGCTAAAGGTTAATAAGATGTTTGATTATTGGGCCCACTACATTAAAACAAGTCTGATTCTGTTATGAACATCACTGGGCTCAGGATCACTTCCACAAATCATTGTCTGTGAACACACTACCATCCACAAATGCTAATTAAAGCTCTATCATACAAAGAAGAAGCCGTATGTGAACACCATCCAGAAACACCACAGTATCCTCTAGGCCAAAGCTCATTTAAGATGGACTGAAGCAAATGGACATAGACTGGTTACCACAGACATAATTTGTTCCCTTACTGAAGAGGAAAGGGGCCATCCAGAGCTGTTTTATTAGAAGACTGAAAAACTAAAAAAAATAAAAATAAACCATCAGCTCGAGAGAATTAAAAGTTGGGGGTTTCCAGAGGTGGGATTTGAATTGGTTAAGTTTCTTTTCCAGCAGTGATCTGATCCACCTAGACTTCCTGACCCCCCCCCCCCCCCCCCCCCCCCCCAGCCGGAGCCTGCAGAAAGTCAAGATGATGGTCCTGAATGAGATCTTTGTTTTCCACACAGGATCAAATACAGCGTGTGTAGTGTGCACTATGTTAGCTATAAATGTGAGTAGAACCATTTTGAAGCAAGCATATAAATGTGGTTTAGCTGTCTTTATGAAGTCTGTATTGATCCATATGATCAGCTATCGATCAACCTGTTTTCTGTGAAGTCTGTGCTGAGGTCAGCAGGAAGCTCCCACAGAGTGTAAACACAGCTGCCAGTCTGGGTGTGTATTTCAGAGGCAGTCATAAGACTTGGAGGTGGGGTAGAAAACCAGGGCAGTGAAGTTATTGTGGGGGCTGGGATGTATATATGTGCAGAAAGGGGGAGGGTCGGAAATCCTGAAAGAAGCGGTTGTAAGAAAAAGTTTGTGGGGGCGTAATGTGCAGTGTTGGAAATAAACAAGAGGACCAGGCTTTGTTTGGAGTTCAGTATCAGGAAGAGGGGGATACAGGAGATTTTAAAGGAACACCCAACTGATGGTGTTTATGTTCGGATGGTGCTGGCCTTCATCCGGGTTCCTTGTGTTGCATGTTACGGTCTGGAAAACATCAAAAGAAACTTAAATATCTTGACAAACGCTCATGAAAAGTAAGCTTCCTCTGGAAGTCTCTTAAAGACTGAATCAATAAGAGGGAGTAAAAAGTGGCAAAAAGATGCAGCTAAAGAAATGTTTAACCACGACCAAATGTGACCATGTGCTGTGGGAGTGCTGTTTTGTGTGCCTGTTAGCAAAATATATCATGAACACTTAATTTCATGAGGTGTCCTTGAAGAGCATGAAAATAGCAATAAGTCCTGAGCAGCTTGTTCCATCAAATTAACAGTTATGTAGAAATAGCACAATGAATGTGCGTTGATACACCAAAGAAAACTTTTTGAGTTTCTATGAAGAAAAAAAAAGATGAAGCATGTTGTCCAGTTTTAATCCAGTGACATGTTTGTACAGTTTTTTTTTTTCTATTCTAATATAAAGCTAGAACAAGATAATAGTCTAGTAAAAATATTACTAATGATCAACATTAAGGAAAAAAGGCAGAACATCTTTATAGAAATGTGTGTAACACTGCCCTCGTGTGCAGTAGGTAACTGATAAAATAACATTTTAAAGAGTGAAATATTTTGTCCAAAGATGCACAAAAAAAAATCTGTATTTCCTGATTTTGTTTCTACAACCATTAGATTTGTCTCTAAAACGTTATGATTGGTTGTGCACACGGTTGGTCATGGTAATAATCTGTTTTCACATTTTCAGTTTGATACTTTGGACCAGTCGGTTCGTCTTTATATAAGAGGGGAATGAAAAATGACAGAAAATTCACTTTCATTACCAGATCCTCAGTAAATGGAAAATATTCCTCAAAGTTTGCTGAGGTGGTCAAAGGGTGAGGGTCGGAGGTCACAAGAAGGCTGAGTGTTTTTAGAAGCCTTTTGTTTAATGGACAGATTTATACTGAGGGGGGGAAACTCCATTCTATTAAAAAAAAAAAAGGCATTCTTTGTGAGAGTGTGTTGCCCTTATAGGGTTCCTGCATGAATATTTTTCTGCCTTGAGGCTCCCAGAAGACTTCTTGAGGTTTATACGATGGAGATGAGCCGCATTCATCCATAATGCACCATATATGTTGCTTTATATAAGACGGGTTCGAGCTGATCCACTCCCACTCTTCATTCCCTGGAGCTCCGAGGACGCACACAGCCCACATTGGCTCCGATGAGAACGCTCTGTTGAGAGCGTTGTGCACACAGACATTTATAACTGTATGAATGTAAACAATGATTTATTGGTATAGCTCCTGAACGAGCCACAGTAGGAAGAATAAAAGTAAAGATACAAAAAAAAAGTGTAATTTGTAACCCTATAATAACACAGGGGAGTAGGTGTCGGCAGGGTAGGTGTTTTTTTGTTTTTACACTCAGGTTGTGCTGGGGGGAACTTGGAGGCCACTTCACTACTACGTATGAAAAATAAAATGTTTCCAAGTGATTGCATACAATCATGGGGTTAAAGCTTATTGTGTTACATTTACTGTGTGCATTACAACAATAAAGTCATGTCCTCAGCACAGGTCTGAAATCTTTCCATTTTGTTTTTAGGTGGAAGCATATTTAATATATTTTCCCTCCTGACTGTGCAATCAGTTGTTCCTTATTCTTAATGGAAAACAGTGTATTTTGTTTATTTCATTCATCTAGTGTGTTTACTCTGAAGTATAAACACAAAATGCAATAAACAGGACAAACGAACAATAAAAGTAGATTAAAAGTAATGAAATGGCGCCCCCTGCAGGATTGTTTCTGCCAACAGTGGAGGATTTGGCATCAGAAAATCAAAAGTCGCTTCATGGACTCATATCTTCTCATGCTAGAGATTTAGACTAAAATTATGAAAATCATCATCTATTTCGACAGTGTTGATTTTTGCAGGTACTGTAATGCCAAAGTTTTACACAAACAAGTGTCACGTCAGTGTATGAGTTAAGGATGATGTTCAACTACTATTGCACGAAATTTTAGCTAAATTTCCCCAAAATTCAGAGTTATAGACATTTTTTATGTGGTTATGCTACCAGCTGTGATTCCCTGCTGAGCTTTGTTTATACGTTTCCATGGCAACGCCGGAAGTCTGCGAATGTCCGGAAGGTGTGATGTAGGGGGTTTCCCCATAGATATTAATAAGTATTAATGTCTATGCCCCCCCCTTTAGACTGTATTTATTCAGAAAAAAAGGTTGTAAGCTCAATCATCAGATAACAACAAAAAAGGTTAAATCATGTAATCTGGACCAGTTCCAGATTATATGATTTAGATGAGCTAAATTGATGTATTCATTAATTTAGCTCTATCTGTGAAGTAAGCAGGGTTACGGCCTTTTTTGTGTTAAGTAAGCTGACGTTTCAAATACACATTGTGGGAAAGTGTATTCACAAAATATTCGTTGTCCTGCTTTAAAATATTTTTTTGGCAACCTGACAAATACTTACCTGCTGCGTTGTACCTACAAAAAAAAAAAAAAAAACGTATTGTTAGAAGATTATAAACATCACTATGGTATGTCATTGCGTGACTAAAAAATAAAGAAAAACTGTCTGACGGATGGCTGTCATCTTTTGAGAGCTGTTCAGACTCAGAGCAGGTTAGTCTTGTCGCTTCATCTTTGTTCTAGCTGCTGTCTAAAGAAAAATCTGATTCAACAACAGTTCCACCTTTTTTTAACAGATAACACCCAGTAGCAAGAAAACCAAACTCTTCTTTAAAGACACAAAACAAAAGAGGTTTTGTGCCAGTTTTAAATTTAAATCGCCTTATGATGATAAAGGAGTACTTGCATTTTGATTAAACTTAATAACTACTGAGTTATTTTTCTTTCAGCTGCTTCCCTTAATGAGCAAACTTGCACAAGATATTTGCCAAGTGTTTTACACAAGATGCTTTTTCTGATGCAACTGGGATTTGAACCTGCAGCCTCAGGATTACCAGACAACAGTACCGATCACCAAGCTATCACAGCCATAATGAGAATGTTAAATTCTTGTCAGAAACCACAGACGTCCTCCTTCTTAAAGAGGAGAGCGCATACAGTCTGCCTCTCTAATGCTATGGGGGTGCATTAGTGTCTATGGCATGAATAGCTTGTACATGTTGTTTACTTGTTTAAAATGGGAAAACATCCTACAGGAAAATGTGACTTGTTTTCAAGAAGAGACAGTGAAACATGTTTTATTATTCTGTCCCAAATATTCAGCTGAGAGAGGAACTGGCACGTAGACAACAAATTACAACTGAATATACAGGATCTTTTGGATAAACTTTCCACTTCAGTCATGATTTGGGGCGCAATGTCAAGTGCAGGTGTTGGTAAACTCTGCTTTCTTAAATCCAAGGTCACCGCAACAGTCTACCAGCATGTTTTAGATGACTTCCTTCTGCTGAGGATCTGTATGGAGATGCAGATTTCATCTTCTAGCAGGACCTGGCTCCTGCCCATGCCACCAGAAGCACCAAAACCTGGTTTGATGCCCATGCCACAATGCTTGACTGGCCAGCCAACCCACTGGACCAAAACCCCATTGAGAATCTATGGGTTATTCTCAAGAGGAAAATGAGGGGCGCCAGACCAACAACAAAGAAGAGCTGGCAGCAAGCATCAAGGAAATCTGGGCTCCCATAACTCCCAGACCCTTTTCAAAAAATTAGAACATCATGAAAAAGTTGTTTAACTTCTATAATTCCATTCAAAAAGGTGATCTTTAATAGATGATAGATTCAGGGCCCACAATTTAAACAATTACAAGTATTTGTTTATTTTTACATAATTTGGGCTTCCAGCTCATGAAAACTGCAAAAACAGGATTTCAAAAAATTAGAATACTGTGGAGAAATCAGCCCACACTACTCAGCTTTTGCAGAAAAAAAAAATTTGAAATTAGGATCACAACAAAACAATCAAAATATGGTACTTTCAAAACGATGTCAATCTTCAATACTTGTTTGGGAATCCCTTTGCCTTAATCACTGCCTCGATGCGACGTGGCATTGACTGGGAGTGGTGGTGCAGAGGCTAGAGAAGATGTGATGAGAGAATCATAGGTTCAACTCCTGGTACTGACATCGAAATGTGGGTGGGAAATGTGAAACACCCACACCTGAGACAACACCCTCATTTGCTCCACTCTGGGCCCTTGAGCAAGGCCCTTAACCCCCATCTGTTCCCCTGGGTGCTTAGTAGGCAGCTCTCTGCTCCACACAGAGGGCTGTGGTAGCTCGGTGGTTGTCAGGAAGGGCATCCGGTGTAAAAATAATTGCCAAGTCTTCATGTGTGATGACCCCTGAAGAAGGGAACAGCTGAGGGAAAAAAAAAAAAAGCAGGTTTTATAACATTTTCCTGTCCTAGTTGGGAGTTGATGGGACAGAGGGCAAGCCCTGGAGGTCATCTTATCACCAGCAAACTGTTTTCCACTCTGGTTGTTTGTGGGATTCAGTTTGGTTTGGTGGGCTCCTCAAACTGAAGAAGTCCTTTGGATGAAACGTCTCAGCAATAAAAGAAACCATCCAGATGACCTAACTGAACATTGTTGGATTTATACCTGGATTAATGAGCACGAACTTTGGTCTCCTGTCCTAGATTTTTTTTTTATTTCAATGAAGGTCTTGCCCATTTCAGCCAAATGATGCTTCATCCCGTACAATGGTCTACCTGAAGGTTTTGGGACAACATTGTTGCATTTCCCCCAGAAATGGTAAAATTTCTTGGTTTAAACATGTTTAGCACGTTCCATTGTGAATGAAATATAGCTTTGCATTTAGTCATGTTCATTTTAGTCCCAACTACTTGTAAGCTGCACTTTCTGAAAGTTTATCAGACTAGTTCATGAAATATTTTGCTAAGAGAGTGACTTTAATAGTTAATGGCAAAGTTTTAAAAACAATATTGTGAAATAAGTTGGCACTCGATTGAGTTAGCTACTACGCCAAATTTTAGCTCCAATTGTATGAGTCAATTGTTTTGGCAACGTGTTTTGTCATAATTGTGTAATTTTTCACACGGCTACATTTGTTGTTTTTTTTTTTATCAAAAGCAAGCAATCTTGTCATGATTGTCTGGTTCACTTTCAGTTTAGTAAGATTAAAGGAACCAGTTGTACTTGTTGTTCTTTTCTGCCCTTAATGCATCAGCTGTTTAACCAAATAGACTCGGAAGATTCCCGCAAAATAGCTAAAATGTCACAATCAGTGCGTTCATTACCTCTTTAACCGATATCTGCGAACAAATCGTCACTTTAATCTGCTTGTAGCTGGAAAAACAGACATCCCAAACAGTTACAATATTGTTTATTTAAAGAAATTATATTATTTCTATTACAATTTTTATTAAATTACACTTCTTTGAATCTGACTCCCCTCTAACAAAATATTTACAAAGTTCACAGTCAATTTGGTACATTTGGTTATTGCGAAGAAAAAAAAGAAAAAAAGCACGACAAAGCTTGTTAATTTTCTGAAAATAACCAAGATGAAAACAACAAACTTGGTTAAACAGGTACAAAAAGTGGATTTAAGGCAGGGTAAAAAAAAAAAAAAAAGTTTAGCCCTTCTTAAAAATGTGGGCAATGAAATTCTGTTTTTTTTTTTTAACTCAAATAAAGCAACAGTCTGCCAATGTGCAGTCTTTGGGGTGTAAAAAAAAAAAAGGTTGATAGAAAACTAATACTTAAAAGATTAATCTCTTCCACTCAGAGCTCCAGTTTGCACCGACGTAACTTTATCCAAACAAAAATACAACTGGTCCAATTCCCTGCTCTGAGTACCTGCAGTTTTTTTTAATTTTTTTATTTTCTTGAAAATGTCAAATCAAAATGCTTTTAGTTCAGCGGTTCTCAGCCAATAAAAAGAACCATTAAAAAATCCTAGTGTGAACAGAGATGCCAGGAAGACAGGGTGGACTGGAGAGACTGGACTTTGGCTGAGGTCAGATCTGCCTCTGGGGTATGCAGCCTTCCATCTCCAAGACTTCGGGCCAGCCCTCATATTTGTTGGTATCTGCGCTGTTCTTTATGTGCTGAGGAGAGAAACACAAAACGCAGTGTGAGGACTAAGGTGTACGCACCAATACTAGTCAAACAAGTGTATAAATAATTTGTGACGCCCACAGAAGAAAAGGCTGCAGAGATCTGATGAGTTCAGGTTCTCGGGAAATGACAACTGGTGCTAAACTGCACTTAAGGATCCTCGTTTCATACAATGATTTCATCCATAACATAAAGACGTGCGCATGGTAATGTAAATTAGTTTCAAACCAGTTTGAAGCGCAGCACACCAAACCAGTTAGGTAAACCTTTCGGCCTTTTCTACAACTCTTGGGTTAAGTTTCAGTACATCCTGAAAGACGCGCTGCTGCTGCTTCTGAACACTCGTTTTGTTTTACCCTGCTGTGCTGAATGTACACATTAATGTAAACTCGTGGGACAGGTTTTGTTGCTAAAAATAGACATTTACAGCAATGATGTCACTGTTCTCCCCCCTAAAAAAAAAAAAAACGGAACAAACAGTTTAGTGTTCTTTAAAGGAATGCATACGGTCTGCTGCCCTAAATGTTAGACTAAGATCACAAGGGATGGATTATAGCCATTTTGGTCAGACTATTTGTAATCCTGCATGAAATGGAGCAATCTCAAACGATCTGTTCTTGGAATATAAATTCAGAATCACTCTCAGCTGCTACACCAACTTTTTTTTTTAAACATAATTTTAGTAAAACTCAAGAGTTTTAGCCATTTTTGTGTTTTCTAAGATCAGTTGGACTTAGGTTCACCTCAACCTCCAAAGCTAATCAGTTGTAGAACTACATGCCTTGATTATAAGCTGGTGAAGATTATCAGTCGTCCAGGTCGTGATCAATCAAATAAAAAGTTAAACAAAAACAGGACTTTTATTCTGAAGCTGAAGACGTTTTGCTTCTCATTTAGGATTTATCAGTTCAAACACGTGTGTGGACTTCCAAGCTTCATACATCTGCATGAGGTCTGGTTTGTTCTTAGATCCAGCTGCAGATTAGACTGGAACTACTCGCCCCGCACAATGGAGGCTCGTTAAGTTTCTTTGTCTGCCTCGCTCAGAGATGTTTTGGTCACGTGTGATTAGAGAGGAGCCGACTAGGAATTAGGCCTAAAGCTGCATTGTAAGTTTTTTAAAAGTCCTCCTCCTCCTTTGTTTAAAGTAGTTTTTTCTTGTTTGACATAAATGGCTTCCTTCACCCCCTCCCAAACCATCTGTCTTCTCTGTCTAAAATATGAACACTGGTCCTCAGCAGTGTCCCTTATCCTTTAGATGTAGATGGACCGCAGAGTCTTGTCCTTGCTCTCCAGAGTTGAGCCATGCGTCTGTGGAGATGTTTAGTTTCTCCAATACAGAGGTCTGAACGTTCCTCACTGACCTGCAGACTCCACACTGCTGTGTGGTTCTGTTGGATGGACCAGCCTCTGTCTGAGGGTCCTGTTGGGTTCAAATGTACCGGGATGTTGATTGGAGAAAATTCTTCTGAGTTTTCCAGATACTCCAGCAACGTATGGGATGAGAATGTTTTTGCGTTTGTTCCGCCTCTATTCTGCAGCGTGGTGTTTTTTTTAAAAATCCAGTCCAGTTAGGACCTCCACAGGTTTGGAGCGCTTCCGTTTCTGTTCCTTTATCTGAACCAGTGGCTCGTGTTGATCCCTTCAAAGAGTCCAGGGCTCTCTGTTCCATTTCCTCCATGTAGAGATTGTCCACAGTCAACAACACTGGAGGTCCCACGGCAGAGCCACGTGCTTCTGTCTGTAAAAGCAGTCGTGGAAAGACAAACGGTCCAGCAGGGTACAGAGCTGGTCCAGGGTGAAACTGGTCCTGGTACTAAGGTCATAATCTTGTTGAAGATGTGCCTCTGACGTGGCTATACAGATGAAAAGTGAAGTGACATCAAAAGATAAGACAAGTTTCTCCTGGAACCATCTTCAAACTAACTTTTTAACTTTGTTTTGCAAAGTCCATGGAGTTCTCCATGTGATGTGATGTTTCCCACAAGAGGAGCTACAACACAAGCAAGACGTTTTGCAATATTCTGTCAGAGTTCATGCTGCTGGGTCTGAGTGGTGTTCCTAGTTTGTGGATTAAGGGAAGTCCATACAAGCATGGAATGGCTTCTCTTAAATATAATCTGTGGTAAAATGAACCTGATAACCTCGTCTTTTTCACGTTGGTGGAGATACTCTGATCTTTTGGTTGCGTGCCTCTTCAAGGTCTTATTTGTAGCGGTGTCACTCAGTACTGTGGATGTTGTTCTGGTAATCAGAAGTATTGACTGTGCATCTTCCGTTGTCAGCTGGCGAAATGGATTTGTTAAAACCACCCAGAGGGGAAGCGAAACGTCTTCAACTTCAGAATAAAAGTCCAGTTGCTTTTTTTTTTTGGGATACTACGATTACTTTAAGAGTTTTATTCAAATCTGTCAAGTTGTTTGTTATGCTAAAGGATTAAAAACGTGTGCGCACACAGGCAAAAACATTATAGCCCTGTTGTCTTTGGCAGCAGGTAAAAGGAGCAGATGAGAACACATTCCTTGTGGTGTTGGGATCATGTTACCTGCTCAAATGGACTCTTGGTCTTGATGCCTTTCCCTCCTACAAAAACCCAGTTGTCCCGGAAGCCCAAACTATTTACGGCCGTGCTGCCCAGATCAGCAATCAGTTTCTTGGCTTCCTCATTTAACCTAAAAACCAAAGAACATGAAATAACTTCTAGGTATAACGTGAAAAGTGGAAATGTTCATTTAAACTGAATATGGAATAAACTGCATAACGGAGCAGAGATTCTTACTTTGTTGCAGGATCATCAAATGATGCCATCATTACAATCGTCCCCTCTTCAATTTCATTCAGGAACTTAATTAAGGGTGCCACGTCTGCACAATGTTAAACGCAGTTAATACAAAGTGTGTTTAAATAGCTGAAAATAAAAGAAATAAGACGTACCTCCTGCCCACATGTCATAATAAGCCGTCTTGATAACTTCCCCTGTTTTTCCTGGAGAGAGACTTGAATTAATTAAAGAAAATAGTGTCTGCACAGAGTTCAAAATGAGGAAAGCAATTGATTAAATCACAGAAAAGCAGATTTTTGTTTTGAACGTATGCTTAGTTTGTCTTTAAAGGTGAGACTTCAGCTGCATTTACCATTAATCAGAGCGATGTTGATTCCTCTTCCAACATTGTTCTTCACTCCACTCATTAATCTGCAGCCAAGAGCAAAAAGTTCATCAGGCACAGGTTTACATACACTAGTTACTATTCTTTTAAACAATTATGCAAAGTGTCTCATTATTCAGACATTAAAGAATACTGAGAATTATAACTGACCTAAAACAGTAGTAGTAGTCTGATTTAATGTCAGGGGGAAAAAACGGTTTGTTATATACTGTATGTAAACATCTAGATTCAAATGCATGCTTGCTTTAAGAAGTTTTAACTGTGAAAAAAACACAAAATTAGATTTGAAGTTTTATTCTTCTACATCATCATCATCATCATCATCGAGACCGTGTGTGCTTTTCAATCTAACAAGGTTGACTCTGGTCCTCTGGGCGGGTTGAAATGTTTCGTCTTTTATCCAAAGACTGAGTTTGTTGCAGCTCCCCAGACTTGAGACGTCTTTAGATTAAAAAAACCCTAAATGCTTCAACATAGAAAAACTCATCCAGAGGAGCTGACTCAACCCATTTACCAGGATTTTTGAGCACGCATCAGGACATTTTGTACTTCTGTGTTTGAATGTAAACAAAATTATTCAAAATTGCAACAAAAAAACCTGACTGCTGTTTAACTCATTACAAATTAAGTGGTAGAGTTTTAGTAGATAGTGATACATATTTAGTGGTTATTTTTTTTAATCATAGTTATGAAATATTTAAACTAAAACATTGAACATTTGCATAATTTCACACCTATTATGGCTTAAAGGCGTGCCAAGGAAGTGAAACTCATATTGTACCAAGTAAATGTAATATTTACATTTACAAACATTAACTTCCTGAACTGTTGACAGCAATGTTTGTGAAGGTGGAGCTTTACTCCTGCAGCTGGAACAATCTGAACTGAGCATTAATATTTTTTTTTTCATTTAGCCGTTATTTATCCAGGTTAGTCTCATTGAGCCACGAGAACTCATTTTCAAGAGAGACCTGTTTTTTAGGGAGCACATGGTGGGGTTAAGGACCTTGCTCATGGGCCCAGAGTGGGGCGAATGAGGGTGGGGGCAAGTGTGGGTGTTTCATCTACCCCACCCACAATTTTTGATGTTGTCGGGGCCGGGGCGTGAACCGGCGATCTTCGGATCACAAGCCCACCTCTCTAACCTCTGCGCCACCACTCCCCAAGAGCAAGAGCTCCCTCATTCACGTTATTTAAAATGTGTTGCACTCATGCGATAAAGAAGCCACTTAATGCTAATCAGTCAGATAATCTAGCCCCAGTTAATCTGGATGTTTGCATTCTTACAGTTTGTCCTCCAGACAGATTCTGGGCCCGACCACGCTGGCTGCACCGCTCGTCATCTTGAAGGCAAAATGTCCAGGGGCACAAGCCTTGGACAGCCCACATTTATGTGCAGCAGGCTTTGTTGCTGTGAACACACACACACAAAAAAACTATTTACACATCGAACCATCAAACAGCACAGCCTGTTTACAATTATAGTGTGACTAACAAATATTTAACTCGCAATGTTGTTTGGTAAACTTAAAAGCATGCAAAAGGATACTTACGCCCTACGTTCACAGGCAAAGATTTAGCTGAAAAGCAGAAAAAAAAAAGTTCAGATTTACATTTTGTCTTCACTTGAGACTAATCTTGAGCTGTTATTCGTGCAACCAGAACAGAATTTGATCCAGCGAGTAAATGCCAGCTAGTTTCCACCTGCAGTGAGGGACCTTCCCCCCCAACCCTGTGGTCCTGCATGTTTTACGTTTCTCTGTCAGGTGTGTCTGAGCAGGGAAACGTATAACCCATTTTCTTAGACAAATCTTTTCTGTAGGGGTACACAATAAGTCAGCTGAAGGTGTGCCTCAATTGCAACACAAACCAAAACCCGCAGCAGGTGTGTTGTGAGTCCTAACAAAGCACCTTCCAAGTGCTAAATAAATAAATCCAACTTGTTTTTTTTATTATTTTTACTCCAGGTGTGTAGTATTTAGTTTACAGCAATTGTGTCCCCACTTCCTCCTTCTTGTGCTGCTTCCCAAAGAATGGTGTGGGAGGAAACTCACACACGAATCTGCCAAAGTTAAAATCCATGTTGATCTCCAAGAGTTGAAACGCCAGGAAGACAGCGAGGAGGAACGCTAGGATTAGCGCTGCTAACTTTATAAAGCCTGCAATCAGCACAGAAATAACCAATAATTAAGTGTTGTTAGTTGTAGCCACGAGTTATTAACATATGCTGAATGTCACGTACCTCCTGCTCTGAGCATCTTGACAAATCTTTGACCCCTTCGTAGGCGACAACCTTGAGGAAAAAAAAACATTGTAAAAACTTTAGCATTTATAAATTCGACGTCATGAAGGCGTTAACGGTCGGTGCGACATAAATTTGTTTCCCCCTCTCCTAAAATAAGCTATTTGACATTAATTGGTAAAATTGAGACAATTAAAGAACGACAGGGTAAGAAAAAATACTTGTCAAGTTAGTTCACTGACTATTCAAATGTACAACTGCTAACTAACTAGCTTCAACTGATAATGTTATCTTCCCTCTTCTCCATTTGTCAACTACATAACGTCGGTATTTTATTTATTTTGGGAGGGGATAATTTAATAGTTAATGCTAAAATAACTGAAGCGTAACAGTAGTAATGGTACCTTGTTTTAATTAGTTTTATTAAACTCTTACCTGTTCAAGAAGAGGCGACAAACTCCCAACTTGGCTTGGTCAACCTGAGCCGAGTTCTCCGGCTTCTTCCTGTTACGTCAGCTCAGCTGCAGAGATATGAGAATGTTCAGACGCCCCACTCTGACGGCAAAGACGAAATAGAAAGTCAGAGTCAGAGAGGTTTAATTGTCATTTCAGCTACGCACAAGTACATATTGAAACGAAACAGCGTTTCTCCAGGATCACGGTGCAACACAGAACATAAAGTGCAAAAACGATACAGTGCAGATACACAATAAATACAAACATCTAACCTAATCTAAACATTACAATCTAAACAGGTAATTAAGACACAAGACAGTGTTGATTAGTACATGTACAGGTGGTATGAGGTGGAAATATGTTCTGTGTTGTGCAATAACAATCCTACAATAGAACACAACATTCTGATTTGCGTTTAGCAGCGTAAAGTGCAAAAACGTGCAAGTAAAAGAAAAAAGTCACAAACAGTACAACAAAGTAGCTGTGTGTATTTAGGTTGTGTATGTGTTAGAGTCCATTATGGATGTGTGAGCCAGAGTCTTATTTTGTGTGTGTTTGTATGTTAGAGTCCATCTTGTTAAAAGTCCATGTTAATTCAGTTAAGCAGCAACTTTCAGTGTATATTAGTTATATTACACTTGGCAAGGACATACTGAAACCAGTGACTATAAATTTCTCTTCAAGAAAGTTGATTTTGTAAATTATTATCAAACAAACTAAAAATAATTGTTCAGTTAGTTTACAGATGGAAAAAAAACTGTTGAGAAATGAAAATGTTTGCTATCATAATCATGCACTGAATTATGGCGACGTGAGACATCTGTCAAACATTATCTTTGTTCATATACTTCCTGCTTTCTTCTTCACTGATTTAAAGGCAGGCTTGGACGTGGTGTAGCGCTCTTAATCTCCTCTAGTGGACAAAGTTAAAATCTGCACACTGTTGCGGATATAAGATATTATTATGAACATTAACTTAATTGCACTAGAGCATTTTATAGTGCAAGCGTTGTTGAACATGATGATTTATTGAAATATTAAATACAGACTCATCTGTATGTCAACTGTATATGAATGGTGTTCGGGGGCAGTCTGCATTTCCATCTACTTGAACAAGTGTAAAATTTAAAATAACCATGAAGTGGATTTTTTTTTCTGCAGTACCAGTGCATTTATTCTATTTATCGTCCTTCAGTGGTATTTTATTATATTTTAAACAATTCAAAATGTGACCTTTTTACTTTTTGTTTTTCTTCCCCATTCATATACGTTATAAATGAAAACATACCTGCGCTAAGGTGTTTATTTACACACCATTGTAATACTTGAAATTTCTACTTCCAGAAAAACGAGTGCTTATGTAGAACCACTTGTTAATTCAGTTTCGTCTTATGAAGTGGGTTGTTATTGACAACAGAGTCCAGTTTTGAGCGTATTCTCAATTCTGTCACCTGCTGAACTGTGTCCAGTGGAGCTCTGCATGTGAAGTTTGTCTTCCTCATTAGTTTATTTATCCTGATCGTGTCTGCTTTGTGGACTTCATCCCAAAGAACAGGCCACTGATCACCACAAATTGCACAGAGCTCTGCTGCAGATGTTAAAGAATCTCGACCACAAGAAGATGACTTTGTACGTCACCTTTATCAGAGTCAGAGAGGTTTTATTGTCATACTGAAGTACATGCTGAAATAAAACAGGGTTTCTCCAGGATTACAGTGCAACTTAAAACATAAAGTGCAAAACAATAACAGCACGCTGTGCAAATGCACAACAGTATAGTGTGACTATGTGAGTAGTCCAGTCCCTGCACCCAGGTACATGTGGCTTGAGACGATCTCCGTGTCTCCCTGACTAGTCACAGGTTCTGGTTTGGACCTCCTCCTTCTCAAGTCCACAACAATCTCCCACAACTATCTCCTTGGCCTTGGTGGTGATACGTTGCAGATGTTTGTGGCTGCACTAGTCCATGAAGTCACTGATGGTGTTTCTGTGCACATATTCCCTCCTCACAACCAACAATCACTGACTCATCAGAGAATGTCTGAAGGAAACAGTTTTATGTGTGGAGGTCTGATGTGTGGAGGGTGAGCAGGAATATGGGGACAGGACTGGGAGCCCTACCAGGTCCCACAGAACTGTAGGACCCTGTAGGGTCCCTGTGACATTGAAAATTGTCCTATACAGTTCTGCACACAGATGTGCTGTAGTCTGTGTGTCAAGTGATCCAAGACCCAGGAGACTAGGCCTCAATCCAGCTCCATGGCACTCATCTTCTCCCTAAGCAGCCCAGGCTGGGTGCTGTTGAAGGTACTTGAGACGATGAAGTACTCGCATCATCCTCACAGGTGCTCTGTAGGTGTGTGTGCACCCTCTGGAGCATGAAAACTGCAAAGTGTATAAGAATCTATGTAGATACTTACCACTGATCTGATGAGTCAGGACTTTCTGGGGTCTTCGTGATGTATGTTTGTAGATCACAAGGTGGTAAAGAAGTTTGGATCCAGCATCTTGACTAGACGTTTACTCCAGGAGGGCCAAAAACACGGGACTTTTCATGTGACTTCTCCTCATCCCTGGGGTGTATGTATCTGAACAAGGACTTCAGACGCTTCCTTGATAAAATTACTATGCTATTAATCTAAGTACTATTTTTTATGAATAAAGTGTATAATTTTAAGGAAACTGGTAAAGATGCTGAATGAACAATGGCTGCTAATCCAATAAGATACTATAATCACAAGGAAATGCAACGTTCTTAAGATATACTAAATCTGCTCATGCAAATTTTGCAAAACACTCATTTTATTTTAGCCAACAAACGCACTGTTGCTTTTTATTTCACCTTAAAATATTATTTAAAGTGGCGATGTGAACCCTTTTAATATAGTTTTTCAAATAGTGTGGGGTGTTCTTGATTTGTTGTGATTAACATTTTAATAATTCTACATAATTGTATTTCAAAATTCATATTAAGAGATCACTAAAGACATTGAAAGTAGTATTTCTTTGAGTTATTTGTAGTAATATTTTTGTTCACAGCATTCTAAGTTAAGTATCTATTTGAACACTGTTGGAGAAAGGATCATTATTAGGAAAATTCTTTCTGGAATTTCATTTTATAACAATAGAAGTTGATCAAACTAATGATCCTTTATCACATGAAAGAAAGAGCTTTCCTTATGGGGTGCCGTTTGTAAAGTTACACAGTCAAAAATAAACAGCAATATTTTGGTTTATTTAGCCTTTAATAAGAAAAAAAAAATTAAGTCTTGTTTTCACCATGTTATTCATACATTTATAAATGTCATAGTTCCAAACTAAATATTTAATTTACAAGCTAAATATTTAGTTAGTAATCTAAATACAAAGTATTTAGCTTGTAAATTAAATATTTATTTAGGAACTATGACATTTATAAATGTATGAATAACATGGTGAAAATATGACTTTGAAAAAAAAAAAGTATTTTTTTCTTATTAAAGGCTAAATAAACCAAACTATTGCTGTTAATTTTTGACTGTGTAACTTTACAAACAGCACCCCATATTTCCTTAGATGATTTTTGCTATCATAATTATTCACCTATAAGCTGCAATGTGTGAAACATTAAGCAAAATCTTTGTTTCAACAATCTTCCTATATTATTCTTTGCTTTTTTTTTTGGGGGGGGGGGGGGGGGGGGGGGGGAGATTAGATGTGTTGCAGAGCGGTTGCTGCCCCCTGGTGGACAGAATTAAGTAGTGTGATTACAGGTCAAATATAAAATAAAGATAACCATAACTTGTTTGTATTAGGACATTTTCAGTGCGTTTTATTGAGCATATGAACTTATCTGTGTGGACAGACTATAAACACAAACTATTAGGATATTTTCTTTCCGGTACAGTAGTCCAACAGACATGTGATACAATACCAAACCATAAAGAACTTTATGTTTAGGACGAGCACGTTTTCCGAATTGATTCAGGTTTGATTTTACATTTACAATAAAAATGGCAAATAAAAAAAATCTACAATTTAAAAGTAAAGCAAAACAAGAGTTAATAAGTTACTTTTTTTTTTTTTTTCATTCATAGCCACAACAATCTTTTTTTTTAACACCCTTGGCCTGTAGTGTTAGCAATTCCTTGAAAATTTGTCGAATGGTAATGAAGAAGATCCTGGAAAAAAGAGCACACACAAGCATTAGCATACATATGGAAATCAACAAGTTTTGAAATAGAAAATGAACAAAAGAAGTCCCCAAGCAACCATTATACATCACTCTTACTTCATCTGAATCCTGATGGCAGGCTGTACCGTTACTGCTGGCGATACTTTCAAACTCAGCTGTGATGCCGTTAGTGTCTTCCTGAAGGCGCAGGTTGGAGAAACTATATGCAGGGGTCCTGAAATGTGCACAGAGATCAGCTCGCAGTGATATAAGGTTTGCGTTCTACACTAGTCTTTACCTCACCTGGTTCTGTCAGCCACTCTCCTGACTGCAAGAACTGCAGAGACGATGACTAGCAGGATGATAAGTGCTGCACCTGCACACACGAGGATCAGGACCAGCCTTTCTGTCTGAAAAACAGAATCTGATTTAGTCTGGGAAATACTTGGAAGGATGATCAAGCAGATAAATAGCAAGCCAGTTCTGTATTAATTTAATCTGCTTAAAAACAATGAAAACAAGCATCCATTTTCCTAAAATGGCAAGACAGTTCTGTATTTATTTAATATCCTTGATAACAGCACAATTTCCCTATATGGCAAGACAGTTCTGTATTTATTTAATATGCTTGAAAACAACAGAAACAAGCAGAAATTTTCTATATGTATGGCAAGCCAGTTTTGTATTTATTTAATATCCTTGAAAATGAGCATATTTTCCACAATATGGCAAACCAGTTCTGTATTTTTTTAATGTCCTTGAAAACAAACATCATTTTCCCCTAACTGGTTCTTGACTACACTGCATGAGTTGCAAACTGGGTCACACTAGTTTAACAAAGACTCCTACCAGTAAAACTTTTGTCAACTGGTGGCACTTTTGCTAAACTAGTTAGAGCACTAGTCAGAAATGTTGCCACACTAGTTGTCTAAAAGTCCCAACTAGTTGTTTTTTTGATGCACTAGTGGACCACTGAACAAAAGTAAACTACTGTGTCATGCAAGTTAACTAAAGTGTCAAAAATTCTTACATAGTTTATATGGCAAGCCCTTTGTGTATTTATTTAATATCACTGAAATCAAACAAGATTTTTGACACTAGGTTGCAACTACACTACACAAGTTACACATTTATTCACACTAGCTCAACAAACTAACTAGTTACACTTTTTTGCCAATAAGTGACACTTTTGCCCAACTAGTTGTAGCAGAAGGTCTACTAGTCAACACTTTTGTTGCACTAGTCCATAAAAGCCCCAACTAATTAGCCCACTAGTTGTAAACGAGTTGACTGTGTCATCCAAGTTCATTAGCAGGCGTCCGGAAACCTTACATGTTCACACGACACAAATAATCTTACTAATCGATATGAGCACTAGTGAATAGTGTAACTTAAATATTCAAATAGTCGACTAATAAACTCTAAAATGTTCACTAATCGACTACGTTGACATGTTTTTGTCCTTACTAGTTAACTAGTGTGCCAAAGGATGTCAAAAAGTCAACTAATGCAACTTAATTTGATCTTCGTTTTTACTTAGTCAACATTTTAGATGCAAGTGAGCATTTTTTGGCACACTAGTTAACGGGTAAGGGTCAAAAACCTGTTGACTATTAAACATCAGTGAACTACTGAAATTTTTTAGTTGCATTAATCGACTAGTGCACAAATTGACAAATATTAGTCAACTAGTAGTAATTTGTACTGACTGCTTAAAATGTACAGACTTTTAGCTCTTACAAGTTAACTTGTGCAACACCATTATCAACTAGTTTAATCCAGTGGTCAGTTAGTGTGTTAAAAAGCCAACTAGTTTTTCAGCTAATAGTGGAGCCCAATGGTTGCCTAGTGGGACTTCTGCTCCAAAAAGTTGGACAAAAGAGCCACCAGTTGACAAAAAGTGTTATTAGCAAGAATGTTTGTTGAACTAGTGCTGGGGTCTGCAACCTGCGGCTCTGGAGCCACATGTGGCTCTTCGGTCCCTCTGCAACGGCCCCAAGTTTTGACCAAAACTAACACAAAACAGAAGTTTATTGGTTGTTGTACCAACAACAAGAAATTAGTTTAAGCAGTTTTTCACTCATTTCTTTTGCCAACATGTGAATGAAAGTACTAACACAAGGAGTAAAACTTGTTTACATCTTGCTAGTAGTTTGTTAGCCACTTCTGTTAGCTCACTTCCAGTCTTACGGTGCGATCTTTTTCTCAAATCCACAAAATATTTTTGGGGGGGATTACATTTTAAGGCAAGTTGCTGAGAAGAAAGATGTTGAGTCAGCTTGATAATAAAAACTAAAGAATAAAACCAAGTCAAAGTAAATGGAATTGTTTATTTTCATTTAAAATGTATATTATGTATCCAACAAACTGGTCTAATTTTTAACTTTATGTATTTATTACTTCATAATAGGATACTTTATGAATTGTTTCCACAATTAAAAAGAACACTCGCATATGCCTGCATACTTAAACGTTTGAATTTTTATAAAATTGGTAAAAAAAAAAAAAAAATTCTTCTATACATAAACCCAGTCTTTTCTTTTGCCATAAAATATAAAAGTATAAATAAATGTTTATAATAATTTTGTATTTTTGTTTCATAATATCACACCTACTGGCCGGGAAAGCCCCCTCCAAAGGCTTGAAGTGGCCCATGGGCCACCAGTTGATAATCACAGTTTGAGCAGGTTTTGTGGCTCCATAGACATTTTATTTAGTGCGCGAAGGTTAAGATGGCTCTTTTGATCATAAAGGTTGCAGACCCCTGGGTGTTA
Source organism: Nematolebias whitei (assembly GCF_014905685.2). Lineage (NCBI taxonomy): Eukaryota > Metazoa > Chordata > Actinopteri > Cyprinodontiformes > Rivulidae > Nematolebias > Nematolebias whitei. The sequence goes on along the minus strand of NC_056519.1, from coordinate 14,667,601 downwards.
AAATTGACACTTGATATCAAAAAAAGAACCACAGCAGAGTGGTAAATCCACTCACCAGTGTGTCAAAGTGTGTGACTGAAGATGTTGTCTTGCCAGGAGGTTCAGAGCTGGGTTTAACCCCACACGGTTGAATAACTGTCGGGACTTGGAGATGAGGTGTGAACCCCCCCTCACACCTGTCACTTGGAACCTTTCGGTACCTGCAAACACATTGAGAATGGAGCCGGGTGTGAGCGAGCATTACGCAAAAAAACAGGACTTTAATGTTAGAAAGTTGACATGGTCACCCTGCAGTCAGAAGCTCATCCTCCTCTCCATTCAGACAGGCGTCAAGGGTTTTATTTGCAGCGACCGGTTGTCTCACGCACTCCGAGGTGTTCACATGACGATAGTAACCATAGTCACTATTTCCAACGAGAAGGGCAGGTTATATAGTTTAAGTCTGCCTTTATAGTGAGGCTACATTTTCCATTTTAGAGCTTAATGATGAGATAATGTCCATGACATAGGGATGCACGATATTATCGGCATGGTATCGGTATCGGCCGATATTAGCGATAAAGTTAAATATCGGACACTGGCCATTCCATCAAAATAACTCACCGACATAAAAGGCGATGTCTACCTACTCTGATCACGGCGGGAGAGGAAGAAGTGAAAACGTCAGCGGTGTGGAAGTTTTTTAAAGTGTCAGAAACTGATAGCAGAACTGCTTTTTGCAATGACTGCCCAGCGTCAGTGATGCGAGGTAGAGCGAAAACGAAGTCCTACAACACTTCAAACCTAAATAACCGTCTCAAGAACCACCATTCTGACCACTATGATGAATTCATTGTGGCCAGAAACGAAAGCAAGAGAGCGTTCAACCACGAAGAAACAAAACCTCACCAGCAGTCCATTCTACAAGCTTTGGACAAAGCAAAAAAATACAGCCGCGACCACCCGAGGGCAAAAGGCATCACTCAGAAACCGATGTAGTGTATTGCTCTGGATAACCAACCGTTTTCATTCGTTGAGGATATCGTATTCCGAAGATTTTTGGACTATGTTGAGCCTCGCTACATCGTCCCTAGTCCGAGATACTTTTCTGACGTAGCCTTATCTGAGTTGCAAGCCGTCATTTCCGACGTCATTGAGAACTAACTAACCGATAGCACTTGGGTGAGTTTTACCACAGACGTTTGGACATTAGGTGTTAGCCGTGTTAGCATGATTAGTCTTACGGCACAATGGATAGACAAAAAGTTTGAACTTAAAAAGGCTGCCCAGAGCAGAAAAAGTTGTGTAGTCTCTGTAAGTAGGTCTAGGGAAAAATATCGATATTGATATTGGTTATCAGCCAAATAAGTTTTAACATATTGGCACATCGGATATTAGCCAAAAATCCAATATCGTGCATCCCTACCATGACATATTAGAAACATTCTGGTGTACCATATGTAGTCCTCCCTGGTGCATGAGCAGGGGCTCTGCTTCTTGCTCACTGCAAAGTTCCTGCCATTTCTGCAGAAGGACTGCTTCTTTAGCCTCCTGTAAGTCTCCTTCAATCCAAGGACGCAGCCGTTTCTCTCCGAATCTCCTCCTGTGGAATGAGCTAGCCACTCTTCATAGTCTCGAGCATTACCTGGAAAAGTAAACGGCCTTTTATGAACAAACGTCCTGCTTGCAACTGGAACCGGTGCAGCCAACGTGCTGTCGTTTACACTGTCTGGTAATGAGGCTCTGGAAGTCGATGGTGACGGCCACCCACATGGGCTGTCCGTCTTCCTCTGGACGGAAGCCCCACACGCTGACGCTCATGGCCTTGGTGCCAGGCTCAGACGCCAGGCCGGCGAAGAAGAACGACTGCTCGGTGAAGTTATACAACTTCCAGCACTGGCCTTCATCAGTGGAGAACCTGAAAACATCGAAACAATTCGAACCCAAATTATTATTGAGCTTGTATTTATATTCTTTAATTGGGCTTGAAGTAAAGAATATTTTTAAGTACTTGATGGTCTTGACTTGTCCTTTATGGTGGGCCTCCACAGCCACAAGGAGACCCCCAGAGTCCAATAGGCTGTAGTGGTGAGGGCCCCTTAATGTCCCCCTCCAGTTATACCCCCCATCAGAGGAAACGAACACATCTGGGTGTTGAGATGAGGACAAAGAATCTCCTACAGTGCCTGGTAAAAACAGGAGTTAAGAAAATGACTAGTAATTACAAACTGACTTGTTTGGAGGAAAAACGTGGGTAAATTTTAATTAACTTACCGTGAGCGATAACAAGACCAATGGCAGTTGGTTCAGACAGAGCCAGCATAGGTACTATCCTGTTATTACGACTGTGTTCTCCGTGAATATGAAGGTTGCACTTGGAATAAAAATAAACAGATGTTTAGGGAATGTGACCGAATTTTTGAGGACTTAATTAGATTTTTTTTTTTTTTTGACCGAACACACCTTCTTGACATGGTCTCCACAGTTTACATTGTCAGGTTTGTTGAGTTGCCTCCATGTTCCTCCTCTATTAAAGGAAATGACAGATCGTACATGGCCATCTGTAACAAAACGGAGAAATTAAAAGTGAAAAACAAAGAGAGGAATCCTGTTCTAACAATAACTGTCATGACAGGGAAATACTCCTTAATGTGAGGTCAAAAATGTAACGAGCTGTCCTAAAATCGCATCAGCGTTTAAGGCAGACATGGGCAATGTAAGGCCCGAGGGCCAAAAGTGGCCCTTGGACAATCTCCATCAGGCCCCCAATGTCCTTAGTTCAAAAGAAAACCACCTTTTTTTTAAATACAGTAGTCCCTTGCTACTTGGCGGTTTGACTTTCTCGGACTCAATCTATCGCGGTTTTTCAAAGTAAGCATGGACATGACACGCAATTGATGGATGGATGAGCCGCACGATCAGCATGGAATTTTTATTTCAAATAAATTATTTTAAATTATTTAGCACCTGCTGCACGTGTGTGCAGCTCACAGCTGCAGGAGAAGCTTCCTCCTGCAGCATGTCAGGATCTCTGCTCTGCAGTGGAGAAGTGGGCGTGGCCACTAATATTCTAAACATTGTTTAGAATCTCTCTCTCTCGCTCTCTCTCAGGCATTTTGTATTTAATATGCCAGTATTTAACCTAAACGCACCACTATTTAATATACCAGAGGGGCTCAGGTTTGCAAAGTTGCATGTGAACAAACCACAAGACTTCTGGAACAAGTTGGTTGAATAGACAAAAATGTTCACCAACTTCTCTGTCTATAGAAAAGGAAAAACTCACCAACGTCCAGTTTGTTGGTGAGATAGACACCTCTCAGTGATGTGATGTTGGTGAAGTCACTCTTCCTCTGTCCATCAAACAGGTGGCGCTCCAGTGACTTGGAGAACAAGATGCCTCGGTCGTCTGAAGTGTACATGGTCCCAAAGTAGGTGTCTGGCAAAACAGATAGTTTAGTAGGTTGTGTCATCTTAGAAGAGTCTTAAAGAACATAAAATGAGATACTCAGTCTTAAGTTATGAGTTTAAAACTGGAGGAGCGCAGTTTAGAAACTAATATAAAAAAAAGTCCAGTTTCTGTGAAAATGCAGTGAAGACAAGGAGCTAATCGGAGTTGTTAAAGTTAAAAGAAACAAAACACAAGCTAAAAGCTAAAGGAGCAGAACACTAGTTAAATGCTAATAGGTGTTTAAAAAAATAGCTGAAAGAAGCAAAAGGCCAGCTCAACGTAATGACAAGCAAAAGGCTGACTAATAGTAGCAAAAGGTAGCTAAAAGCTAAATGTAACATAATGATGGCTAAAACTTAAAAGTAGCAAAAGGCTAAAAGCTAAAAAGTAAAACAGGTTAGCTAGAATATCAAACTAGCAAAAAGTGTGTAGCTTAATCCTAGCTAAATGCTTAAAGTAGCAAAAAAGTGAGCTAAATGTTGCAAAAGGTTTGCTGAAAACCAAAAGTAGCAGCAGCAAAGGTCTATCTAAAAGTTGTAAAGTGCTAGCTTAAAGTAGCTGAATGATGGCTAAAATTAGCAGAATGGTAGCTAAGAGTAGCAAAAGCTAGCTAAAAATATCCTAAGGAGACAAAAATAGAGCGAGTATGCTGAAATAGATTTCAAAATGTTATCATTTTCAGGGAATTGAAGCGATGTCTGTTTTCTATAGGGGAAAAATAATAAAGTTAAATGTTTAAAAATATATAAAAGTTACAAAAAAACAAAAGCCATAGCATCCACCTCTTGAATTAGTGGAACATTGAAGTTTATGAATGGCTAAAATAGCAAAAATTACTCAGAAGTAATTTGATTGTAAATAAGGTGTGAAAAAGAAAATCAGGAAAACAATACTTTTACAGATGCATTATGGGGAATGTAGGATTCAGTGTTTTTGCACCTAGATTAATGATTAGCAGCTGCTGACACAAACTTTTTGACATGACCATCATCAGCATCAAGTCCATCATCAACCGTTGTATGCGTGAAGCTCACACACACACACACGTCAGCTAAAAGCATGAAGGTCGAGCCCAGTTAAGGGAGCATGCACGTTCTCGTGTCACGCCCAGATCCACTCCTCCCCTACAGCTAAGAATGATAAAGCCCATCTGCCCTCAGATCTCCTCTGTGTACACCTGCAGTTCAAAGGCGCCGTTTTGACCAGAGCAGCGCAGCCATGGGGGTGAGGGTGGGGGGTGAGACATGAAAGTGAGACAGAAGGATACAATGAATGAGAAGATCAGAGAAAGAAGCTGGAGCTGAATACACAGATGATTTGTCAGCATCATGGAACTTGTGGAACCAGTTGGGCCTTTCCTGTCAAGCTTTTCTGTTCCTTTAAAAAAAAAAAAAAAAAAAAACAGCTGAAAGAGCCATAAACTGTCGTATTTGTCCCACACCTCCTGGGTTGTCCACATGCATGAAGAGCATGTCCTCATCCCCGTCCAGGATGGAGTAAAACTGCAAACACAAACATCAACAGAAAGTGAGCACAGAAGCAAACTAAGAACCGCAGATTGTATGGGTGTTTTTTTTTAATATTTTATTTTTATGTCTTATTTTGATCTCTTACACAATCAGGGTTTAATAATGGTGTGTTTGCGGTGTCAACACAGCGTGTGTGCGGAAGTTTCATCAGAGCAAGTGTTGATAAATAGAAAATGAGAAACGTTGACATTTATTTAAAGAACACATATTTAGGTTTAAATAAGCAGAAATGAGCACAGAAATCATGAAATTAGCAAAAATGGCTGAAAAGTAGCTGAAAAGGCAGAAGATTAAATTGCCAGAATGAGGTGAAATGAGCTTAAAAAGGGTGGAATTAGCTGAAAAAAAACAACCTAAAATAGCAAAAAAACAGCTAAATAGTAGCTGAAATTGTAGAAAAAGCTGAAAGGACCATAGCAAGCTGAAATTACCATAAAAAAGTTAATTAGGCTGAAAGTAACAGAAGTTACCAAAAAAAAAGTAATTTATTTGAAAACGGCTGAAATTAGCTAAAAAGGTAGCTGAAAAGCAGCTTAAATTAGCAAAAGAAAGCAGAAAGAACATGTTTGCCCAATTGGGCTTAAAGAAGCAGAAATGAGCATAAAAAAGTGAAAATTATCTGAAAAAAGCTGAAATTAGCACACAAAACAACCCAGCTGCAAAGTAGCTAAAATGGCAGAAAAAAGCTTAAATTGCCATAAGGAAGTGGAGAGAGCACATTTTGGCTGAATTAGGCTGAAAAACATTGAAATGAGTGCAACAAATATAGAATTAGCCCCCCAAAAGCTAAAATTAGCCTAAAAACAGCTAAATAGTAGTTGAAATTGCAGAAAAAGCTGAACCGCAGAAATAAGCTGAAGGAGCATAATAAGCTGAAATTAGTAGAAATAAGTTAGAAGCACAAAAATGTTCTAGTTAGCAGGAAGGATCTGAAAGGAGCCCAAAACAGCTGGAAAAAAAAAACCCAGCAGAAATTAACTGTTTTTTTTTTTTAATTTGCACAAAGCAGCTGAAAGAAGCTGAACCAGAACAAAAAGTGAAAGGAGCAGCAAAAGGTTGTAAACAGATCTAAAGATTTGAAGGATGTCAAATGAGCTCAATCCATTTTCTTTGGAGAAAAAAAAAATGGCTGAAAAGGCTAAACATTACAAAAAGCTAAAGTTGCAACAAAACCAAAAGTACCTGAGCTGAACGTTTTGATAAATGATTTGTTGAAATAGCTTAAAAACTGTGGAACAAGAAAGATGCTGAAAACGCATACGCAAGAAAAATGGATGGCAATAGTGAATGCTTCATAAACATTCACAAAAATAAAAGTATTTGCACATCAAACACTGAAGCCTTTTATTCTGTAATGTAAGAAAACATAAATCTTTACTGTAATTATGGGACAGTTCTTTGCTTTCACTGCAAAAACGGAACAGAAGGAGCTGATGGCTGATCTCACCTGCTCAGTGGAAGCAGAAGGCAGGAGGGCTTGACTGAACGAATCTCCCTGGTCTGATGAGAAGTACATGACACGAGGAGACCTCTAGCAGGAAAACAGTTTGTCATCAGAGACTAAATCTCTATTCATGATTCAATCAGAGCTGCTTCTTGGGGACAATCTAACGAGACGTGCAGGAACGTGTTTCTGGACAGTTCTTACCGAGTCCTCCATCACAGAGAAGAAGAGAAAAGCTCCGATGTAGCCAAAACTGTAGATGTCCTCATGGATGATGGTGAAGGTTCTACCCAGATCCTTTGTCCTCTTCAGCAGTAAATCTCCTCGCTCTTCTGCCTCAACTACAGTCGACAATTGTGCTCAGTCGTGAAGCTGTACGACGTTTAAACTCACGACGACAGCAGTGTTTTATTCCTTGTATGTAACCTGATGCAACTAAAAGTTTAAAATAATTTGATGCTTTATGCTTAAATTAACACTTTTTTAATTTCTCGCTGCTGCAAGGCAAAGACGGCTGGATTATGTGTTTATGTGTCTGTCTGTTAGCAAAATATCTCATGAAGCACAGGACAGAATTTAATAAAATTTACAGAAATGAATGACTGGATGGACATCTACAAATGATGAACCTTTGGAGTCTACACAATTCAAGTTAATCATCAAAGCCTATTAATATTAGAAAACGCTAAAATAACTAACTCGGCCAGTTTTACTGATGCTGAGCTAAAATTTGGCGTGGTAGTAGCTGAACGTTGTCTCCAACACATATTTTTAATGCAATACTTTGTGCAACATCTTTACATAATCTTTACATTGTTAGAGTGAGAAATATGCATTCCTTTAAATATTGCTAGGCCTTTGATTTTAGTTTTTATTTTATTCTTTGCTTTATTACTTTTTAGTCTGTTTTTAATGTTTTTTTCCAAACACATATAACAAATTGTTAAAAAAGGGAATACATTTGATAAAACTTTAATGTTCACATAAAACAAAAACATTCGGTCAGTCGCTTTTAATTTATTTTTTCGTTTACCAGTAGTTTTAGTTCTTGTGTGCTTTGCAGACTTTTTACATTCTATTAAAACCCTTGTTCCTTTTCTGTTTTGCGTGCAGAACTGACTGCCTCTCTATAATCGCTTCAGCTTAACTAAAAGAAAAGAAAAATCTGGTTTTGGACCATTTACTTTAATTTCCTGCATCGTATTAACCATATCAATGTGAACGATGCTGAAGTAGAGTGGATCCATTATTTATAAATTATTTATAAAGAAAATAAGTTGCAGAAGCTGACAATCACAGCAGAGGTTTTAAAAATCTAAATGATCCATTTTAGTCTGCTGTAAAACTAATAAACATTTTTCTGGATTGCATTAATAACTAGACAAATTGCATTTCCCATGAAAATGTAGCATGCGAATGCCTATTGTTTTCACATTTATTTATTATTACAGTTTCCTTAAAGTTTCTGTACGTTTTTTTTTTTTTTTTGCATCTTACTACTCCCATAGTTTTTGTGATATTTCAACAAATCAAAACATTCAGCTCTTTGAGATATTTAACCTTTTCTGCCATTTTCTTCCCCATTGAAAATTAATGTAGCTTTTTGAAACTTATTTCTGTTAATTCCATCTTGCTATGCTCCTTTCAACTTATTGCTGCTAAATTCAGCCATTTCTGGTATTTCAGCTACCATTTAGCTGTTTTTATGCTAATTTCAGCTTTTTCAGCTAATTCTACATTTTTTGCAAACAATTCAATTCTTTACAGCTAATTCAGCAAAATCATGTTCTACGCACTTCCTTCAGTTAAATTAAGCTTCTTTCTGCTTGTTTTAGCTACTATTCAGCTGTTTGTGGCAAATTGCAGCTTTTCTCAGATAATTTCAACTTTATTGTGCTAAGGTCTGCCGCTTTCAGCCTTAGTGGGCACATTTAAGCTCAGTTCACTTCCTTTTGGATATTTAAGCTTATTTTGAGCTTTCTTTAGCTACTATTCAGCTGTTTTTGGCTAATTTAAACTTTTTTCCAGATTATTTCAACTTTATTGTGCTAATTTCTACTTTTGTCAAGATTAGTGGGCACAATTAAGCTCAATTCACTTCCTTGTGGAAATTTAAGCTACTTTCTACATTTTTTTAGCTACTATTCAGCTGTGTTTGGGAAATTTCAGTTTTTTTAAGATAATTTCCACCTCTGCTTTCCTCTGGTAACTTAGGCTTGTTCGTCCTTTTCAGGTACATTTCAGCATGTTATTTTTAGCTCATTTCAGCAGGTTCTTCAGCAAGAAGCATTCACACTGCATTTTTGTAGGAAATGCAAATTCTTTAGTTGCTGAATGATTTAGCTGAAAGCTGCTAAAGAAGCTGAAGCCAGGCTGAAAAGTCTCAAAGCTAAATTGTTAATGCAAGCTGAATTTAAACAGATAACATTTACTGAAAGCAGGAAAATAAAAGTGGACAGCAGTAAAAAAACAGCAGAAATGTTTAGAAAATGCTGAAAGTAGCAGAAATATAGCAAATATAAACTGATATATGCAGAGAGAGGCAAAGTAAAGTTAAACATTTTGAAAAATAGTATAAAATAAACTGAAATGAGCAGAAAAAATTAAATTAGCACACAAAAAATGTAAACTGAGATTAACAGAAAGAGGCTGAAAGGAGCTTAAAAAGTGATTTGAAAGAATCACAAAGGACAGATATTAGCCATAAAAATAGCATGAAAAAAAGCTAAAATTAGCAGAAAATTATCTAAAAAGAAGCTGAAAAAACTGAATTTAAGAAATGGAAGCTGAAAGAAGCAAAAAAAAAAAAAGCTTAAATTAGCAGAAAGAAGCTGGATAACAAACAAACAAAAAATAATCTGAAATCAGCAGAAAAAGCTAAAAAGAAGCTGAAATTAGCACAAAAAGCTGAAGCAGAACAAAAGCTGGAATGAGCTGTAAAAGGTTTGAAGGAGAGCTCCATTCATTTTCAATGAGAAAAACATGGCAGAAAAAGCTAAATATTTCTAAAAGTACAAAATGCACAAATATCAAATGTCATAGCAGGATTATCTTGAATGAGCTGAACGTTTTGATACATGAGTTGTTGAAATAGCACAAAACCTGCAGAATGAGTTACATGCTAAAAAACATAATGAAGAAAAATGGATTTCAGTAGTGTGAATGCTTTATAAGCATTTACACCATAAATATATTTGCATATAAACATTGTTTATTTGGTCCCTTTTTTTTAAGTGGCTGTTGTTTCTTACCTGCATCTACTTGGCTGCAACTGAAGAACAAATTTATGCCTGCACCCCTGTAATGAAACAGGAAGTTCCAAACATCACATACTCGTTCGTTTCCAAATGTTGTTGCAAATAGTTTTTCCTGCCCGTTTCTTTTCTGCAATACATCGTACTCTGCACAGCAACACAGCCTGACGTTTCCTTGGTGTAATTAGTGCTCCTATCACTGATTGGATTCTGGTTCCTGTTTATTCTCACCATGAGAAAGAATGCACTCCATCATGAACTTTTGTCCACTTGGCACCAAAGTCCAGAGAGAGCCAAAGACCGCCCTGCAACACAGGAAACAGTGCTTGCTTTGACTCTAGTGTTCTTTATGTGTGAGGTAAGCGTGCGTGGCTGAGTGCTCAGAGACTCACGTCAATGCTGAGGGCCACCAGATAGTCGGGGTTGAGGAAGTGGTACGTGATCGGCTGAGCCAGGTGGAAGGGCAGCTGTATGAATCTGAACGTTGCCCCGGCATCTGTGGAGGTGAAGATGATCCCACCTGGATTGCCAAAAACAGGCGTGTCTGCAGTCAGTATCACCTGCAAAACAAAACCAAAAAAGAAAGAAAAATGATAATGATGACAGCAAGTTAACAAGAACTAACAATCTAGATTAAAATGTTTTTTGTAATTTTTTTTAGAAAGATCCTGTAGATTCTTTGGTGATTTTTTTTTTTTTGTTTCCATACAATGTTTTTATGAGTGCTGAATTACTCTTTGAGGATGTGCTTGTTTTCAGTTTTTGTTTCATTATAGTGGATGGTGTAACATGCTCTCATTAAGGAAAGTGGGCTCCAAATACCATCATGGTTATTTTTTTTTAATTTTATGAACTATGCCAAAATGCCATGATTTGATTAAATATTAAACTATTTTTTCCCTCTTTCGGCTGCTCCCTTCTTCAGGGGTCACCACAGCGAACTAACCCACAGGAAGACTTGGCAATTGTTTTAAAGCCCTTCCTGACGCAACCACAGACCACCGAGCTACCACAGCCCTTTGTGGAGCAGAGAGCTGCTATCCAGGGTACCCAGCGGAACAGATCATGGGGGTTAAGAGCCTTGCTCAAGGGCCCAGAGTGGGGCAAATAAGGGTTGAGACAGGTGTGAATGCTTCATCTTTCCAACACATCTTGATGTTGTCGGTCCGGGGAATCGAACCAGTGACATTCCGATCACAGGTCCACCTTCTCTAAAATCTGCACCACTTTGAGGGTCTTATATATTCCAACCTAAATATAATCACCTTCCATGATACGTTTATTGTTGATAAAATCAGCATAAAGAGATGCATATTACCAGTTGTATGATCTTGAGAGCATCCTGTGCTCCTACGTACCACAGTCTTAATGTGTGTACTCCATTCTGTCCAATTTATAGTTTAGAAAATGCAGCAACACTCTTAAAACTACAAGGCAGCAATTACAGATGTTCACCCGAGTCGGACTGAACCAACTCAAGCTGATGGATGGGGGCGTAGGACGTAGCAGTTTATAATAATAAATTCTTACTTTGTAACTAAACAAGTAAAATTAGAATCAGTGCTTTTGTCTTGTTTTTGTGAGCAATAACAGGTTTTAAGTCAAAAAATGAAGGAGAAGCTGCCTCACTCACTCCATTGAGGGAGCGAGCGAGCAGGCTGTATGCATGTACATGTGTATATATGTGTACAGTATGTGTGTGCGAAAGAGCGATCATGGATGCTGCTGAATTTACTCTAAAGTTAAATCAAATTTGTCATAGTCTGTTTTGAACACTAATATTCATGCCATAATACTTTAAACTATGTTGTAATGCTTACTTGTCAGGTGTCTTACTACTAATGAAATCTTGAAACCCATAGGTTCTACAATAGGGCCTACAAATTTCATAACAAACATCCCAGCTGGAGTAATCACTGTACAGCTCTTTCTTCTTCAAACGCTCTAACTTTTCAAAATGATGTTCTACACAGCAGTATTTAATTGTGTTTTCAGGTTTTCCTTGGTGTCAGTAATGTAGCTTTTTCTACTTTGATGCCTAAAACCCATTATGGACATGGCCACTCGACTAGGTCTGCTACAAACAGACACTTGCCACTACCAGCCTTTAAAATCTGTTATAGCCAGAGGTCATTTTTCACTTTATACTAAAGCATGGAATGACATTCATATAAAGTCCATCTCAACATTGGCGTTTTTTAAAAAGACTTGTGCGCGTCATCTGTTGGACACCTTCTTTTGCAATCACCGTTAGGTGTCTCCCGTGTATATGCTGCTATTCTTGTACTTTGCAATGTGGTATGTCTGTGTGTGTGTGTGATGTGATGCTGGATATCTGTGTGTTTTTTTTATGTTCTGCAGAACGGGAACCTGCTGTAAAACAGTAATTATGCTGAGCCAGGCCCGATGTCTTTTAATCTTTTCCTTTTTTTTTTAATTAATCATCTGTTTTGAATTTTATATTTCAGATGTGCCACAGTGAAATTCTGCCTATTATATTCCATCCCCTTAGGTCTGCAAGATTTCCCTTATGTATGAATTATGTTAAATATTTTATACACTGTAAAATTCTGAGAAAAATATTTCAGCCATGACACTTAGAGGATGAGGGGTGTGATGACGAGGACATGGTTGGAGTTGATTAGACGACACAAAGCTGTATTTTTAGTATAGAAGCACCATATGAGGGACCTCAAACAGCACTTGAACCATGAACCCATTTTCTGATTTGACCTACTTCAGAACCCTAAAGCAGTTCTCAGGTTTCTCGCAGTTATTTTCAAAGATGCCAGCACAGAAGCTCCTACCCATGCAATGCAAAATGTTAACTATAGCATTAACTCACTGAGCTTCCTGGTCCAACACTGACTCCAAACTCCTCTTTGATGAAGGTGTGGTTGATGCTCTGGGAGATGTCATGAAAGGACTTGCCGTAATCGGTACTGAAGGGGAAAACAAAAAGAAAAGCGTTTCGACAAAGTTCCACACAAAGAGCTGGATAAACCTGCAGGTCACATGGTGGCCCACCTCCTGTAAAGTCGTGACGAGCCTCCTTCGAGAAAAGAATCAAGCGGAGAGCTGATTGTTGACAACACCAGAATCACCTAAGAAATCCAACGAGTGTATGACAGGGATAAACAAAATGTTTTGTTCGCTCTTTCTGTTTTGCCATATGTTTCAGTGAAAGGAGCTTTAGGGGTCATTTGTCTTTGAAAACAATGGAGTGGAGGTGAAATGTTCATGTTTCAGAATAAGAGACACATGATACTCACTCCTGTGCCGTCGCCCACCCATGTGAGAATCACGTAGGAGCCATCATCGCCATTAAACCCTGTCTAGGAGGGAAAAACAGGCCAGAGAGGCTCAAACATGGAAACTTAGGCAATAATACTAAATCAGTTCTGTTAAATCCCTTTTGTTAACGCAACTTTCACTCCAGGGACCACCAAATAACTATTGTTGATGTACAACTTCATTTCCAAAAAACATTAGGACGGTGTGTAAAATGTATAGGAAAACAGATTTCAATTATTTGCATATCTCAAAAAAATAAATAAATCACATTTTAATCACAGGGAAACAAAGTATACATGATTACATTTAACCTAAGAAACTGTACCATTTCTTTGGGGATGAATTTTAAGCGTTATGACAATAACACCTTTCAAAAAAGTTGGGACAGGAATGTCAAAATAAAGTAAAAGTACATTTTATAAATAAGAAACTACTAGAGGAGTATTTTGCATCATATTAGGTTAACAGCAGTGGTGTAATCTACGTGATACTGGGGTACACATACCCACTAGAAAAACTTAAGAATTTCAGTATACCCACTTTAAAGTACCCAGTGATACATGACATGTCATTAGTTATGTGTTACTGATACATTAAATGGCAGTTAAACCCTTCTGTAACAATCTTATCGGTAAGCAGCGCTTTGCTTTGATACAGTTTTATAAATTCTATAACATGTTTTTAATACAAATAAAACTGTTGTACAAAGTTTGTTGTTTATTTATTCAAATATAAGTATCAGAGAAAATTGGAAATGTTCAATATGCTTAAAAATCTAAATAAATTGACAATTACATTGTACTAACCAGTGTACTTTGGTTTATACCCACTACAAAAATGTACAGTAGACTATACCACTGGCTAACAGCAACAGGTCAGTAAAACGAGCATTTTAGAGAGGCTGAATCTTAAGGACAGGCAGAAAATTGACAGTCTGCGAAAAACTGCAACTATATGAAATAAAAAAAATAATGTTCCTCATTGGGAAAATTGGAAAGACTTAGAATATTCTATCATCTTCAGGTCATAAAATCATCAAAAGATTTCAAGAATCTGTAAAAATCTCCAAGTTAAAAAAATGAAGACGTAAAGTCAGCATAGTGTCCTTTGGGTCCTTTGCATTTAAAACAAGTCTGTTCAGGACATGGCTGCATGGGCTCAGGAACAGCCACTGAAGAAGACTTCATTGTGACATCCACAAATCCTGGTTATGCCTCTCTCGTCCAAAGCAAAAGCCATAAACGCCACCATTTTCTCTAGGCCAAAATTAAAATGGACTGAGGCAAAACAAAAAACTGTTCTGTTGTCGGACAAATCTAAATTTGAAATTTGTTTTGATCCCACAAACATCACATTAATGGGATTATCTGGTTTGTTATTAGCACATAGTTCAAAATCCTGCCTCTATGATGGTATAGGGGTGCATTAATCTCTATGGCACGGACAGCTTATACATAAAGACATTATCAAAGCAGTAAAGCACATGCATGTTTTAAAACAAGACATGCTCCTTTCCAGCAGTTAAACAGCTAAAATATCAGAAAATGAGACACTTCCCCAAGTGGTCTCTTCAGTTCTTAGACATTTACAGACAAGGAAAGGATATAGTTTCTTATTTTAAACACGTGTGTTTATGCATCATCATGAAATGTGGGAAACAATTATTTTTGCACAACCTTTGTCGGAATTGGGATTTTAATTGTCTGGCTAATATGTAGCTGATAAATAAATAGTACATTTCCGCCTAATAGTCAGTAATCCCACAGGTTTTGATGTAATATTATATTGCTCAGACTCAAATAGTTGGATTACTCATTAACAGGATGACGCTTGAGATATCACAAGGAGTCAAACCCATCTTACCTCATGTGTGTTGTCATCCAGAACCTCGTGTTCGGCCGGGGTGAGTGGGATGCGACAGGAGGTGAAAGCATGACCCTGAGAAGAGTTCCCAGTGTTGGATGAGCTGCTGGTTTCCCTTTCGGGGCGGTTTTTGCCCCGAGTCCGATGGAAAGTCACCGATTTCCCCCACCGGCCGCTGCTCTCCGCGCCCAGAAGACAGAAAGGGAGCAGAACGCACCCCACAATAAGGACCCCAGTTTTCCAGAACATATCTAAACACCCCCCCAATGGGAACTATGCCTTCCAGCGACAGATGTGCCGGAGTCCGTTAAAGGTGTTGCGCCCTGAAGGCAGGAGTGGGGGGTTGGGAGGCGCTCGGACCCGTCATTAACATAAAAAAGTGCTGCGTTAAGTGGCGCCTCCACCGTCAGCAGGTGCTTTGGCCCGCATCCATGTGACCTGCAGGGAGGATTAACACTTCAGCAAGAGATGTGAAACCACATTTTAAGAAAAGGAAGAAAAAAAAGAGAAATGGGGGATTTTTAGAGACTTAAACATGCGCTTGATGATGCGTCGTGCGCAAATTTACACAGAAATTACAAAAATAAGTGCTCCAAAGTTCTTGACACTCTTCCGAATTTTCCATATTAGAATGATAGATGTAGCATAACAGGATCGATTTTTCAAGGGAGTGAGATTAACGTGTTTTCACGTCTGCTGCCTCCACCCGGCTGTGCCAAAGTGCCGCAGGAGACTTTTACGCACACGGTTTTACGCTTGTATCAGCAGCACTGAGTGACTGAAATGTTTGAACATGAAGTTGCAAGAGTGTGTTTAAATATTTCACAAAATATGACAGTGCTGCTGCTGACAAAACACTGGATACCCTTAATTCATGTGTTGCGACAGGCCTGATTTTATCTATCTATCTATCTATCTATCTATCTATCTATCTATCTATCTAT
>NC_056519.1:14602377-14651833 GCF_014905685.2 Nematolebias whitei | reverse complement strand
TATCTATCTATCTATCTATCTATCTATCTATCTATCTATCTATCTATATATCTATATATCTATATATCTCTCTATATATCTCTATATATATCTCTCTATATATCTCTCTATATCTCTCTCTATATATCTCTCTCTATATATCTCTCTCTATATATCTCTCTATCATAATGAGGGAAGATTAATTTAGGAAATTTACTCATTTGGGCATGAATGAATAATGAATTACTTTTGGCTTTTAGATGTTTGAATAGTATACAGGCTCAAATATTTACTTCAGTGTGTTTGTCTGAACGATCTAAATTGTTTTAACTGGATAAGGGAGAAGCTTTTTATATTGTCATTGTGAACATGATTAACTGGTAGTTTCTCTTTGTCAGCATCAACTTGTTTTTGTGGCAGCTTGACTAAAATAAGAAGTATGTTTAGATGAATCAAGGTCAAGATCAAGGTGTCTTTACTGTCATTCACATCGCATGTGGTACATGAGGTGGAACGCACTATGTCTTTCAGTGGCTTTTAAACAGTGTTAAGTGTCAAGCATGGGAGTGGTAGCATCATGCAGTGGGATTGTTATGCACTGGTATTGGCATTGCACAGAGTAGATTAGATAATATAGAAGAACAACTGTCATACTCTTCAGATTGTTCATCCAATACTTCCTTTTAAACTCATAGAAGTTTTATGTGGTATATTCCTTTCACCCTGGAAAAAAGCACCCACTTCGGATGTTATCCATTAAATGGCCGTTATTAGTTATCATCCCCATACTTTCAGACTGCCCCTCCTCTACATCCTAGGTTTACATGTACATTCTTATCGTTGATAATATGGTCATGTGGTTAGGTTAAGACTAAGAGTCAAGGGTCTGGGGGTTAGGTTTAGGGTCAGAGTTAGGTTAAGGCTCACGGTAAGGGGGTTAAGTTTAGAGTCAGTGGTCTGGGTCAGGTGTAAGGTAAAAAATAACAGCTCAAACAAATCCTTAAAAGCCCCTAATTAATCTGACATGCTCACCTGCGAAGGGTGTATGCAAACTCCTGACAGCAGCTGTATTTATACATGTAACTGGGATTTGAAATGGTGTGGTTGTTTTTTTTTTTTTTTAAAGGTATTTAATTTATGATAGGAAATACTCCAAGTATCTCAAGTATGAATTGGACAGTGGAATATGTCCTGATGGCGCTCACTAAAAAGCCACCAAAACAATAGAATGCAACCCGTTTAGTGACTTGTTAATAAGCTAGAGTATCATTCATAAAACATGCTATACCAAAGCATAAAAGGCCTCATGGCTCACCTCAGATTTCTCTTGGTATGCCTACGTGAGTCTCATAATTATCAGCCCTGAAGAAACATCCGTTTTAACCAGAGAGCCATTCGCTGCCAAAACGCCTCGTGAATGATTAGGTGCTGAAGGACTTTGTTGAAGAAGCTGAAATTGAGCTGCCAAAGTAAAAAGAAGCAGAACACTAGCTAAAAGTTCAAAGTAGTAAGCCTAGATAAAAGTAGTGTATACGAGTGATGGACGAAGACTCTCCTCACTTTATTAGACTTATATTATTTGTTTTGCACTCTGTAAAGCAGCTGGTCAGTTTACTGACCAGCAACAACTGTATTAATGTATTCCCCCTTTAATAATCCAAACTCGGTCACTGAATCCGTTAATTACAGAGAATTCTATACCGTAACATGAATATTCATCCAAATGAGGAGACCAAAATTGTCTTTGACGTTTTATTACAAAAATAATTCAACGACGAATCAACAGCAATAAACAAATTGAACAATACAAAAAATAAACGATAATAATTTGGAAAGTAACTTGTTTGAACAACAATAATGAACAATCTAAACAATAATTAATCAATCAAGGATTAATTATCTTTTGTCTAGGGCAAAGATAACTGTTTGATCAGGAATTATTTTGGCTTTTTGTACACGCACAAACAGCCAAAGTTGAACTATTTGATAGTTTGCTTTGGATTATGGTTGAGAGAAGTTATTTGATGTGATGAGATCAAGTCATTTATTAACATTAACACATATTCAAGGCAAAAGCCAACCTAAAGGTCAGAGGTCAAAGGTGCACACCTTCATGCTACAAAAGCTAAAAATAGAATGTGAAAACAAAAATAAAGTGGATATTGCAAAGAGGAAAACAAATTTTCAATATATATTTTTATTAAGCAAATGTTTGTAAATAAAGGTTAGTTTAAAAAATAAAAAGCTAATATAACCTAATGTAATGATACTCATCTCCTAAATGAGCGGAATGTTTTGACATTTGAATGGCTGAAATAGCACAAAGTATGCAGAATTAGATTATTGTGCAGAAATATAAAACAATAACTGTTACAGCTAAATGTTTTTTTTATTTTTAAAGAGTATTATCTGTAAAGAGGACAAGCTGAAACAGCACATTTACCTCTTAAAAAGAGCACACTTCAGTTGGTGACAGCATCAGTTTATTTTTCGTCACACAGCAAAGCTAATAAACTTCTGCATGAAATCAGCCGAGTTATCAGAGCTGCGTCATGAGGATTTGTCAGAAAGTGATGATTCACTGCAAATTTAGTGAACCTGATCCCGGTACTCCCATGTCCCCACCTTCCTCCACTTTATGTCTAATGTAAATAAAAAAAGGTGCTGGGCAACACAAACCAAAAGATTTCAATAAACGCTGACATCCTGCTTTCCCTGTACCGTCATTCCTTGGAATTGCTTCACTCTCATAAAGACATTTCATTTGTAAGGAAGCTGTTGTTGCACAACTGATTTTTCCTTCAAGGGCCGTTTTGTTTTGTATTTGCAAATAGTTCTGACTCTGTCGGGACCTGTCGATCATGTGGGCTCAGTAAGCATTTATTACTGTGTGAACGTTTATGAAGCATTGTGATCCTTTTTTTTTTTTTTTACGTATGTTTTTCGGCATCTTTCTCGTTCCACAATTTTTGTGCTATTTCAGAAAATCACACATCAAAACGTTCAGCTCTTTCAGGAGAAGGGTGATAAGACTTTTGGTATTGGTGCAACTTTAGCTTTTTGAAATATTTAGGCTTTTCAGCCATTTTTTTTCTCATACAATGAATTAATCTCATTTTAAATCCTTCAAATCTTTAGATCTATTTACAACCTTTTACTGATCTTTTCACATTTTGCTCGGGTTCAGCTTCCTTGTGCAAATTTAAACTTTTTTCAGCTACTTTCAGCTGTCTTTTGTTCCAGCTGTTTTGTGCTCCTCTTTTCGTTTCTTTATGCCAATTACAACATTTTTGTCCTAATCCTTTTCTGCTAATTTCAGCTTGTTATGCTCTTTTCAGATTATTTATGCAAGCTTCTGCTATTTCAGCTATCTAGCTGTTTTATGCTAATTTTAACTTTTTCAGCTAATTCCACACTTTTTGCAAAATTTTCAACTTTTTTCAGCCTAGTTCAGTAAAAATGTGCTCTCCACCTCATTCTGGTAATTTGAGGTTTCTGCTTTTTCAGCTACTTTTCAGCTGTGTTTTGCTAATTTCAGCTGTTTTCACATAAATTCAAATGTTTTTAGGTAATTTCTGCTAGTTTTAGCCTAATTAACTTCTTTCTGCTAATTTGAGCTCTTTATGCTCCTTTCAGCTTATTTCTACTAGTTTTAGATTTTTCTACTTTTTTTTAGCTGATATTCAGCTGTTTTATGCTAATTTCAGTTTTTCCAGCTAATTCCATTTGTTTAGCTCATTTCAGCTTTTTCTGCATCCTACTGGTAGTTTAAAAGGTTATTTCTGACTGTTCAGCTACTTTTATTTTTTATTTCAGTTCTTTTTAGATAATTTCCCAATTAAAAAAATATTTCTGCTTATTTAAACCAAATTCAGCAAACCTGTTATTTCTGTTTCTTCTGCTAATTTAGGATTGTTCTTCCATTTCAGCTACATTTCAGCATGTCTTTTTAGCTAATTTCAGCTGTTTTTCAGCAAGTTCTGCAATAATAATTCACACTGCATTTTCGCAGGAAATGCAATTTCTCTATTTTTTGTATGCGTTTTAAACTTCCCTAGCGGGTCTGTAATACATCTGAGCTGATTAAAAACCATTTCAACAAGCATTTAATTCAGAAAAACACATTCAAGATTTAGTGCAAATAATTTAGTAGTGCCGTGTTTGTTTAAAAGTCTGTAGCTGCTCTGAGATCAGCTGCAACAGTTGGTTTTTCATGATGATCTTTTTACGGTGCAGTCCAATGAGCCGAGCTTTACGAATCCCTTAAGAGCCAACGTTTTTGGTCGGAGACCGTCCCCGCAGGTGGTCGCAGGAGGGGAGCTGCCTCTGTGTCTGATGGTTCAGTTCGTTTATGTAGCGGTGGTCCGGGGAGTACATGAGCCCACCGAAGGAGTCAGTCAGTCCATAAATGACTGCGAGGACATAAAGTGCCATTCCAATGGCATGCAGCTTCAGAACTGCTGCTGCGCCGACCATGATGAAGATCTTCTGCCTGGAACAAGAACAATAAGAGTTTTACATGTTTCTACAGGCTTAACTCTGAAAGTCATAATTAATTAGTCAAGTTAATCAAAGCACTTTTTAAAGGAATGAATCAACTGCCTTTTATGCTTGAGTTTAAATTACAATCTCATTATGAGAATTTGTCATTTTGGTCACATCTTATAAATGACGCCACACATGATCTCATGCTATTTTATGTTATCTCATTAGATGAGCTAGAGCTCAGAGTATGTGTTGAGGATGACCCTCAGCTACCACCACAGCAAAGTTAAGCTCAGTATCTGAAAAGCTGACTGAGATATAGCTTATTTTGATGTTTGCAAATTCTGATTCGCTGTGGCGGCCATACTGAACTGGGCTGACTCAAAATGTAAATTAATTATAGATGTACTTTCAGTGATCATTTCTTTAAAGTTTCATTAAAATCCGTGTTTCATGAAATATTTTGCTAACAGACGATCACAGCTTACATGCATTGCCAAACCCATTGCTTCTCTTTCGACGGTGGGCGATAACTATTTGTTTTCAGCACAACAATCTGATGTAAAGATAAAGTAAAATGTTTTATTTACAGATATGCTGAACAGGAACCAACCTGTAGCAAATTAAATGGTGAGTTCAAGAGCCATCGGAAACTATACTACTAACCACTTTACACATCGACTGTAGCTACGTTTTGCCAACACGTGTTTAAGTTAAGAGTGTTTAATTCACAGAAAAGCTAAAACTAGCTTAAAAGGTGTATGATGAGAACCGCTAAGTATTTCGAGTTAATGAAAACTTGAGCAAATGTCGATGGTTCGGATAGCCCGTAAAGTAACAGAACGATAAAACGGAAGAACACAAAGAAAGTGAGTGTAAAAAATACGTTAAACCAGTCTTACCAGCAGTTAGTAGATAAAATTTGAAAGCAAGAGGCACTTTGAAGTTTTTTTTTTTTTTTTCAATTATTATTTATCTTTACGCTTTGTTTAGAAGCGACGTGAAGTTCGAAAAACAGGGACGGCAGCCTTGCAGACACACAGCTTGCATTCCAGGATTTAGACGGTGGTCTCCTTCTCACTGCTCGCGCTACTACGGTCTGTTTATGGCGTCATAGACTGAGCTACTTCCTGGCTTAGGTGGGAGTTCCAACTGGTTTTTTTTTATGAGGGTGGTTAAATGTAAGCTTTTTGTACACTCATATCACTAGTGAGTCATTTCAACAGTAGTTTCAAAGTGATGAGCGTATTGTGTAAACGTTTTAAATCAATGCTTCATAGTGGAAGTGTCAAGAAAGATCTAGCTGAACTGAAAATTGTCTTTAACAACACAAATTTAATAGGATATTACTGATGCATCGTCCTGTAGTTTATCATAACGTTTTTAGCTCTTTGCTGGTATTAAAACTGAATTTTATGTCAGAAAATTCGAGTTTTTAATTAAATAAATACCTAAGTTTTTGTTAAAGCTTGGTCCAAATGAGTCATTTCATAAAAGTCAGTTTTTCAGCATTTAAACAAAAAGACAATTTTATAAGAACTTGATCCTTTATAGCGTTTAGCTTTACAGTATTTAAATCAGAAACCACTTGTCCAAACAACTCAACACAATCAAAGAGATATATTCTGTCATGTAAAATACAATAGTGAGGCTGTTTATTTGACATTTACATGTTTGACTTCAGGTTTTTACAATCTCCTCTCGTTGCAGTCTAATAAAATGTGATGTCTACAAGTTGAAACTCACAGAAAACAAATGAGGAACATTTGGGGATGTGATTTAGACAGCTGGAGTTCTGCTGCCGTACGTGTGAAACGTAGGACCCTGTGTTTTTAAACAGTAACCTTTTCAGAAGATGAATGTTTGAACCACGTTTCATGACAGACTTTTCAGCAGAAGCTGACACGTTTGACTTAAAATAAAAACATATCCATTAGAAGGAGTTGAATGACTGGGAATAATAAAGATAACCTTTGCATGAGTTCATTTAATATGGTAATAAGAGTGATTCAGAGTGAAATGATGAAGAACGTGGTTTTACCTCCTGATCTGAGTGGTGAACCAAGAGAAAAGTCGTATGACTCGCAGCCGAAGAATGAATGAGACCTGCAGCACTGTCACTTTCAAATACACTATCTTTAACGGACAGGCTCAGACGGGTACAAAATCAGATTGCTTCAAAAAAATATTCAGATGCCAGAGGGAATTTCCCTACTTTATGTAAACTTTTCTGTTCATTTTGAACCTGCTTTTTATGCTGAGTGCTGAATGACTGAATTAACTTACTGAAGAAGCTGAAAGCTGAGCTGTTAAAGCTAAAACAAGCAGAACACAAGCTAAAAGCTAAAAAAAAGTGAGCTGCTATCCAAAGATAACAAAACTTTACCTAAAAGAAGAAAAACACTATCTAAAAGAAGCAAAAGGCTAATTAAAGCTAAATGCTTATTCTAGCTTAAAGCTAAAAGTAGAAAAACCCTATCTAAAAGAAGCAAAAGGCTAGTTAAAAGTTAAATATAGCACTATTCTAGCTTAAAGCTAAACGTAGCAGAATGGTAGCTAAAAGCTATATGTAGCAAAATGGTAGCTAAAAGTAGCTAAAAATATCTAAAAACTAAATGATAGATAGCAAAAAGCTAAATGTAGAAAAGTCCCAGCTAAAAACAAAACATAGGAAAAATGTAGCTAACTATCAAAGCTAGCTATCAAAAGGCTAACTTAATGCTAAGTGTAGCAAAAGTTAACTAAAAACCCAAAGTACAAAAAGCTTAGCTAAAAGTTGAAAGAAGCAATAGGCTAACTAAAAGCAACAAAAAGTAGCTAAAGATAAGCTTAAGTAATAATTGTATAGAAACTAACATGATCAAAACACTAGCTAAAGTAGTAGAAGACAGGCTAAAATTAAAATAAAAAAGCAAGATGCTAGCCAAAGATAATAAAATGTTAGCTAGTAGAAAAAGTATCTAAAAGATGTAAAAGGTTAGTTAAAAGCTAAATACAGCACTATTGTAGCTTAAAGCTAAAAGTAGCAGAATGGTAGCTAAAAGCTAAATGTAGCTAAATGGTTTCTAAAAGCTGAAAGTAGCTAAAACTGTCTACAAACTAAATGTAACAAAAGGGTAGCAAAACGATAAATGTAGAAAAGTCCTAGCTAAAAGCAAAATGTAGAAAAAAGTAGCTAACAGTATCAAAAGGCTAGCTTAATGCTAAATAGCAAAAGTCAACTAAAAACCTAAAGTACGAAAAGCCTAGCTAAAAGTTGAAAGTAGTAATAGGCTAACTTAAAACAACAAAAAGTATCAAAAGATTAGCTAAAGTACCATATTAATTGTATAGAAACTAACATTATCAAAACACTAGCTAAAGTAGTAGAAAACTGGCTAAATGCTAAAAAAAGCAAGATGCTATCCAAAGATTTAAAAAACTGTTAGCTAAAAGTAAAAAAACAACAACACTTATCTAAAAATAAGCAAAAGGCTAATTAAAAGCTAAATACAGCATTATTCTAGCTTAACGCTAAAAGTAGCAGAATGGTAGCTAAAATCTAAATGTAGCAAAATGGTAGCTAGAAGTAGCTAAAACTATCTGCATGGCTAAAAGTTGTAATAGCAGTAAAAATATAAAATTAATAAAAGCTTAAAATCTAAAATCGCACAGGAAGAATACTGAGCGAGTACTCTGAAGCTGATTTGAAAGTGAACATTCTTGAACGAATTGATGAGTGTTTGATCGGAGGACAGTATTTGCAAATAAAGCTAAATGTCAGCACCCATCTCTTGAATGAGCTGAATGTTTGGATACATAAACAGTTAAAATAGCTCATAGCATAAAGAAGTGGTTAGATTAAAATAAAACATCTGTGGAAGGAAACTGAAATCAGTAAAAGTGCTGGGTCAGCATTCCCACAGTAAGGACTCACATCTGTTTCTGCTTTGAAACACTTCACAGAAAATTTGATCAAGTCCGGCCTTGCTTTGTTACTTGTACATTTATCAGCGAAGCTGCGACTCACAAGACGTACTTTCCCAAATTATAGTGTGATTCATGTCTCATGATTTCCTGCTCATAAAACCCCAGAGTTGCGCAACAGGCTTTTACAGACTGCACTCTAAAAAAAATGAAAATACTGGATAAATAAATGGGACCCACACGTAGAGTCGATATAAGATCAAACCAGCAGTGTTGGTTTAAAACAATGCATTCCTTGTTTGTGTCTTTCAGCTGCGTTGTTCACAAAACATCTGGAGCCGTTTGAAGGTGAAGAAGTGCAGCAAATGGAGGAGAAACCCTCCCACTGAAATCACTCACTTGGTGAGATTGTTTTTTTTAACTTTCTCTAATTCGGGGAAATATGACGTCGATAAGGGCAAAAGTTGGCTTACTCTAAACGGCCACACACACACACACACACACAGATTTAAATAGTTTGTGATAAACGATTGTTTTTCTTAAAGTCCAAAGTTTTTTTTGCTCTTGCTCATGTTGCATATTCATGCATTCCTTGTTCTGTTCCCACAAGTAATTCTTTAACTGCTCCTTCGCTGCACATGCCTTAGTTTTTAATACCACACCTGCTTTGTGTCTTGTTGTTTACCCACGCAGCCTTCATTCATCTCACTTTCAGCGATGAGCTATTGGCATCACTGATTTATAAGCTGTTTCTAGTACTTTCAAATATTTACCCCTCTTTTACAGCTCAACTTTTGCCTTTCGTTCTTTACAACCTTGGAATTTCAGCTCTGTTTGTTAGCAAAATAGCTCAAGAACCAGTGGACATATTTTATGAAATGCTCACGTTCAGTTAAAATATTTTGCAGGCGACTTGATTCAAAATGGCTCATGGCAGCTAATCAAGCATGGCACTCACAAAAAGTGGCTTTAACTCAGACAATTTTATGATTTTTGGACTAAAATTAAAATAAAAGTTGGTTAAAAACACAACCTGAAAGTACCGGATGTCAAATCTGAGCACTCTTCAGTCACAACATAAAATCAACACTTGTGAAATATCGACATTACAACGATTTCACAGACTGTCTCAGACTGTGAAACATCATTATACACGTTCAAGTTGCTACAACTGGCTTTAAAAGAGGCACGTGGTTGTATATTTGGGAAGAACTATAATAATAATAATCAGAAATTGGTTTCTCAGATCACACCATTGGTTGGTTCTCTAACTATCTTTCAGATTGGAGGCAATGCGTTCAACATAATGGTATTTCCTCCAGTTATTTAACAGTCAGTAATGGTGTACCACAAGGCTCAGTCTTAGGACGCACCCTCTTTACAATCTACATAGGTAATGTAGGTCAGATCATTCCTGATGCATTCTTACATTTCTATGCTGATGACACAGTTGTTTATTGTCAAGCCTAAACAGTTGCTAAGGCTTTCCAGCTTTTGCAATCCACCTTTGACATCATCCAGTCAGATTTGTTCCACCTCAAACTTGTCCTAAATGCCGATAAAACCAAAGGGATGCTTTTTTTCAAACAGGAAATCAGTCCAAGCAGTTCTTCCCCTGATTTTATCCTCAAACGGTGTCCCTATTGAGTATGTCAGTTCCTATAAATATTTGGGTATCTTGGTTGACTCGCATCTCCTTTATGCTCCACGTGGAAAACCTAGTAAGAAATTGAAAGTTAAACTGAGTTTCCAACATTTTTCAGTCAGGTCATCTGGACAGTTTCTTTTTTTGTGCTGAAACATTTCGCCTTCGATCCAGAAGGCTTCATCAGTCAAGGAAACGCACAACAAAACTGATTCTTCTCCCAACTGCTTACTCCAAAGTGGAACAAACCAGTTCTGCTTGTGATAAGATGGTCTCTTTGGTACGCCCCCTCCTCCATTGCTGGCCCTCTTCCTTGTTGACAGTCGTGTCAAACTGGTTGAAAACAACAAAGTCCATGCTCAATAATTCAGGTATACAATCCAACATTTTTCAGTCAGGTCATCTGGACTGATGAAGCCTTCCGGATCGAAGGCAAAACGTTTCGGCACAAAAAAAGAAACTGTCCAGATGACCTGACTGAAAAATGTTGGATTGTATACCTGGATTATTGAGCATGGACTTTGTTGTTAAACTGGGTTTCTTTTTCAGAAACAGATCCTGTCTAACTCTGAATGCCAGGAAACACCTTGTAGCTGCGACTTTCCTTCCCTCCAATGACTACAGAGACATTATTTACATGAACGCCCCTGCAAGCACCCTGCAGATGTTGGACACTGTCTATCACGGTACACTAAGATTCATAACTGGCTGTAACTACCGTACCCACCACTGCACCCTGTATTCACTGGTTAACTGGTCATCATTAACTTCACGCAGACTCTTCAACTGGTACATTTTCATCTTTAAATCACTTCTTGGTCTGCTGCCTTCATACATCTCCTCCTACATGTCTCTGTGTGAGTGCAGCTACAGCGTGCGCTCTCAGGACATTATTACCTGCAGTGTTCCCTCAGTGAGGACTGAACTAGGCAAAAGGGCCTTCTCCTACTCCGCTCCTGTTTCCTGGAACATCTTGCAAAAAGATCTGAAGCTCTCGACCTCAACCTCTCTAAGTGGCTTCAAACATCTGCTAAGTTCCTGGGAAAAACCAATGCAGACATGTTGCTGTTTTTAGTTTTCTACACTGCCTTATAATCTAGCTGTTTTTTTTTTGTTTTTTTTTGGTACTTTTCCTTTTGACTGTCCTTTTGGTTTCTATTTTTATTTTGATTTGAAAAACAAAATTGTATGCCTCTTTTGTGACTGTCTATTGTTGTCATTGTTATTCACTGTTGTCATCACTCTTTGTTAAAATCAGGTCTCTCTTGTAAAGGAGTCCCCGAAGCTCAATGGGATTAACCTGTCTAAATAAAGGTTGAATGAATGAAAAAAATTAATTATCAAGAAAATTGAACGGTTCGATGCAATAAAACAAATATCCGCTAGATGGCAGCATTTGACAAGTAGAATTTCCTTTGAAGCGTTTTGGAAGCTCTTGAATCTTAATATTTTACAAATCTTTAGGTGTTAAACCTAAAGATTTATACGCTCTGCTTTCCTTGTTGACTTCCTCTCTGCTTCCTTCTCATCCTTGTTAAAGTATTTGTGGACAGTGAGTGTTTCAGCTTATTTCGCAGTTCAGTGAAACGCTTGATTTCAGATCACTTAAATGTCATGAGGTCCAAACAAAGTGCACAACTGTGTTTCCTGTAAATATGTAAACTGCAAGGAATTCCCAGTGATTAGAGGAAAACCAAACGTAGAAATTAAAATTAATGTGAAATTTACCACAAAACAACATTTTTGTTGGTTCTGTCTCAAAAACGAGCAATAAAAGATGATGTTCATTCAACCTTTTATTTATACAGGTTAATCCCATTGAGCCTCGGTGACTCATTTACAAGAGACCTGGTTTTAACAAAGAGTGATGACAACAGTAGACACTCAAATGAAGCATACAAATTAAGAAGAACAAATAAAAGAAAATGTTATTAACAAAATATACAGCTAGATTATAAGGCGATGTAGAAAACTAAAAACAGGAACATGTCTGCATTGGTTTTTCCCAGGAACTTAACAGATGAGCTTTATTGTCGTTTTTAGGAAGCTTATGCTCTTTGAAAGTTGTGAACTCACTTCATATCATGCGAGACTTCAGCGCTCACTCACACACACACACAGAGAGAAGAACTAGTTGTTTGTTAAAACTTGTGATTCTAATTTGTCTCAACTCGTTAGTGGCCGTCCACGCCACACGCATGACGTTCGTTAGGATAACTGAATGAGGGAGGGCCGACCTGAGGACATGCACGTGTGGCGTTTTCCCTTCATGTGACACTAACCCTTAAAATGTCACAGATCTGGTGACGTTAAGTTCTCCCTGTGGGCGAGGGGTTCCTGTCACTGAGACGAGTTGTTAGTGGGGAGTTCACTGGAGGCTAAGAGGATTTTCCATTTTAACGTCTCACCAGCTGTCTCAGTCAGTCAGTCAGTCACCTGCAGATGAGCCTGCTGAGGTGACTAAATGTGTCTGATTGATGGAAAAAGCTTCTTTTATACAACATATACATTTAACAGCGTCTAACACTGTTCTGCACCGTCTAAAATGAACTGAACTCCACTTGTATCTGTGTAAAATCTGAGTATATTGTACTGTATATTATATTTGAGAGCTAAATCATTGCAATCCTTTACAGAGGTTGCCTAACACACTTTAAAGCAATCTTCTCACTGCAAGGTCAAAAATATAAAAAGAAAGATAACTGACCTCTGGCTGTAATGTTTTCTGACGCCTGACTAAATCTTTGAAGATTTAAAGAGTCTAATGCATAAAACCTAATAGCTTTCATGCGAGACTTTTAGACTAAAACCTTCTTATGTAAATGAATGACAGAGCTGCAGCCGTGTTGGTCAAAACTGGAAAATGGCACATAGCGTGATGTCACAATCAAAACGTATGTTTTGAACGACTCTCAGCTACCACCACGCCACTTTTTAGCTCAATATCTGGAAAATTGTCCAAGTTAAAGCCACTTTTGTGTTTGATAATGTTTATGAGCTGTGGCAGACATCCTAACGTGGATTAATCTCAAAATTTGATCAGTTGTAAATGTGCACCCAGTGATTATTTCCTGAAAGTTTTAGTAAAATCCTTTCAGTGGTCCATGAGAAATTTTGCTAACAGACGGACAATGTTTACTTATAATACTGAATGTCAGTATTTCAAAGAAAGTTTTTGCACAATCTATTGATGCTCAAATTGTTTGTTGGAGATTGTTCTCACCTACTAACTCATGAAATTTTAGCTCAATATCTTTGAATTTCACAGAGTTTTAGCCGTTTTAGTGTTTTTTCAAGGTTATTTGGCTGTGGCAGCCATCTTGAAACGGATTACCTCTTAAAGCTTAACATTTATAGTTGTCTATCCAGTGATTATTTCCTGCAAATTTCATTGAAATTAGTCTTGTAGTTCATGAGATATTTTGCTAACAAGACATGTCAAAATTGTCACTGGAGGAGCAAAAGCGCGTTGCTCTTTTTACCGAGCCTGTTCTCTCGAGTGCGGCTCTATCCGATACTGAAATCCTCTTTGTGGAAATGACGCGGCGCCTCTGATAGAAGCAGGATTAACCCGTACAGAGACCAGGAGCAGCGCATGAAGAGGGCTTCATGGAGCACTCAGCCGGGCAGCATGCACTCCACTCGGCTCGTACTCGGGCTGCGTTATCCCGCGTAGAAGTTGCAAAAGATTTCCGAGACATCAGCCCGTCGCCAACAACGCTCTGCTGCCGGCGTCATCACCACGGCGACACCCTCTCAGTGGGAGTCTCCTAGGCGACGCCCTCTGTTGACGCGCCTAGAGGTGGCTTTCTTCAGGCAGGTGCATCCAGACGCAGGTTCTTTTTTTCACTTTCGCACATCCATATGTAGTGTGAAAAAGAGCAGCAGAACAAACCGCTCACATGCATGAGATTTTGAAACATGAATATTTAGAAACAACCAAAAACAAAAACCTATTTTAAAAATTTCAACACTTCTTGTTTTGCTAAACTTGGACTATGGACATCAGGAATTCAGCCTCGGCTGTTTCCCCCCTCAAACGTAACCTTCAGCTGTTGGATATCTCTTCCTATTTTGTAAATTCAGCCTGAACTGTTGCTACACGAGGCTGAGGGCCCCTCTGGAGTCAGTGTGTGACCTTGGGCAGACGATGGAAGGGTTCGGATACGAGCACTTCGGAGATGGAGGAAGGGAGAGCGTGCAGGTGGACTATCGCAGGGTTGTGGGGGACACTCAGCCGTCAAATGTCTCGTCCAGGGAAGGGGAGCATTATTTAAGACACGTCTTGCACGTTCATGGACATGAAACTGCAGCTCAGAGATACAACGCCACAAGGATCCAAGCAGGTCTTAGCTCAGAAAAGTGAGTATGTGAAACTTTAGTTGTGCTGAAAGACGTCTGAATTCGGTCAGTCTGAATGTGTAGAAGTCCTGACCGTGAAAATAAAAGTGCAAAAGGTTTAAAACGACAAAGTTCTTTCCAGAGTCAAAATCGAAATGTCTAGTCCTCTGGCTGCTGTGACATGGAAACTAGAGAAAATGCTTTTTCTGTGAAAATGCTGACAGCTGAACTTTGTTGAAGAAGCTGAAACTGACATTTTAAAGCTAAAAGAACACTAGCTAAAAAGAGCAGAATGATATTAAAAAGAATGAAAAAAGGGAACGTAAAAGCTAAACAAAACAAAACACGAGCTCAAAGCAACAACAACAAAAAAAGGCTAAATGCTTGCTATAAGGAGCAAAGGGTCAGCAGCAAATAAGTAGTTACAGTAGCAAAAGATTAATTAAAGGCTAAAAGTGACAGAATAGGAGCTCAAAACTAAAAGCTGCAAAAGACTAGTAGAAATTAAAAGTAGCCAAGACTAGCTAAAAGCTAAAAGTGGTTAATGGCTAGTTAAAAACTCAAAGTTACATAAAACAAAAGAGCAAGGATGCTGAAAGAGACTTCACAGAGAACAGTGTTTTTTTTTAAGGAATTTAATTTATGCTTTGAGGAAAACGTTTCTAATTAAAGGGAAATATTAGGAAATGTATAAAAGTTGTATAAACCAAATGTCGTAGTACACACGTCCTGCAAGAGCCGAGCATTGTGATAAACCATTAAAACAGCATGAAGTGTGAAGTAGATTGCGAAAACATCTGGAAAAATAAAATCCAGTAAATCAAGAGTTCTGAATCAGCGTTCACCCAATCAGCTCAGTGTTATCAGTTCAAATTTCACCTACTGGTTTGCATGTCCTTTGCATTGACTGTTGCACCTCATTTAGTGGCAGGTTAAAGACTGCGCATAAAAAAACTAACAACATCCTGTCTTTAGCTGGCAGGTGTTAGTTTTAACCCTCAGCACGCAGCGCGAGGGAGGATAAACAAAGCGGAATGGAGTGCTCAGAATAGCTACAGTGCATAAAGGAATCACTGACCCGTGTATGTAATGACCCACATTTAACATCACATAGACACAACGTGAGTAATGGACCCCTCCCCCCACCTGGTGGTAAAATGTTTCCTCCTGCTTGTAAACAGTCAGCTGTTTGATTACATGACATCGCTTTATATTAAAAACATCACCTGTAAACCCTACTGCACAGAGCAATTTGTAAAACACACGCACAAAAAAACTAATACTAAACTAATAAATCTAAAATTAGTCGGGTGAGGAGCAACGAGATCAAGTTTTTCTAGAATATAAGAGGGAGGTGAGATTTAGAGTCATACGAGTATTTGTTAAAACTTGTTTAGATGATTACTAAGGGTGGAGGAACGATGATGATGATGACGACCATTCCTCCACCCTAGGTAATAATCTAAACAAGTTACTCTTATGACTCTAAATCTAACCGCCCTCTAATATTCTGGAAAACCTTGATCTTGTTGCTCCTCACCTGACTAATTTTAGGTATATTATAATATTGGATAACTAGAGAAATTGCATTTCCTGTGAAAATGCAATGTGAATGCTTATTGCAGAAGAACTTGCTGAAAACAGCTAAAATTAGCTAAAAAATACATGCTGCTGAAATGTAAGAACAAACCATTAGCAAAAGAAAGTAGAAAGAACACATTTGCTGAATTAGCTTTAAATAAGCAGAAATTAGCACAAAAATTAGGAAATTAGCTAAAAAAGCTAAAATTGGCAGAAAGTAGCTGAAAAGGTAGAAATTTAAATGACCAGAAAGAAGCTAAAAGAGCTCAAATGAGCTAAAAAATATAGAATTAGCTGAAAAGCTAAAATTAGCACAAAAAAAAAAAAACAGGTAAATAGCTGAAACAGCAGAAACAGCTGTAACTAGCAGAAAAAAAAGCTGAAAGGACGATAAGAAGCTTAAATTTGCATAAAGAAGTTAATTAGGCTGTAGGTAGCAGGAATTACCAGGAAAAATGTGGATTAATCTGAAAACAGCTTAAATTGGCAACAAAAAAATGCTTAAAAGGTAGCTAAAATTAGCTTAAATTAGCAGAAGAAAGCAGAAAGAACACATTTGCCCACTTACGCTGAAAGAAGCAGAAATGAGAACAGAAATCATTTGAAAAAGCTGAAATTAGCAAAACAAACAAACAAACAAAAAACAGCTGAAAAGTAGCTAAAAGGAAGAAAGTAGCTTAAATTACCAGAAGGAAGTGGAGAGCATATTTTTTTGCTAAATTGAGCATAAAAAAAGTTGAAATGAGTACAAAAAAATGTGGAATTAGCTGAAAAAGTTAAAATTAGCATAAACAGCTAAATAGTAGCTGAAATAGCAAAAAAAAAAAGATGAAACTTGCAGAAATAAGCTGAAAAGAGCTTAACAAGCTGAAATTAGTAGAAAGAAGTTAGAAGAAGCACAAAAATGTTGTAGTTAGCTGAAAGAACCTGAAAGGAGCACAAAACAGCTGGAAAAAACAGCTGAAATAAGCTGAAAGTAGCTGAAAAAAGTTTAAATTTGCCCAGAACCAGAACAAAATGTGAAAGGAGCAGTAAAAGGTTGTAAACGGGTCTAAAAATTTGAAGGATGTAAAATGAGCTCATTTAATTTTCTACGAGAACAAAAATGGCAGAAAAGGCTAAATATTTAAAAAAGCTAAAGGTGCACAAATACCAAAAGTTGTAGCTGGATTGTCCTGAAAGAGCTGAATGTTTATATTTATGATTTGTTGAAATGGCACAAAAATTGTAGAATGAGAAAGATGCTGAAAAACATATTGAAGAAAACTGGATCACAACAGTGTGAACGCTTCATTAACTTTCACACAGTGAATCGGGGCTGGTGCTGACCCCCCCTGTACTAACCCAGTTAGGCTCGTTTTCATGTGACCATCATTCAGTGTCCGTTAGCTTTTAAAAGATGTTCTCACTAAGTTGAAGGAAATTAACTTAAGCATGACCCTTGTGATTTCCAATCAATAGACCTGTTTGTATTTGTAAACCTGTTTGAGTGAACAGTTAATCCATGTAATTTCCTCTTTCACGGGGTTAAATCGAGCACACATTATCAAGGATCTGATCTTTCATGTTGGTTTGACTTTTACTGCTACATCTTGTA
Organism: Nematolebias whitei; assembly: GCF_014905685.2. Classification (NCBI taxonomy): domain Eukaryota; kingdom Metazoa; phylum Chordata; class Actinopteri; order Cyprinodontiformes; family Rivulidae; genus Nematolebias; species Nematolebias whitei. Next base: position 14,634,299 of record NC_056519.1, on the reverse strand, counting down.
AAGCACAAGCAGTTAAATCCTTAGGAGGCCTTGAAGAAATGCACATGACAGAGTTTTATCATTATAACGAGAAGGGGCAGAGTTGTAGCTGTTTTAGTCAAACCTTGTAAATGACATTAGGTGCAGTCTCACGTGCGTTAAGGATCACTGTCAGCTACTATCATGTCAACTTTTAGCTGAAGAAAATTCACTGAGTTGCAGCCATTTTTGTGTTGGTTAAGACTAAGATTCAGCGGCCATCTTTAATTGGGTTGACATGAAATGGTAATGAGTTGTACACGTACGTCTTGTGATTACTTTCTAAGAGCTTTGCTAAAATCTATTAGTTGGTTCATAAGATATTTTGCTAACAGACCAACAAGGTTGATGCTAATAGTTAATGGTAAAGTACTTGGTGAAGATGTTCTGTGATGTGTAAGGCTCGGAGTATGCGTTGGGAATGACTCTCAGCTACTACCGCACCAAGTTTTAGCCTAATAGCTGTAAAACTGACAGAGTTAGAATATTTTTTGTGTTTGCTAAGGTCAATTAGCTGCGACGGCCATCTTGAAATGGTTGTCACCAACTGTTAATGGGGTGTAAATGTGTTTGATGGGAGTTTAATTAAAATCCATTTAGTGATTTGTGACATATTTTGCTGACAAGGTTGGCACCAAGAGTTCTAAGTTTTTAGTAAAATATTACTTATTGTATAGTGCTTCAAGTGCGTGCTGGAGATGACTCTCAGCTACTTCCACACCACATGTTAGCTCAATATCTGTACAATTGCAGGGGTCTGCAACCCGTGGCTCATGGGCCACATGCGGCTGTAAGTCCGTCATCTGCGGCTCTGTGAAGCTTTGACCAAAACGTACAAGAAATTTAATTGTTCTGGTTTTTGTACCCACAACAACAAAAAAAGGCTAGTTTTAGCTGTTATTTTTTGTATATTTTCTGCAAATGCTTGAACGACACAACTGTTTATTGCTTTATTACTTCAAAGTGGGATATTTAACTTCTCCTCACATAAAAGGCCACATGAGCCTGCAGAGTTCAGTGTTTTCATTTTCATCTAAAGGTAGAAACTAAAAGTTTCTACTTCTTTACATCATTTTTTTGCCCCAAAATGTAAAAATATGAATAAATGCTGAAATTAATTATTGATTATTAGTTTTAAAATTTCATTCCCTCTGATCATAAAAGCCCTCTCCAGCTTGCTCTAATCGGCCCATGGGCCACTAGTTGATCAGTTGTAGAAGGTTTTGTGGCTCCAGGCTCTTCTGAGTGAAGGGGCAGAAATGGCTCTTTGATCAAAAAGGTTGCAGACCCCTGGACTGTTTGCTGTAAATGATCATGTGGTGAGCCGATATATTATAAAGGGGTAAAATCAGAAATATTTGCTTTGATGTCCCAGTGAATTTTAGTCAGTGCTGTTGTGGGAGATGAACCCATGCAGGATGCAGGGGGTTAACTGGTCTCTTCGACTGGGAGGAGAGGGGATGTGACGCTGCTGCCTGAACAAAAACACCAACACTGTCTGCAGACGGCGAACAGCAAGCGCCTCTCAGTCGTCTTAACTGTACTATTTTCCCATCTTGGACCCGCGAACCAGCATTATCATATTCATCCATCCCTCCCTTAAGGTAACGACTGGATCCGTAGTTCCTCTCGGTCTGTTTTGTAAAGGCTCACGTTTGGAAAGTAGCTTTTTTTTTTTTTTTTTTTTGTCAACGTGGGCATCTTCTGAGGAGAGTCTTTTTGGCATACCCAGTAAGGGTCGACAATGCCCCACATCACTTTTTGTGAGGAAGTTACAGTTTTCTAACACTTTCGTGTAAAAAAAAATGTAAAAGCGTACTTGAACGCCTCAGAAGCTTAAAACGAAGCCCAAGTGACAAAGCTGCTAATGCTAAATGCTAACGGTTGCTCCCACATGTCTGCGAGTCATGTGGTCCACCACAAGTTCGTCGTTATTGTTATTATTCCCGTGAGCACACACGAGTTTATAGTTTTATAACATAGCCTATCCTATTAAAGTCTATATGCATTGTAACACGCAATGCATTATGTTACATTCTTAAAGGTCTTGAAAATGTTTAACGTGGTAGTTCCAGAGCTTATTGGCTAACTTTCAGTGTTACTTATCACTTATTAGATATTTTTTAAACAAGATACAGGCTGTATTGCCAGCTGGTTGTGATTACATTGTCTGATATTACATCATTACTCCAGGCTAATTTATTAATGACTGAACATGCTAATAACAGTTGTGGCGACTAAGTAAGATTGCCTTTTCATGCATTGTTTCACCAAAGTGGAGTATTAACATTGTGTTTTATTTAAAATGTACAATCGTTTTGATGTATAACAAAATTTAACAAGATTTTGTATTCAAATGTTTCATGTAGCTTGGGTTTTATGCACGCGCTCCACACTTTAGATTTTATTACCGAACCTGCTTCAAAAACCCTTCTGAAATAAGCTAGTTTCTTCTTCCAGAGATTTAACATTTAATATTGAGGAATGTGATCGTTTGTAAAAATGTATTTTGACCCCAACTTTAATTCGGCGTAGTTTAAATGCATAAAGTTCAACTTTTTATTAAAATGTTTTAACATTTACCATTTCCCCATATCTACTATTTTTATCTGTAGCGTTCGGTAAAGTTTATTGATGGCTAAATATAACTTAAAATTAATAAAGAAGGCTAAATTAAAAATGCTGTAGCTTGTTCTTCAAACTAGACAAAAAAAAAAAAAGATGCTAAGAGCCGTAATGGATAATAATGTAACAAATGGATGAGGCGTTCAAGCACCTTTGCTTGACCGACATATACATCCTTCGGAAGTGTTTATTATCTACGTCTGTGCAGTGCTAGCAGCTAATGTTTGCTAGTTACCGATAATCTAATCTTGGTCACTTGGCCAGTCGAGATATAGATGTTTATGTTTTTCAAGCAACGCGTTTTTTAAACTTATATTATCATCCGGGTTTTTATTAATAGCTTGCACTGGTAGCTGCAGAGAAGGGTGCGTTTATGTGTTAGTAGGTCAGTCGGCCGTGTTTTGATTCCGATTTCATGATTGTCATTTGAATTTCTGGAATAACTGATTTTTTTTAATGGTACTTGTTTGCCATTTGAAAAAGGACAAATATATTTTAATAGCAATTGATGTAGTTGTCTTTATTTTTTTTTATTGCGGGCAGCAAGCTTTATATTTAGTTATAAAGGAAGTGGACATGCAGAAGCACCAGGTAGGTAATGTTGATGTTCTCGTGGTTATGTCTTACTTTCTTCCTGTTATAAGTTCAGCAGCACTCTGGTGCTCCTGCAGAACATCATGACACACTCTGCTTGTAATGGTAAAAATGGTAAATGGACTGTACTTAATACAGCGCCTTTCTATCTTATCAAGATACTCAAAGAGCTTTACAATCTGTGCCCTCATTTACCCATTCATACAGCACTCTACTATATCTATACAAATAATAATCAGTGCTTTATTACATTCATACACCGATGGCACACACATCGTAGCCAATGAGGGGTTCAGTGTCTTGCCCAGGGACACTTCAGCATGTGACTGGAATTGAGTCCACTCAGCCACAGCCCCCCCCCCCCCTTTATTTTTATCAAGCTAATCGATTTTCGTGGTTAGAAAGCCACTAGGACGTCATGCTTAGAAAATAAACAGTTTCTCTGAAACTCCTGCAACATACGGAATATGTTTTTTAGATCCTCCTTTTGTGGGAGTTTCAAACAAAATGTTCCATTGGCTTTCAAACTCTAAAATTATATACATTATATAAATGATATATTATTAATTATATATATTATATAAAATACATTACGGCACAGACTGGTTCATCCCAAAGTTCCAGTCCCCTGGCACAAACAGAGTATATTGTTCATGTATATAAATATATATAATATATAATATTATATATGCTGTTGGCGCCATGGGGGCTGTGATCAGTCTTACATCGAGGAACTAAACAACCACTGGTCAAAAAGATGTCCCAGCACAGAAGAGCAACACCATCAGGCCAAGACTCTGGGTTTTCACTCATCTCCAAGCCAGCGGTCACTTTTTCAGTGATGAAGATATGCACATCCTTGATGGAGAGGAACGGTGGTCCGAGAGAGGAGTAAAGAAAGCCATCTTTGTGATGAGAACCTGTCCGTTGTTAAACCAGGGGCGGAAGTCTCCATGTTCAATCGTCCCTCTCTCACGTTGATGTCATTGCATCACTCATCCCTCTGAATAGCAAGCAGCCACCAGGGCATTAACGATCAGTTGTTAGGCTGATGGTCTGCCTTTTGCATGTGAACAACTAATTTTGGCTGTCACCAACAAACTAGTTGATCTATTATGAGAAGGACTGAGATTGCTTGCAGCACCTCTGACTCAAGTCTTTTTGATAAAAGACAAAGCGTTTCTACAAAGAAGAACCCGTCCAGAAGACCTGACTCTACCTTGTTAGATTTATGTATCTGGATTATTGAGCATGTGCCAGAACATCCCATAAAGATGCATCTAGGTGAAAATCTGACATAATGAACGCTGAAAAAAGTGAGAAGACACTCACTGTTTACTTTTAAAATTTTAGACATTTTTTAGGTCAGCTGTTTGTTGAATGGCGGCTCTTTCAAATGTGCCATGCTCTTATTTTGAAACCTGTTCCAAAAAAGGTTAAGCTATCGTGATGACGCATTAAAACCAGATACAATGAGAACCGTCTACCTGAGAGGAAAAAGTCCTTAGCTTATCCAACTAAAGTTACCTCTCTTTCTTATCCTTTGGCAGCATGGCAGACTACTTAATAAGTGGTGGGACAGGCTACATTCCTGATGATGGACTCTCAGCTCAGCAGCTCTTTTCAATTGGAGATGGCCTAACATACAAGTAAGTTTCCTCTGCATCGCAATCTGATTTTATTTTCCAAACATCTCTGCAAAGCAAAAGAAACTGTCAAAGGTTTCCTGAATTGTAAATCTACACCTGTGCGTAACGGTGGGTGAAGAGTATGCAACCAGTGCTTTGTAATGGCCAACGCGTTTTGAACCAGCAGATCTGACCAACAGTGTGTTGTCTCGGATGGTCATACGGCTGAAGAGCTTTGCTCTAAAGGAGATGGGTTGACTTACAAGTGAGTAAACCAGTCGTCTTCGAACTATTAAAACTCCTCTTGTCTCTTCAAACAGTGAACTGAAAAGAGGAAACGAAGTAAAGAACATTTCCGTCGATGCCAAGCGTGTTGTGGACTCAAGTGTTTACAGATTAATTGTAGCTAATCAGGAAATTTGTTCTGTAAACGTAGAACGCACGACTAACACCTCATCACTTCTTGCACGTTATTTTAATTTTTTATTTTATTTTCTCCGTCGGCGGTTCTAATTAAGCACAGATTTTTCTCACGGCTTTTCCAACCCCGTTCCTTGTAGGTCAGCTAATAATGAATCTTGACAGAAAATATTTATCTGTATTTTGCTATTTGAGACTTGTGGTTCGGGACACAGGTGGATGTGTCATATTTTCTTTGCTTCCATTCTTAGAAAATGTACCTAAATATTTCAGTGCTTTTGAATGCATTAGCTAGAGGGTGTAACGATTACTTTTGATCTATCGCAGCTCTTTGAAGATCAGTGCCATAGATGGTCCCTCAGCGCCTCCCGAGAACCATTATTTATCAGTAAAATTTATTTTAATCTTCGCTTTAATTATCTTTTTTTTTTTTCCCTCCTTTGCAGGAGGTATTTGGTATTTAAAAAGAGATCACTGTATTGGCATGTTTTTGCATGGATTGTAATTAAGTACGTCATCTGTGGAACAGGTTGCCCTAACGGAAAACGTAATGTACTGGCATGAGATGTAAGAATTATTTGTACCTGTGTTTGTTACTGGTAAATCTTTTAGACACTACTACTTTTTTGTCTTTCTGAAATGATGTTAAATGTGTATTTGCTGTTTTTCTCTCAGTAGTGACAGTTGCCAGTCATGTTCTGACACAGGAAAACGGAAGCATGTTTGTTAGAATAGAAACTTCTTGCTCTGTTGTGACCTTTCAAACCACCTATAGTACTGTAATACTTTAGACTTATAAAAAGAGTGCGACTTTGGGACAGCCTTTTTGGATTTGTTTAAAACTCAATTCTGCACTAGTTGTCAGAATTTGCACACTATTGTGTTTAAATGAAAAAACTTCTCACAAGTCTTTAATTATTTTAAAATCAAAATAACGTTTGCATTTCAAACCTAATTGCTGGATTTCTGTATTAACTTGGTTGTTTTCATAGCAGCCACATTAAGCTGCACAGGGCGTATGTGCTGAGAGAGAAATTAAACAATTCTGTGGAAAAGAAATTATAATTTAATCTCAAACAAAAATTATGTAATCATACTTTAGATATAAATGACTGAAATGACTGGCATTATGGGTGTATTGATATATTGCACTACAAGAACTTTCAAGATTTTAATAAAAAGTCCCAAGATTTGTCATTGATTTGACAACTGTCCTGCACGCCCAAAAAAGCCCATTTTCATGATTTTGGCTGATAAAATGATCACTGAAGATGTTCACACCCATTTTTATATTGTTAGGCAGCAGTTTAAACAAACCGGTCAGGTTTTGGCACACCGTGTCCTTAGTGCAGCTTTTCCCCACCTCCTGCAGCCTCTACAGCTATGTGCTGAGAAGAAGAGTCTATATGGCACGTTTATCTAAACTAGAATTGTCTTAACGCTAAGTTCACATTGTTATTTACTTACTATGATGCTGAGGAAAATTAAGTTTGAACCTCTTGTTGTTGAGTTGAAAGGCAAAATGTTTAAACTTGGAGGTGGAGGTGAACCTAAATCTGACTAAACTGTTTCCTGAGAGGGCCCTTCATTAGGGCTGGGTACCTTTCTAAAAAAAATCGGTACCGGTGTCGGTACCTAAAAAAATCGGTACCGCTGTCGGTTCCTGGACGGTTCTTTTTTCTGTACCAATTTTGTAATTAATATTAATTCTAACAAGAATAAAATTACGTTACACATTACAGTACATATTGTGATTTTTATTTTTTAACTTTGGTATTTCTATTTCAAGCAGTTTTCTTACATTAAAATAAACAAATAATTTCCAGTTCAAAAGAACAGTTGCAAACAACAAGTGACACGTCAGTGTCTAATGTTCACTGCTACACACTGAGGACCTTTTCACTTAACGGTTTTTCTTCAGAAACAACATGTCTGCTTTCTCTGGACACAAATAAGCCCACTCCTGGCTGATGGTGTCTCCAGCAGTAAGAAGTGTTCCCTCTGAGACTGTAGATGATGCTTGTTGCACAGATACCTGGTTGTCAGTTTGACAGCACTGACATGTTGTCCCTCACATTCCACCAGCAGGTCACTGGATTCACTGAGGTTAGAGTTGATGCAGACATCTGCACCTCTGTGTCTCTTCCTGAATCTTCTCTGTGGTTCTCTGGGGTTTAGGGCTCTTATCATCTCCCTAATTGACATGAGAACAGAACATCAACAGTAACATGGTTGTGTTATTATTACTCAAAACATATTATCTAGGCTGAGCGATAAAAGTTTAACTGGTCAACAAAATCTTTTACAGCTTAACTTACCTCCACCGTGCAGCTCCACTGTAGAAAAGACAGCAAACTTTTAACAACAAAGTCTGTGATTGTCCTGTGGCCCCCACCTCGCTTTTCTGTCTGTCCTCACATCTGGGTCAGAGGCTCCAGTGAGGAGAACATTAACATAAACAGCGAACATTAGGTGAACTGTTTAAGCAGCTGACTGGATGGATGAGCAGTTTTACACGCTAAGATTTAAATGTTACTGTCAATCTTTAGTTTCTGAGTTTAGCTAGCTACGTAGATAAAATAAATTTACACACTAATATCTTAAAGTTAGCGTTATTTCATCGCGATGTATGTGTTAAACTGCAGTAACGTTAACAAACGTAACAAAGTCCATGCTCAGTAATCCAGGTATAAAATCCAACATTTTTCAGTCAGGTTAACAAACGTAAACTCACCAGCTGAAACACAGACACAGAGCCGTCCTCGGAGTTCTTTGATAAAGACAAGTCCAGCTGTGGAAAGTTGATTCAGTCCGTTTCTCACACACACACAGACTGACTGGCTAACACTGAGAGGAGGAGGGGGAGGCTGCTTTTTGTCTTCTTTCAGAGAAACACGGAGCAACTTTCTAATCGTGTGTTGTCGGAGCTGTTCGACAACACACGCTGCACACGTGAACCCCGTCTGTGGGCGTCACCAGCACCACAGACATACATTATACATAGATTAGGTGCGGCAGCTCTATACAGCTCTGGGTGTAAACACGTAGTCTGTTTGTCATATGTCTGGTGTTTTACCTGCCTGCGTGCCGAAACCACGTGACACCTTACAGCCTATACCGAAACTTGACACCGAAAAAAGAGTGACGTTTCAATACATACACCGACCGGTGCAGTTCGGTCGGTGCCATAAAAGAACCTCGGTTCGGTACTCAGCCCTACCCCTCATAAGAAATTAAACTAGAGAGATGTCAGGCAATTAAGTTTTTTCCAAAACCTTATTTCAAATACTAAAATCTCTGTGTGGGACGAGTGCCGTATTGCCCCACGTTTGTCAGAAAGGGTAGTAAAACACAAACATAACAAATGATAAATTATGAATTCATCAAGAATCAAGTATGATTCTGTGATTGGCCTGTACAGTAATTTGCTGCATTTTAATTGTTTTTCCAAATGTATTTCGTGGCACAACAACTGTATGAAGCTCAAATTAACAAGTTGTATACACATTTACAAAATATTGGGTATCATTCTGTCAACTGCTTAGAATTTTATTAATTTTTTTATTTTCTTTTTAGACAAGAAGCAGAGGGTGAGGACCTGTTGTGGCCTTTGGTTACCTTTAAACACTCCCAGCTAGCATTGTGCGTTTGCCTACATTTACCATTCAAATAAAAACCATAATAAGGCCACAAGGAAGCTGCAGCGTGATGAAGCTAAATGCGAACAGATGTGAATCCTTGCTTTCTGTTGGTGGGTGTGACCCCTCACTTTGCAAAGTCCCATCCACGGCTTCTATTCCTGTTTTTCCTTGTCCCCACCCATGCCTGAAAATAGAATAAACATAGGCAAACCATCGTCCCACATTTTAGTTTACTTTCCGTGTCCACCAATAACACACTCTTTCCTCTGATTTAGGTTAGCTGCATAGTTTAATCCACCTTCTCCCTCAGAAAAATAAAGCTTCTCTTAGTTCTGTGTCTGTTCTCACACCCATGTGCTGAAACCGCTAAATACATAGAGACACTGCAGGGGAGGACAAATAAGTGCATTCCTCTTGTCTGCCTCGTTCTTCTTATTTTTGCTTCATTTGACCTCACGTTGTGTTTATACAGGTTGAAATAAGTCATTGTTTCTTTTACAAGGTACAGGCAGTACCAAGTCTGTGCTCAGTCACTTTATTTTCTAGAATACGCAATGAGGTATAATAATTTACTAATAGAGGTTTATAAGCTAGTGCCTTGTAAGAAACTAACTTTGGCCTAAGCATGTCTAATCTTAATCTTTTCATTCACATTGTTATTTTGTCTGTGTCACATTCATATCAATGTTTACCTATTAGTTAAACATGTTTTTTTTTTGGTGTGTTTTAAATATTTTAATTCATAATTCTGCAGCTGTTGGCACTTCAGGTTGACTTGCACATAATTTTTAGATCCAGACCTGTTCTAATGGAAAGTGTTCATGTTTTTTTTTTTTTTTTTTTTTACCTCAGTGATAGTGACTCAGTTTTGATCATGTGCTTTGCATTTTATCTTTCAGTGACTTCCTGATTTTACCTGGCTTTATTGACTTTACCTCAGACGAAGTGGTGAGTGTGCACACACACGTGTTACATTCTTATTTAAGAGTTTCTTTATTTGTCATTCGCACCACATGTGGTACATGTGGTGGAACGTAACTGAGCACACAGGGTCCCAGTTACATCCAACAAAAGTATAAAGTGTAAAAGAAAAACAGTAATAAGGTCTAAGATATGAACTAAGAAAAACCTTAACTAAAATAGACTAAGCACTTAAGAGCGTTAAACGGAAAATGTTCAAGTTTTTTTTTTTTTTTTTTGACGTTTCGTCCTTCATCCAAAGGACTTCATCAGTACGAGGAGCCACAACAATACACTCACATAGTGGGCCAACCAGTTTGCTGGTGATAAGATGGTTTCTGGGGCCCACCCTCTCTCCTGTCGACTCCTCTGAGGTTGCTATAGTCAAATTGGTTCAAAACCTCAAAGTTCATGCTCAATAATCACGTGTGCTTGTGGGACTGAGTTTGTTGTGGCTCCTCATACTGATGAAGTCCTTTGGATGACAAACAAAACATCTAAAAAAAAAGAAGAAAAAAAAGAAACCATCCAGATGACCTGACTGAACATTGTTGGGTTGGTGTAGAATGTTGAATACAAGGCAGTCTTATTTTCCCTCTCTGAAATGGCATGTGGTTTGTAACACGGTCAGCAAACATCTAACAAGGTTTATTCAGGTCCTCTGGAGGGATTCTTCTTCGTTGAAACGTTTCAACTTTTATCCAAAAGAACTTCGGTCTGAGGGGCTGCAACAAACGGTCAAAAGCAGCACCTTCTAGTGAATCGACAAGTTTACTGGTTGTTCTTTTGCAAAAAGAGTCATTAGCCTAACAGTCGATAGTGCCCTGAATGCCACTTGCTATTCAGAGGACTGAGTGGTGCAAGAACAACGTTGTAAGAGGGTGACCTTTGTCATTTGACGACGGTCACCCTCTTACATTTGATAAATCGACTAAATGTTCAGAATTTTGAAATGTAAATGACTGAATTTTGTAGCACTTCAAGGTGTTGCATTCACTGACATGTAGGAACTTGGAGACCGGCCATGTGTTTGCCGTGGGCCACTCTTCAACAAGTTTGCTTACTTTTCTCATGTTTCTCCAACTCTTTGAACTGAACTCATCAGGTTTGGCAGGTTGGCTGCAGGTTTACCGTGAACCCCTGAGAAACGGCGAGCAGCCTCTCGATAGTTTACATCTTTCAGATAAAGCGTGAAGCTTTGACCGCCGTAACTTGCTGCTTTCCCATGTGTGAGGAATGTGATTATTTTTTTCCCACCCCGTGGAAGAAAACAATCTGCTGGCTTTTGTGGGAATGGCTGATAAGTTGAAGTGAATGTTGCTGGAAAAACAGAAATAAGCCACAGCACATTTTTAGACTGTCAGACTTATTCTTTTAAATAAAGATCTGTTTAATTTGCAGGCGTCTTGTATCACTGAATTTATTTAAATATTTTTAAAGGGACACACTGGTTCCTGTAGTTTAAGGTCATATTCCTTTGCTTTCAGATTTAAAAACTGAGAAACACAACCATGGTGTATTAAATAAAGCTTTAGTGGAGTGTCTCTCCCGGTGGACAATGGATGTACTGTCTTCTGTCTTTCAGGACCTGACATCAGCGCTGACCAAGAAGATAACTTTGAAAACTCCTCTCATCTCCTCCCCCATGGACACGGTCACAGAGTCAGCCATGGCCATTGCAATGGCGGTAAGAAAACGCTGAATATTAATGTAAAGCAATGTTTTTTTCCCCTCCCTAAAATGCTAGGATTATAACTTTATCTTTCCATAACAATTTTAGCTAATGGGAGGCATTGGTTTTATTCACCACAACTGCACACCAGAATTTCAAGCGAACGAGGTCCGCAAAGTCAAGGTAAACCAATAATTAAAAATGTTTTTCAGTGTTGTCGGGCGGCTTACTGATAAAGGTTGTAATTTTAGAATTGTTTGCTGCCCCCTAGTGGTATTTTTGTAAAAGTATTTTTCTCGTCTTTAACTCAGAAATACTTCTTTTTGTTTTTCTTTGTTTATATAGGTTATGGTAATTGTTTGTTGTGTTTGTGTGCGTTTGTTACTTTTTGTGGTTGTTTTTTGTTTTGTATAATGTGTGTATTGCTGTTCTGTGTGTGGAGTTTAACTTAGTGCTGCTTTTTCCTGCTTTACTCGCACAACAACACACTATATATATAAAACGATAATCCCATTTATCATTTTTTCTGTTGGTTTTTAGCGATTTGAGCAAGGTTTTATCACAGACCCAGTCGTTATGAGCCCACACCACACGGTCGGGGATGTTATTGAGGCCAAAGTCAGGCACGGTTTCTCGGGGATTCCCATCACAGAAACCGGAAAGATGGGCAGCAAGCTGGTGGGAATTGTCACCTCCAGAGATATTGATTTCCTGTCAGAGAAAGACCACAAAAAACCTCTATCGGAGGTGTGTAATTGTACAGAAATTCAATTTCTATCAGTGTAAAATAACTTTGTTATTTTAATGCATTTATGGCATTTTTATTTTTCAGGCTATGACCAAAAGGGAAGACTTGGTGGTTGCTCCAGCTGGCGTTACACTGAAAGAAGCCAATGATATTCTGCAGCGCAGTAAAAAAGGTGAATAAAAGTTATTTTATGAAACAAGTTTTCTAGCTGTTTCCATCTCACATTTTCTCGCTCTAACCAGGCAAGCTTCCCATCGTGAACGATAACGACGAGCTGGTGGCCATTATTGCCAGGACTGATCTCAAGAAGAACAGAGATTACCCTCTCGCTTCTAAAGACTCACGCAAACAGCTTCTGTGCGGCTCCGCCATCGGCACCAGAGAGGACGACAAATACAGACTGGACCTGCTGGTGCAGGCTGGAGTGGACGTTGTCGTACTGGTAGGTGTTGCGACTGACGTTGGTGAAAACACAACATCTGTATTTGCTGGGGGTGCTGCAGTTGAAGTCTAAAACTAGTTTAACAAAAAGATAATGCAGATATAATTGTCTGCATCTTCAAGATAGTTGGCAGCTTATTCTTCGACAAGCTGTGAAAATATCCCCCAAAAGCAGTGATTTTACGGTTATCGGGCATGTTTCTTTAAATGTCAGCTATTTGTCAGAACATGTTTTAATGTTTTAAGTCATTTAGCTTTTTTTTTTTTTTACATTTAGGACTCCTCACAAGGGAATTCCGTGTATCAGATCAACATGATAAGCTATATTAAACAGAAATATCCAGACTTGCAAGTTGTGGGAGGAAATGGTGAGTGCTTTTAAACAGCAATTAATTTATTATAGATGTTTAGTCGTCCCTCAAATATATTTACAATAGAGATGAAAATGTAGCATTAATTATGGAACAGCTTTTTTATTTATAAACTTTTTTTTTTTTCCAGTTGTTACAGCAGCCCAGGCCAAGAATCTGATTGATGCAGGAGTGGATGCTCTGAGAGTTGGTATGGGCTGCGGCTCCATCTGCATCACGCAGGAAGGTACGAGGCAACAGAACATGCATGGATGCAGAAATGAAATGTGGAGTGTGTAAACATAAAGCGCTACGATAAATCAAATAATGCCATGACTGAAAAATACTGGCTGGGGAAAAAAAAAAAAAAAAACTGGAGTAAATGAGCTTTTATATTAGCTTTGCTTGCTGCCTCTGTTCTAAACTGAGCAAGCAGAAAAGGTTATCAATATATCCCAGTAACGGATACCCTGAGACCACTCCTAGTTGTCATGGTGATTTGCCAAGGCCTCAGTCCTCTGTTGCTATGGAGACAAGTTTTTAATGCTCAGCCTGGGTCACTTTTACCAAAAAGATGGGATGACTAAAGTTGCAGCAGAGCCCAAAGTATCCCCCTAGAATATTTTTTGACCCTAGTCCTGCCCTGCATCACCGGGATGTTTTGTTTCCATGGCAGTAACATCAGATCCATTTTCTGTCTCCTAGTGATGGCATGTGGGCGACCCCAGGGGACTTCTGTGTACAAGGTGGCAGAGTACGCTCGGCGTTTCGGCGTGCCGGTCATTGCTGACGGTGGCATTCAGACCGTAGGACACGTGGTGAAAGCTCTGTCCCTGGGAGCATCGACTGGTGAGAGCAGCCGCACTGTGACAGTTTCATTCATTATAAACTTTATAATGAAAAGGCAGAGCTGAGGCTGGGCTGTGTAACAAACTGAATCTTCATCATCTCCTGCTCCAGTTATGATGGGCTCGTTGCTAGCGGCAACCACCGAGGCTCCAGGGGAGTACTACTTCTCAGACGGCGTGCGGCTGAAAAAGTATCGCGGTATGGGCTCTCTGGACGCCATGGAGAAAAGTACCAGCAGCCAGAAACGCTATTTCAGGTTTGTGGGAGCTGACGAGTTGCACAATGTGATAAAACAACTGAATATGAAGTGAGTGACGTTTTTAACCACAGTGAGGGTGACAAGGTGAAAGTAGCCCAGGGGGTGTCGGGCTCAGTCCAAGACAAGGGCTCCATCCACAAGTTTGCACCTTACCTCATAGCAGGCATCCAGCATGGCTGCCAGGACATCGGAGCAAGGAGTCTCTCTGTCCTCCGGTGAGTTTTGTAGAAATGTGTTGTAATCTAGATATATTCATGATTATCAGGTGTAACAGGTCTCCATCTTCTTCTAGTTCCATGATGTACTCTGGAGAGCTGAAGTTTGAGAAGAGAACCATGTCTGCACAGTTGGAGGGAGGTGTTCATGGACTCCACTCGTAAGTACCCCCCTCAAAAAAATCAATGAGCAAAACTTTGATTACTTTTCTCTGTAACGTTCCCTCTGATTACTTGCTATAATTGGGCCTATTTAAGTAAACCAAATAGATTTTCATTCCCTGGTTGAAAAAAAAGATTAAACAACAACATTAATAATCTGTAAATTAAACACCACGTTGTGTACTGGCAGAGCATTTTAGCTCTTTTTCTACTGAAGCTAAATGAGGAGACATTCAGTTTATAGAAACAAACAGAAAAACAAAACGGTGTCAAAGCATTTGAAGCTTCTTGAGGTTCGGTGGTAATTTAACCAGTAGAGCGGGGATAAAGTCAAAGAAGCTGGATTTTATTAAAACTAAAAAGATGACACTTCCAGTTAGTATTGACCTAAATATATACTGTAATTTTCGGGCTTTAGAATGCAACTATCTCTAAGCCACACTTATTAAATATAAGATAAATCATAATTTTGTTCATAAATAAGACGCTCCAGTTATTTAGCTGTGGGCGTCCACTGTGTGCAGCTTTCTTGTTGTAGTACAAGAATCAGCCAGTAGATGGCGGTTCACAGAATACAGTTTGTTTTCAACACACTGCAAGACAGTCACAACTCTTCATGAAGCTTCACTGTCTGACTCATGGTTACAACCATTATACCTTCAAAATGAACACTAAGCATAATCATTGGACAGAACGATGCCGAACACCTACGTAACTGAAATTATTTAAAAATTATTTACCAGTAAACCCAGTCTTATCGAGGTCATGTGACCGGAAATCAAATAGTACAGGTAGAATGCAGTAAATATTCATTAAATTAATACCATTGATTTTTATTGGGAAGACTCAGTTCTGCTTCTCTGCCTTGTCTTCGGATGTGACTTTAAAATGAGATCCTGATATTTAAACATATATTAACTGTCACACAGAAAGAATGTTAATTTTTTTTATTAAAATATGTACCAGACTTGACTGCTTTCCATCTCCAATCCTGACCATCAACATGTTGATGCAAAGCTTAGGGGCTGCAAGCCGTTTCCTCCTCGACAGCTGATCGATCGCTTTTAACATGAAAGCTGCGTCATAAGAAATTCTCCGTGAGTTTTCCGTTATCGTTGAACAAATGAACAGGTCTGTGCATGAAGCGCAAAATCTGGTAACAACAAAGGAATGATCTGAAGAAATTAACTCACGTCTATCTTGGGGGATGGTCCTTGAGAGTACCTTGTTGGTCATTGTGTTTAGACTTCTGGTCACATGATGACAGAGTGGGTGGAGTTATGGTTGGGTTTTTGAAACCCTGAACAAAAGACCTTGTACATCTGATTAGCTGAGGACATTCTCTGTGTCACAAACACCGGCCCCCATGAGGGGTGGGGTGCTGGGAGCCACGAGCTCCCAACTCTGTCAAAGGAAAATGTTATTCAGTGGCAGTAAGCTACCAAGAGACGGCAGGAAGTCCTTCAAAATAAAACATAAATATATAAATTTTGAAAATTATGTAAAAAATACATAACTAAGGCATATAAACCGCGGGGTAGCTACAAAGTGTGAGACAAAAGTAGCGGCTTGTACACCGGCAATTATGGTATTCTATGTCATAAGAACTGAAAATGTAACATTTGTTGTAATATTCTGATGCATGCTCAATAATCCAGGTAGAAAAATGTAAAAAAGTTAAGTCTGGTCCTCCGGACATTCAAAAAACAAAACGAAAGACGAAACGCTTCTACAATTTTTTTGTTTTGTTTTGTTTTTTGAATGTCCACAGGACCAGACTTAACTTTTTTAGATTTGCTATATAATGTTTTCACCTTTAAAACTTTTGAGTTTATGCTTTAATTTCTCACAGTTTTATTTTTTTTTAATTCCGTGATGGAGGGTTTTATTTTACTGAACGGAAAAATCTTACCTCAAAATATATCGTCTAAAGTGTTAGCATTTGTCCAAATAAACATTTATACACTTTATATATAACTAAAGAAGTAACTTTTTTTTGTTGTTGCAGAAATGCAGTGCAAATGCTGAGTGTTGAGTAGCTTTGCTGAAAAAGCTGAAAGTGATCTATTAGCCAAAACTAACAAAACAGTTGCTGAAATGAACAGAACACCACAAGCTAGACTTACAAAAACATGCTCAAGCTAAAATCAGCAAAACTGTAGCTAAAAGTAGCAGTAGCTATATAGTAGCTGTATTTGCCCCACTCTGGGCCCTTGAGCAAGGCCTTTAACCCCCACCATCTGCTCCCCCACGCACCCTAGATAGTAGCCCTGTTCTCCACACAGAGGGCTGTGGTAGCTTGGTGGTCTGTGCTTGAGTCAGAAAGGGCATCCGGCATAACACAACCCAAAAGTCATTGCACACTTTGGCCGATCGAGCTGAACATTTCGATATATGAATAGTCAAAATAACACAAAATATGCAAAAGTAGTTCAAGAAACAAACAGTCGTGCTGAGTCAATATTCACACACGTAAAAAGGAAAACTAGGATTATATAATCCAAATAGCCTCTTTTTTTTTTGTTTGTTTGTTTCCACAGTTACGAGAAGCGACTTTACTAAGTATCTGGTGGCGTTGAGACGAAATGCAATCCGACGGTGACCAAATGTTAAATCACCACTTCTGCCAAAACTCCGCTCCACCCACTACACCCTCTCTGCCTCCCCTACATCACGCCTGCTCCTTAACTTATCTCACACGGCTGATCTGGGGAGGAGAGCGGCATCGTAGCAAAACAGACACCGGACTCTCTGAACACTTTGGACTTTTCTCAAGAAGCGGCGCGTCAGGGTCTTCTGGAATGACACACACACACACACACACACCTGTATCCTCCATATTCAGCCGCATCCCAGTTTTGTTTGTTGATAACTGTGAGAGACAGCAGGGTTGTGTGTGGACGCAGTACAGACAAAGTGAACTGTGTTCATTTGTCCCGTCAGAACCAGCCACAGTGCATCTAGTTTCAGCTCGTTTGGGATCCACACTTGCCAGCAAATCGTGTTAGAAGCTAAACTCATCCCAGTTCTTAACTTGTACATATTCAGAAAACACAACGGTACCCTTGTACTTATGTTCATTCTGTGACAACAAACCTTGAACTTTTGTTTTTGCATTTTTATGTTCTCATATGTGTTACTTGAAGAGGAGCAGCTTAATTTACACCACATGATTACCTTGTTTCATGCTTTTTGTTTCGATATTGGCCATTGTTAATCACATCAACCCCTCAGACATACTGAGCCAAATAACCGGTGTCCCATCTCAGTGCGTGTACTCTGCGAGTGTTGTTTCATGTGGAAGGAACCAGTTTTCTTACAAAAGAGCTAAATGGATCAATCAGAAATGCTTAAGGAAGATAATGTCTTTGTTCGTAATTTGAATCTTTTTTTTTTTTTTTTTTTTTAAATGTCTTTTTATGAAATCTGGGGACTTTAAATTGAGAATGAAGGGTTTTTAAAGTTAGTTTTTTTTTTTCACTAAGCCAAACGTGGCTGTATTTATACTCCGCTTTAATTGCAAACATACTGCCGAGTGTATTTACACTTCCTTTGACACTCTTCTTTTGTAACTGAAACACCAAAACTATTGCAGAAACTTGATGTAATCTCGTCTCTGGTTTGTTCTGGGCTTTCATGGTCTAGCATGAATATGTTTAAAAAAAAAAAAAAAATCACCAAAGGTTTGCCTTGAAACGGACAAAAGCTGCAAACTGAATTGCGTTCAATGTCAAAAAACTTTCTTGTATTTGACTTCACGACTCTCAATCCTTCATCTTGTTTAGGTGCTTTTTTAAACATTTCCATAATTAATGTCTCATCCTTTTTTTCAATAATGTATTTTCCCTTCTAACATGGTAATGTAGGTTTTATTTAATTTTTCTTTCTGCGAAGCGTTCATTTGACTAACTGAAGGCTTGCAACAGGACCAAATTGCAAGAAAATGTGCAAAATATATGGAGATGCTGGATGTGGTTCCTGTTTGATTTCAGTTTCTCACTAACACGTTAACTTATTACAATGTCTTATTTCTCATATACTGAGACCTTTTAGTCCAACCGAGTAAGCACAACTCATATTTTTTTCATTTAAGTTGCTTCTTTGTACGTTTTCAGCTTCTCAACAGTTGCCATAATCGTGGCAGTTTCAGCAGTTGACCAAATGTAAAGAAATAATCCTTTTTCTTTTTGTAGATTTCTGGGGGGAAAACTCAGTATTTAGTAGGTTATCAAAGAAATATCACTTCAAGACATGTTTACAGGTAAACACTCAAAGGAAAGTTGCTTTTACTGTTATGTTAATCATGAATAAATGCAGGATACTGTGTCTTGGCTATTGTTTTTTTTTTGTTTGTTTTTTTTAAATAATGGTTCCACAACCATATTGTAAGATTTCATTTTAAGAAGGGGGAAACACAAAATATGTTTAAACATTTTATTAAACATCTCAAAATTTTATTTCGTCATAAATACATTGTCAGTCGTAAAGGATTCTGATGTAAATAGAAGAAAACTGTAACATGACTTTTTATCAGTAGAGGGCATCGTTGTGCCATAACTGAAAAACAAGCTTATATTTTGACCTTTTCAATCCCAAATTAACATGAGATTTAATTACAACATATATATATATTTAAATGTGTATTTTCAGTAGTATTTAAGAGTGTATTCCAGTCATAATAATAGGTATTGGAATGTTGATGCTTTAAAAACTTTTTGTACAAATCTGTTCTGCATATCCCCACCTAGTAAAACATTAATTAGGCTGTAACAAACTTCATTAGCTTTTATCAGACATGAAATTTACAAATGGTCTCTTGGCTTTTGACAGTTCTTGGCACTTGGACTCTCAGGAACATTCACTAAAGAAATGAATAAACTTCCCAAAACTTTTTGGCAGCTGTAGTCTTTTTACAGTGTATATGAAGCTGACATGCACTATCAACCACTGGGAAAATCCAGCCAACTTGCTGCACAACACATACGCTCATTTTAGGTCCTCTTTGAGAAAAGTTTCTTCATAAGTCTATAGTCTCACTGCAGATGCTTGAAGAATCCATTTGTCTGCAAACACTGATAAATTCCTCCTGCACAGAGCGATCTGCCTCAGCAGACAGGTCTAAGCTCTCCTGGGAGGCAGCTCCCAGAGTTTGGTAGTGCCTCTGCAAGTTAGAGGACGCCACGTGATGCCCTGTGTTCCCTTGAAGTTGCCCCGAGTGTCTTTCTGGGCTTGGGCATAGGACAAGAGAAGAACTTCCAAGGGAAGTTCGGTAGAGGGAGCATGAGGATGAGCTACCTCTCCAACGTTCAGGTGATGAACAACTAGAGGATGAGCACATGGAAGAAGATGCTTGAGCACCTTCGACACATTTAGGCTGAGCACTGTGGGGTTGAGAGGCCATCTCCTGGCAAGAGGAGGTTCGATAAAATCCAGGATCAGCTGAGAGAGGATCGCAGAGGCCTTTGCTTGGAAGCGTCCAGTGGTTGTTTACAGGCGTGTCACTGCAGAAGAATGGCCTAGTAGGGCTAAATAGGCTCATGGGGAACAAGGCCTCGCTGAAGAGCGCTTCATCTATGCTACGGCGTAGGTTGATTGGAGAAGGTGGCCGCAGGTCTGTTGTGGAGTCACTGGTAAATGAGGATCCTCCTGATGGCTCTCTGCCTCTGCCATCCTCAGGCTTTTCTAAACCCCGAGTTCCCAAATCCAGGTCGAGGTCTCGGTATACTAAGGCGCGGTTGCTGTGGTACAGGAGGTCCAGGCCGTTCAAACTACTCCCAAGTCTTTCATCCATCAGCGTGTACAGTGGAAGGCTTTCTGTTTCTCCGAGCCCAACAGTGTCGACAATGGCAAGTTTTTCTTGTTGGCTAAGTGTCCAATGATAAGTCCCGGGCAGGATGGGTGACTTGGATGCCAAGAGTTCAGTCCAACAACTTCCAGCAGCTGGAAGCTGATCAGAACAAAATACTGGTTGTGCAACCACCAAAGCTAAGGTTAGACAAACTCCGAGCTCACACAATCTGCAGCTAAACTGAAAAGCCCACCAGGGCCAAGGATGGAAGACCACCTCTCCACCTGCTACACCCATAGCATTAAGCACTGCATATAGCTGTAGTCCTGCACATGCTAAAGAAAACAACGCAGAAAGGCAGACGGTTACAGCTGCACGGTTCCAGTCACGGCTCTCGGCAAACGGACAGCGGTTGTAGCGCTCGGCAGGTGTTGGCGATGTGTTATTCAAGTGATAGATGTGCTTTGAGTCTGCACGAACATAGATATAAAAGACAAAATAGGCTGCGGATAGAAACGTTGCCAGTGCCACGAAGGCTCCACGGGAGATGAGTGACAAAAGGAGGCACAAAGAAGGTTTTTGCTGGTAGAACTTCAGGAAAGTCACAGGTCCGAATGCAGCAGTGAAGTGCAACACAACAAGGCAGGCCAGGAAACAGGGTCTCTGAAAGGCTGAATACGAGAGCTGCATTCTTGAGCGCATTGAGAGGAGAAGAAAAACCAAACCGAAAGCTGCAGTGATGCAAGGGAAAGGTGCTTCGTAGAGCATCAGTGAGGCCTCTGTGGAGGGTATGCGGTCCTGGTGGCCATAGGCATCATATAGTAGAGAAAAAGACCTTGTGCAACCAGCGGCAAGAAGGAACAAGCTGACTAGAGCAAAGTAGCCACATCCTGATGGGCAACGCAGAGGCAAGCAAAGCAGATTGAGTGCTGAGACTAAAGTTAGCATGGCAAAGGCACAGCCGACACCATATATGTGTGCCTCCCAAGCCAGGCCCCAGTCTGCCATGGCACTGTTCCAGTCAGTGTACAAGGGCACCAACATGGGTGGGGCTGGGTTTAAGAAGGGGCTGTTTGACTGGTTTGTGGCAGTGCTGTTTAGCGTAGGCTTGATGCCTGAGGAAGGTTTGGCATCCCAGGTGTAGGAAAAATTGCAGATTCCAGAGCGTTCTTTATTACAGTCTGGAAGTAGGGTGCCCTCGCTGTTCGGCAGGTTGGACATCCAGTCTTCAGTGTACAGCAGAATAGATGGAGATTCAGGGAGAATGTCTGCAAAGAAAGATCAAACTGACTTAGCATTGTTGATAAGAAAAACACCATTATTACATAGTGAGACACCGACGAGAGGAAATGAGAAAATCCCACAACTTCAAGGTTAACATGGTTGCAAACATCTTGTTTTACAGCCCTTATTGCATGGAAGCATTAAAAAAATACCCAAATGGCTCTGATTCAAGATGCTGAAAGAGTGCTGGTCCTTTAATGTGCTAATCCTGTGTATTAGCTTGTAAGAAGGCAACTTCAAAACTGAACGAGGCTCAGAGAAGCAGGCGCGTTTGTGTGAGATCAGCCCACTCAGAACCACAGATCTTTCCTACATTACGTAAGCCATCTGGCCTTTCCAAGAAAGTTATTTATGATTATGTTAGACCTGTTTAAGCACTACAGAGGATGTCCATTAGCTTTTAGAATGGAGTAGCCATGTACTGTATGTGTTTGCCAGACAGTTAGAGAAGCTTGTAAAGACTATTTACCAGAACACATGAATCCGTCACTGCATGCAAATCTCTTCACACTACAATTTATCTCAGATGAGTGAGAAAACGTAAGTTTGTCACTCTCCTGCCTCCACACCACCAGGCATCGTGTCCTGGTGCTCGTTCGTTTCCTTGATAAGCACCGCTGCATGCATGTTAACTTTTTAAATGCAGCAGACAAAGAATAAGCGGCTTTTGATTTGTACTCACAGGCTCATTAGTCATTTTACTGCAGGCTTATCGGAGACAATATAACTCCTCCAAAAAGAACATGGTGTTATAGTGTACCGAAAAACGACAAGGAGAAACCAACGGCGCAGTTAATCACATGGCATGCTGGTTTAGTGAAGTGCAAAATGAACGTTGTAATAATGTACATGTCACACATTGGCATATTCTGATTTAAAGATTAGCGTTTTACCAAAGAAAAGCTCAAACTACACGTGGAAACAATGGTGAAATCTGGTCTAGCAATACCTGGAAAATACATTAAATCTGTTAGTGATGTTCTGTGCAAGTTTAAAAGCCATAAATGTCCAGACTTCGGCACCACAAAACCCCTATATCTTTACAAATACATTTAAAATATCTAATTAGTTTCCCATGCTTGACTAAAAACAGAATTTCTGTGGTTTTATTTTTTCCAAGTTTCTTGTATTTTTGGATTTTTTTTCATCCCACCCATTTCTGGCTTGCTGCTTCTGTTGCTAATATCTTTTTAACGCTTACCTTTAAAGCAGGGGAACTCCCATAAGACGCATTTGTTAAACCTAAACTTAGAGGGCGTGTTTTTGTGTTAAACATATGACGCACAATTACCTCTGGCAGAAATGTAAGCCTTCCCCGTAGTCCCAATAGCAGCTGTATTTTTGTTTTGGAGCCACAGACAAAGGATGACGGTGATCCCTGCTGTATTGCTGAGATCCCAAAATGCTTTTTACCAGATGAATTTTTGCATGTGTTGCACAATATTTTTGTCTGCCTGGTCATATCTGGGCTGTGTGTGTGCACTGCTGGCATTTAAGTAACCCTTAGTGGGGAAAGCTATGCCCTTCTTCTGCCTTAGATGCTCATAATTGCTAGGATATTTACAAAAGTTCTCTGCATGTGGCCTAAAAATGGATTTGATCATTTTCCTTGTTTCCTAACATCTGGGTTGAGTTCCAGCACGAGGCTGTGATGAAGATGTCAAGCTTTGGGAAATATGATCCCAGCTGCTCTGTATGACACAGCAATTCTATTTCACAGAGCAAAGAAAAAACGATGGATGTTTTCAGGTGGCTTTTTGTGTGCTGATGCACTGCTTTTTTATTTTATTTATTTATTTTTTTTAGTCTAATGACTTGAGATTAATCCACCCTTTTTGTATTTGTCAAATTCGCAAAACACCTAATTAAGTCAGAAGAGAATCAAGACGTTTTAACATCGGCCTGAAGATTTATATCTCTAATATTGACACCAATTAGCTCAGACAGTAAAAGAAAGATTATCCTAAACTACACTTGTCCACTTAATGCGATCAAAGTACTTTTATCTGCGTGCTTTATTCAACAAATCTGAGTGTAAAATACATAAACTGTCAGACCTTTTAATTCCAAACCGCTTTTTTTTAGGTATCACAATTGTTCACCTATAAAACATATCAAATCTAAAAAAAAAATCTTAAAAAATATTATTAAATTAAAAACTTACTCGTTTCTTTCTCTTGAACCACTGGAGATGTGTTAGCCTAACTTTAGTTCTTGTTTTGCAACTAGTCTAATTTGTCAAGTTTTTGACAAATCCACATTTCTCGTTATTTATTGTTTATACAAACATTTATAAAGGCATTTACATGTCAGTGAGTGCAGTAGCAGAACAGTGGACAGACTAATTATCCAGCACAGACTTTGCTAATGCCATGACGCTAACGTGATGGAAATAAACAGAATAAGTCATAGTGTGGCTACTTCTCTTCATCAATTATCAGAACATGCAGTGACTGTAGGAAATGTGACAGGAGTGTAAAATAAACACACGCATGTAACCTTTAGAGTGTGGAGGCTGCTGATAAAACAGGTGGGGTTCAGCACTGTGTTGGCTCAATGACTTGCCTGCCCATTTGTTTACTTTCCAGGGCAACGACTCGAACGCCTGTGAGTCAGACGGAGTGGAAACAGTGGCCCGTGTTGAATTAGGGTCACGGTTTTTTTAATGTTCATGTCAGCTGGTGTCAATCTGATCTGTTGGCTCGCTTGAGACAGACTTTGGTGTGGGATGTTGGCTGAAGAGAGAGGATGGATGAGAGAATCATGCTCGGTCCTCTGACACATTCCTGCGGGCACAAGTTTCTCCTGCTAAGGACGGTTGACACATCTGAAGTGAACATAAAGCAAACTAGAGAAATTGCATTTCCTGCGAAAATGCAGTGTGAATGCTTATTGCAGAAAACTTGCTGGAAAAACAGCTGAAATTAGCTAAAAAAAAAAATCATGCTGAAATGGAAGAACATGCCAAAGTTAGCAGAAGAATGCAGGAAGAACACATATTTGCTGAATAAGGTTTAAATTAGCAGAAATGAGCACACAAATTGGACATTTAACTAAAATAGCTGAAATTAGCAATAAATAGCTGAAAAGTAGAAGAAAGATTACATAGTACAATTGTGCCAAGTTAGGCAGAAATGGGCACACAGTGGAAATTATCTGAAAACAGCTGAAATTATCAAAAAAACAACAGCTGAACAGTAGCTAAAATAGTGGAAAGAAGCTTAAATTAGCAGAAGGAAGTGGAAAGAGCCCAATTGTGCCTAATCAGGATTAAAGAAGCAGACATGAGCACAAAAAGTGGAAATTATCTGAAAAAGGAGACATTAGCAAAAAAAAAAAAAAAAAAAAAAAAAACGAGCTGAACTGCAAACTGAACTGAGCTGCTAAAATGGCAGAAAGAAGCTTAAATTAGCAGAAGGAAGTGGAGCACATTTTTGCAGAATTAGGCTGGAAAAAGTTTAAATCGGTACAAAAATCTGTGGAATAGGTTGAAATGTGAAAATTTGTATAAAACAGCTAAATAGTAGCTGAAATAGAAAGAGTTGAAATTAGCAGAAATAAGCAGAAAGGAGCATAGCAAGTGAAAATTAACAGAACGAAGTTAGAAGAAGCACAAAAATGTAGTTAGCAGAATAAAGCACAAAATAGCTGGAAAAAAACAGCTGAAAGTAGCTGAATTTAGTTGGAGTCCTAGCTGTGAACACCATGAAAAGTATGTGCATTCTCACAATATCAGGAGATTACGCACTCCGTCTATGCTGTGCATGTCTCTCAGCTTCTACCAAACACAGTTTAGCTCAAAATCTGTAAAGCTGACTCAAATATACACATTTATGTGTGTTCTAAATTCAAATGGTTGTTGTTGCTATCTTGAATTGGGTCAAATCCAAAAGTTAATCGTTTGTTTCTGCGAGTCTGAATAAATATTTGTCCTGTAGTTCATGAGATATTTAGCCAACATGCACAAGAACACAAGCAAAACATTATAGTTTGCCTTCGTCTTTAATATTTAAATGATAATAACAACTTATTGCAGGGTATGCAAAACAAAAATGTGGTTTGGGCACATGGTTGGGTTTTAATTTCTTTCAGCATTGCTTTAAACCTTTGAATTGTCTCATTTGAGGCACCCAGCCTGGACTAAAGTAATAAAAATGAAGCTTTTTTATTTATTTTTTTAATAGTAAAAAGACTAGAAGAAGCCCACACAGTTCTCTAATTGTCTGCAAGTTGATTCTGCATCATAAAACACGGGGCCCAGTGTCGTTTTAATTTGATTGCCTTCATTTTCAATTAGACGCACCTCTGAAAAAGCAATTTAACGGGATCACTAAGGGAGGTCAGATTACACATTTTGAGAAAGAGAAGCTTGCTAATGGGGAATTGTAAAACTGCTTTATAAACAGTTTATGTGATGCCAAAGGGCTTCTGTTAGGATGTTGTTTAATAGTTATCAATGTATCTTCAGGAGCCAATATTCTTCTTCATTCAGAAAAGTTCATGCAGACATGCTGATGTTCATTTTTCATCTTGAGCTCATGGAAAATTTGACAGGTCTATTTTTGAGAATCACATCATTTGCTAATCTGGGTGATGTAATGTAGGTTACATCTGCTCCTGTGAACTGGGACAACTGAGGATCTTATAAGAAGACATCTGAAGAGAAACAAACTTCATGATATTGACTATTTATAATTCACTGATCTAAACTAGAGAAACTGCATTTCCTGCAAAAATGCAGTGTGAATGTTTAGTGCAGAAAAATAGCTGAAAAACAACTGAAATTAACTAAAAAAAAAAGCATGCTGAAGCTGAAGTGCAAGAACAAACCTAAGTTAGCAGAAGAAGGCAGATAGAACACATATTTGCTGAATTAGGTTTAAAGAAGCAGGAATTAGCACAGAAATTAGGAAATTGGCTAAAAAGCTAAAGTTAGCAGAAAATAGCCGAAAAGTAACTAAAAAGGCAGAAAAAAAGCTTAATTAGACAGATGGAAGTGGAGAGAGCCCAGTTTTATCCAATTAAGCTGAAAGAAGTAGAAATGAGCACAAAAAATTGAACATTATCTGGAAAAAACTTAAATGAGCAATAAAACCTGCTGAATAGTAGCTAAAAAAAAAGCAGAAAATTAAATTACCAAAAAATAAGTGGAAAGAGCACAATTGTGCCCAATTAGGTTGAAAGAAGCAGAAAATTGCACAAAAAAGTGAAAATTACAGTATCTGTAAGAAGATGACATTTGCAAAAAATAGCTGAATAGTAGCTTTAAAAAAGGCAGAAAGAAGCTTAGTTAGACAGATGGAAGTGGCGAGAGCCAGTTTTGTCCAATTAAGCTGATAGAAGTAGAAATGAGCACAAAAACGTGGAAATTATTTGGGGAAAAAAGCTGAAATTTGCAAGATAAACTGCTGAATAGTAGCTGAAAAAGCAGAAATAAGCTTAAATTACCAGAGTGACGTGGAAAGAGCAAAATTGTGCCAAATTAAGCAGAAAGTATACTTTTGCACTAAAAAGTGAAAATTACAGTATCTGTAAGATGCTGAAATTTGAAAATAATAGCTGAATAGTAGCTAAAAAAAAAAGGCAGAAAGAAGCTTAACTTACCAGAAGGAAGGAAAGAGAGCACATTTTTGCTGAATTAGGCTGAAAAAAGTTGAAATTTGTGCAAAAAAAGTGGAATTAGCTGAAAAAGCTAAAATTAGCATAAAACAGCTAAATAGTAGCTGAAATAGCAGAAAAGGCTGAAACTTGCAGAAATAAGCTGAAAGGAGCACAAATTGAAATTAACAGAAAGAAGTAAGAAGAACTAAAATGTTGTAGTTAGCTGAAAGGAGCAGAAAACAGCTGAAAAAAACAGCTGAAAGTAGCTGAACCAGAACAAAATGTGAAAGGAGCAGTAAAAGGTTGTAAACACATCTAAAGATTTGAAGGATGGAAAATGAGCTCAATTCATTTTCTGAGAAAAAAAAAATGGCTGAAAATACAAAATATTTCAAAAAGCTAAAGTTGAATCAGTACCAAAAGTCATAGCACCCTTCTCCTGAGAGAGCTGAACGTTCTTATACGATTTGTTGAAATAGCACAAAAATTGTAGAACGAGAAAGATGCTGAAAAATGTACGGAAGAAAAGTGGATCACGCTAGTTTGACTGCTTCATAAACATTCACACAAAAAGGGGATTAAAAGGATATTGTGTGATAAAAAAATCACTCTGTCAGCAAATTCTTGAGAAATATTTAGAATAAAATAAACAGAAAATTACTTGTATGAGCTTGACTTATGTGCTGAGGATGACCGTTAGCTAACACCACACCTAAGTTTAGGTCTATATGTGTGAAAACAGCTGGAGCAGCTGTTTGTGCTGGCTGAAGCTCATTAGTTGTGGTATCCATCTTGAATTGGGTTGACTCCAAAAGTTAAACCCGTTTCCTGGTTCATGAAATAGTTTGCTTACACAACAGGCAAATGAACTCAAACGCAGGCAAACACATTATCACCTTTTCATCTTTGCTGGCATGCGATGACTAAAAACTTGTTCAATTTAGATGTACAGTATATTATGAGTGAATGTTAATGATCAAAGTCTGAATGAGTTTAAAGTATGTTGGTTTTATTCTTTTTATGCTTGCTGACATTTTAATAAAAAAGATAGCACTTGAAATCTGTCCTTCCACTAAATCTGTTTTTTTACATCACCGTTCTGCAGTTGTTAGGTGTTATTTAATAAAAAAACAATGTTTCAATGAGACTATAAAACATTGCAGATAAAGATTAGAGAGAAAAGAATCAGTGTAAACAGTGAAATAAAGCAATTTCAAAAGGATTTGTTTAATGAAATAATTTGCCGCCTCTTTACCCCCACGAGCTCAGTACTCTTCATGTAGACGTGATGCTTTAAATCATGAGTCTATTCATTAGTTTCAGTTGCTGATGAGTCTCGTCTACTTTCTTCAGAAGACTTTTTTTTTTTTTTGCACTAAATTACATCTGGGTTGTTCAGCTCTCTTTCTGCTATTATCTCACAATAACAAAGATCTCATTTGGAAACAGAGCAGGACCAGAACAGATAACAAACAGACTGATTCGTGTTGGAAACTGTGACAAAAAGGAGCCAGGTTGTATTTACTGCACTTTATATATCCTCTTCAGTTCATGCTTGTATCTTAGTTCAGTTTTTGTACCACACCTGCATCTCATTACCCTTTTGTTTCTGGGGCTGTTTTAAAATTTCTTATTAAAGCATAAACTTTACACCCCCGCCATGACTGTATTTCAAAAATGAAATAGTACTTTATTGATAAAAATTGCAGCAAGTCTTCATCGTAAGGAGCTCTGCTGTCACAGGACCAGCAGTTGGGTGAAGCTTTTATTGTTTTAAAGGAAGCTGCTTTCATTAGAGCAGTGATTATTTGTTTGAGGGACAGTACGGAGGTATTTTTGTTCATCATTCACCGTCTTTTCTTTAAATTTACAGCTTGGACGAGCGGTTTTATTCTCCCAGTGGACGCAATTAGTAGCTTCAAGGAATACTGCAAATGTTTGTTCCAGTCTTCTGACATACTTACAGGTATTGGAACGTACGGACAGATTATGTAACGAGCAGCATGCAGTTATTTTTCTTGTCCTTTATGCAAATATAATGAGGGTGGATTATAAAGAATGTCTGAGGATGCCTGCTCACCTGTGCTCTGTGTCGTGGTGGTTAGCCGCTTAGCGGGTGGTGTGGAAACAGCAGTCAGCCTTGTGTCAGCATCTTCATCTGCAGCGGAACTAAGCGCACCTTCATCTTCCTGTTTAACCTCTTTGCCTGGCAGCTCTGGGGACGACACACACACACACACAGTTTCACCTCTGAGTGATCTCAAAATGCCTGGGAATGAAATTTAATTTTTAAAGAACTGCGTCTTCGGTGTTGTCCGAGTAAAGCTGATCTGCAGACCCGGATCTCACCACGGGACAGTTTAACTCTCCCTGTTCTCTGCTCGGAGCACATCTGAGACTTAACTCTGAAGGAAGTGGGAAAACTATTATTCTTAACCCAGTTCTGTCAAGAGTCTGGCCTGTCATCCACATAGTTGTAGCCAGTCATCCATAGCTCAGAAGACTGGGCCTCTGTGGTCTAATTACGTTGACATCCTTTAGTGGATATGGATAGGCATGTGCATCCTGGTTTACTGCAAACCAAGACTCTTATAGTGCGACTGGAGTTGAAGAAAAAACATCATATAAAGTGCACAAAGAGAGAAACAGGAGTTCAAGAATTACCTGCATATCCAAGTGATTACCACATGTTTAAATGTTTTACAGCTACACAAATACAATAAGCATTACCCTCACTTTTGGAAAAAGTTAGAACATAAAAGTAAGTAGTACAAATAAGAGCAATGTGCACCAAATTAGAATATTTGGCAGCTGGCCCATAAGAAGACTTGGTACAAAAATATATATTTTAAAGAGGCTGAATGTGGAAGTAAAGACGAGTGGAGCTTCACCAGTCTGCAAAACTGCATCTAAGAATAGTGGAACAGTTTCACAATAATGTTCCTCCGTGGAAAATTGGGAAGACTTTGATCATCTTCTATACAGTTCATAATATAAAAAGATTTCAATAAACTGGAGAAACCTCTGAGGAAAAACAAGGCAGAAAGTTAAAATTGGACAGCCATAATCTTTGGGCCCTGACTGCATTAAAAACAGGTCTGAACGTCACTCAGCACTGCTTTTTTTTTTTTTTTTTGATTCTGATTGTGTTTATGCTTTTTGTTTTATTCCTATTTAACACATGCCCATCTGATCTGATTTAGTATTTCATTCTTTCTAAGTATGTTTTGTGTTTTTATGTTTTATTCCATATGCTGTAATTGTATCTTGTTCCTTTTTATTTGATGCTGTGATCGTTTTGTTAAGCGCTTTGGTAACAGTTTCTGTTTTAAATGTGCTATATAAATAAATCTAACTTGACACAGTGGGTTCAGGAACGCCTCCACAAATCAGTGTATGTAAACACAGTTCACTGTGCTGTATCTGCTGATTAAATCTCTATATCATGCAATGAGTGAGCGAACACTATCCAGACACGCCTCCGTCTTCTCTGGTGCACAGCTTATTTAAAATGTACTGAAGCAAAATGTTAAACTGTTTTGTGGTCAAATCAAAGTTAGGGATTATTTTTGGAAACCAGGTCATACATATTTAAGAGGAAAAGAACCGTAGCCTGTTACCAGTGCACCGTTCAAACAAAAGCCTGCCTCTCTAATGGTATTGGGGTGCATTGGCAGCTTATACATATGAAGACAGCATCACTGAAGAAAACTATACAGGTTCTAAAACAACACATAAGATGTCTTTTTTCAGAAAAGAACTTGGAAATATCCAGAAAGGTCTAAACTACACACTGCTTCTGTTACAGGAGCATGGCACGTGTGCTCATCTGTCCTAGACCTCTTCCCAAATTCAGTTTTCATTCTAAAATTTCTAAATGAAAAAGATGAAATGCATTATTCTAAGATGGTTTCAGTGTGGTAGTTATCATCCAATGTATCATCTTTTACTACACCGCATTACAAAATGAAGACGTTGCGCTCAATTTCATCATCTATCTTTTAAAGCCTGAGCAAGGTTCAGACAATAATACAAGTATGCGTTTCTTATAAACACACCCTATAGAGATGTGTTAACAAGCAGAGCAGGAGGGAGCAGAATGAACATATTTAGGTGAATAAAACTGAAAATCTGCAGCTCACTGTGACTTCTGTTGCTTCTGGCAGATTGCATCACATGTTCGTTTTTCTCAGTCTGAAATCAGGGCACGAAATGGTTTTCATTACGGTGTTGTGGTTCCATTTGGAAATATGTTTCATGTTCAATCACGCTGTGAACAGTGTATTAAATAATATGTTGGGTTAAATATGAGATTATTGTAATATTTAACCTCCCACAGCATTTTCTTTGCATTTAAGCACAAATTTCTGTGTGGGAAAAAAAAAAGTGGATGCAGTAACTGTGTTACACGTTAAATCCATGTGTGAATCTGTTTTCATAATCAATCAGACTGTTACTGATCAATAGTATTTTTCCCTTTAATTCATATAGGGTCCAAATATGCTGGATGGTAATAGCCTTGAAATAGAAGAGGGACGGTATCGGTAGAAGGAAGTATAGAAATTTTATAGCTATGGTTCTACCTATATTCCCAGTATTCTTGCTCCCCCATCCCCCCAGTATATATATATATATATATATATATATATATATATATATATATATAT
>NC_056519.1:14577167-14602367 GCF_014905685.2 Nematolebias whitei | reverse complement strand
TATATATATATATATATATATATATATATATATATATATATATATATACACTCACTATATATATATACATATTATTTTTGCTTGCTTCTTGCCTTTTCTTGTTCATGTTGGCCCTTGAATAGATTATCTGACACAGATTCAAACCATTGCTTTTTTTGTTCCTGGTAGCTTCCTCAGGGGCAAATGCTCTTCTGATCCATGAAAAGCTGCTCGGCTTTTGTGATGAAAAGTTCTCCATCTGTGGTAGGAGGTGATTTAACTTGTGCGACCCTGCAGCTAATATGAGTATATTTTACTGTAACAAAGCGGTATGCTCATATATTCCAATTATTCTCCACCTGATTTCTTTTTGCGAAGAGGAACAAGATTTTAATTCAGTTTGAGAGCAGGGAAATCCAAAACACTTGATTTATTCTTGTTTTAATTCATGATCAGACAGGTTTCTCACCCGTGTTTAACCTTTTTGATTCTTCTAAGAAGCTGGAAAAAAGATTTCAAACAGAAGGGGGGGTGGAGGAGTTTAAATGTCAAGAAGCCTGTTCACCATCCCAAACAGCGAGTGGCGAGCAGACGGTCCCACGGGGACTCAGTGGTTTTGCTGAGTGTGCGCTCAGAATACTGATACATGAACCCACCCCCTTTCCAGCTGAAACTCCCTGTTTTCCTCTGTTTGCCAACACAAGGTGCGCAGCTGAAAACAAGAGCAGACACAACAACCAGCACAGACGGTACATCCACCAGGTTCAGCAGAGAACAAGAGATCAAAATCTGGATTGGCTGCATTGCAGCTCCGCAGACGAAGGACACTAAAATCACTATCCGAATATTTTATCTTGTAAACAGAAAAGCTGTGACTCACAGTCAAGCACTCAAATAGTTTTGAGATGTCTCTCTTACTTTTGCTTACAAATAACTAAAACCTGGAAGAAAACGTCCCAAACAACTAAATTTTAAAATATACATTTTCACAGTTTTACGTTAGATTACATTTTGCTGTGGAACACCTGAGACAAATTTTTGTTCTTGTGAAGTAGCTAAGGTGGTTATGGGTGTTTGACTTCCCAGTCTGCATGTGTTTTGAGGATCTGGAGAAGGCGTATGTCCATGTTCCCTGAGACATTTTGTGGGTGACTGCTGAGTATGAGGTGCCAGGTGCACTTTTATAGTCTGACCCATAGTCATTAGAGTGTTGCTCCAGTCTGTTGTGGTGAAAGAGGAGCTAAGCCTGCAAATCTTTCAGTATACTGGTACATCTACATTCCAACCTTCACCTATGGTCAAGCTCATGACTGAAAGAGCGACGACGCCGGAGATGAGTGGCTGAAATTAGCTTCATTTATATTATGACTGTTCAGTCTTGGACATGAGGTGAGAACCTCAGAGAGCTGCAGCTCCTCTGCATCAAAGGGAGTCACTAAGGTGGTTCGGGCATCAAATGAGAAGGCCTCCTGGGGGTCTGCCTTTGGAGATTTTCTAAGCATAACTCTAGGATAGGTCTCACCCTGGATAGTTTAACTATCACACAAAAACAGACAACCGTTCAAGTTTACACTCTTTCTAATATCCAACTCAAATCTCCCAATTAAACAAACAAGAATGTTTTTGGACTGTGAGAGGAAATCCTCAGGCAAAAGACGGTAAATGGAAACGAGCCTTCTTGCTTTGAGGTTATTACTTAAAATTCCCTTTAAATGTTACTGTTTATAAATCGGTGTTCAAGTCTTTGGACATTTTGTGGGGTGGCCACAACAGACAGTGTAAGCTCATCTGTCATGATTTCATCAGATGCATACCAAACCCTCCCTGGTGGAGAATAATCTACTCGTGATTTTCTTGTTTGACCTTTCACCCTACATGATGAATGTGTCTGTACTTGGAGGATATGGACTCCTCATGCAAACTCATTACAGTCACCAGGCAGGCTAGTTATGGGGGATGGGCATGGGCAAGGTGGAACTGCCTCAATGTCAAATCAGGCACTCCTGAAATACTGGTAGCTGTTTTTCTTCCTTAGCATTCCCCTTTTCATGCAAGTGCTCATTAGTCTTTCCTTCCATGCTCAATGCCTTATGGGTAGAAGCAGATTTGCTGTTGAGAATCTCATCATAGATGGTTAAAGGGACGGATAGAGTTTTAAATAGGCTGGGACAAATTACTGCACGTAAGACATTATGAAATAGAAAGTGAGGGTATAGAGCTGATGATATAAATAAACAACCATCTGGCATATGAAGGGTCTTTTAAATCAACCCATCGCCCATTGAATTCAGAAGCTTTGTTCTTGATGTGCTCATTGGAAATTCATTAAGGACGTGTCTGTTGCTATGCTTCTTTTTCTGAGAGTTGCTTTGTAGTTAGTCACACATTCTGAAGCGTTTACATGTCACCAAACGACACCATGTCATCTTAAAATCCTTTAATTGCTGCTTAATTTGCTCTTTCCAAGACGCAAAATCTCTTTCTATACTTGAACTCTGCAATTATTGAAAGGCTGATTCCAGACTTGAAATGTTACTTTTAACAGGGTGTAGTTTTTTTTAATGCAAATCTTAGGCCTTTAACCACCTTTTCCATGGCAGAAATGGCATTGATCAAAGTTGAACAGCCTCCTACCTTTTGACAGCCATTTATTGAACACATGATTGATCACATCCATTGGGTCAATACAGTCTCTATTGATTTGAATATTGTTGCTTACCTCCTGCAGTTGGGGAGTTGGACCTTTGGCTCTGAGTTGTGCTTGCTATGAATTCTTGAATCTGTTCATGATCGATCCTGAGGGTAGAGGACCACACCTCTGACTGGTTTTCAGGATTCAGAGTCGTGGTTCCAGAAAAGCCCTGACCAGCATGGCTTTGAGTGTGTGGGATTTCTGACATCGTGCCCACTAGTGACTTATCCTCTACATTACCAGTTGAATTTCTTTGTCCTCTAATAAATGTAGGCTGAGTAACAGGCTTCAGAACATGCGTGCTGGTCGGTGCCACCTGTCCTGGGTTTAGTGTTGTTGTTTGGGCTGAAGCCCACGTCAAAGCAGTGGGTACTGTAGTTTCTGGTGGTATTGTTGAGTAAACCCTCACTGATAAATCTTCTGCGTTTCGATAAACACTTTGTTCATCTGTGAGGTGTTGTGTAGTCACACCCATGCTGGGTTTTGTTACTGTTGTGGTTTCCCGTGGTGGGTGGGCATCTGCTGTATTTTGTTCCAGAGCGTTGCTGCTGGTGAGACTGTTGGCGAACAGAGTATTTCTGATAAAGCTGATTGTGGGAGAAACAAAAGCATCATTGTCACTCTGAACTATGCTGCTGTGTGGGGTATCTGGTGTCCCAGTGGGAAGCGCTTCAGTTCTTATCTCTGTCACGCTCGTGAGGAGCCCCTGAGTCAATGCGGTGGGCGACTGAGATTCTTCCGAATCAATCCCTTCTCCTGATCCTGTATTGTCTTGCAAGTGATTAGCTACTTCTGTCAGCCCTTTGGAAGCTGTGATTGAGGCAGCTGCTTCATCTTTGTCATCTGAACTTCCATAGAAAGGGATGCGGAATGAAAGCGAGGGGAGGGATGGAAACTTTGGCAAGGACGGGGTCCACCAATTATTGCTAGGCTTCTTCTCAGGTGGATTCTTGTTTGCTGTTGTCGGCCCCCAGCCGGCCTCTTCATCTGCCAGAGCCCACCTGTGAAGTAATAGAAAGTACCAGAAGCAGAGAGCTAATATCCAGTGGAGGCGAAGCATACTGCCGACAGTGGAGCACGGATTGTCACATGTTGTTCTCTGTTCTACTGTTCCCTGAGGCGGATACGGCTGGCTTCCCTGCAGAATGGCCTAGAAGACAAGAACACACAGGACACTCGGTGACACACTTTTCTTCTACTCATGGTGGACAGCTGCGTTTGGATTTTCTTGAGAGATTAACATCTCTTCATTAGCCCTTTTATAAAACTCTTTTGGAAGGCACAGAGCACTGGGTTCTCAGAAAGTGACCTGCTTACAGCAAATCAAGTGAAACTATGACACTCTTCAAAGAAACTTCTGAAATAAGCAGGCTACACACAAGCTAAAGTGACCAGATGTCACATTTAGAGGCCCAGCATTATTTTCACAGCAGTTTTAAACTAAAAGCACCTTATCAGTAAAATTGAAAGGGTCTTCATCTATAATAACTTTGTTATTATAGACTAAAACCTGTTATGTCACCTGTGATATTGCAAGAACTTGTGCAATTTCTTATTTATACTCTCATTCTCGCGTCTCGCTGATGTTGTTGCTTGACGGAAAGCGCCTAGCTTCTGTCTCTTACCACTCGCCAACACCCTGACTTGTGCATTGCCTGGATTCAGAACTTGTGTCTCGCAGGCTATGCGGTACGCTTTGTGTGATTTGGTCAGAGCTTTGTGGGCATGCCTGTTTATGCAGAACAGCGCATTATCAGGAGAAGTACCAGATCTTCCTCCTCCCCGTCTTCCTACTCCTCATCCAACAGCACGAGTCTCTCTTCCTATGTCTGATACGTCGTTGAGTGAAAATAAAGCCCCTTATCTTCCTGCTTATATATGCACCTGTCGTGTGCTACAGTGGGGGTGTTGTGGGAGGTCAGAGGGAGGAATCATCATAATTCATCCCCCATGTCTTCTCCTTGACTATAAACACTGTGAGACAAAGGCATCTGAAAGAGCAAGCTGTTCACCGTGTGGAAGTATGAATCCACCTTTAGAATGTCACCAACCACTTTAATACAAAAATGTGCATGTCATACATACCACGTCATTAAACAATGAAAGCACTTCCACCCTTATGCAATATCCCCAACCAGCAGTGTTCAAGAAATAACGTCTGAAAGTTGGGTTTGGGGGAGGTCAGTAAATAATGGAAGTCTGGGTTTCCATCCTAATAATAGAGGGGCCTCCTATTCTTTCATAAAGCATCAAATGGTTCAAAGTCAGCAGCCTGTTGCCTCAGTGAAAAGACCGGAGCACCAGAGGAATTTCCCCTGCAAGAACAACAACCTGTGCGCTTTCTTGTTCCTAACTCCCCTCTAAATGACTCCCAGCTTTGTATTTAGTCTCTTTAAGTCTCTGATTTATTTGTTCTTTAAAGGAGAGAGAGAAAAATATTGGTGTGGGAGTGGAGAAAAACATGAATATTCACAGAAAGCTGCTGTCAGATTGAAGCTCTCGCCAGCATCTCTCTGTCTTGTACTTAGTCTAACTCTTAATGTTTCCTCTTCATTATCAGCTTCTATTCTTTGCTGTTTGCAATGCATAAACTAGATTTAACTCGGTGTAGTTAAATCTAGGTGTTTTAATAACTGAGAGTCATTGCAAACTAACTTTTTGCACAAGATCTGTGTTCCAAACTTTGTTGTTAACTATTAGTCAACTGCATCTACCTGTTAGCAAAATATCACTTTTGAACCATCGGGCAGATTTTTACCAAAACTCAAAAAGCAAACGCCGTGTTTTCATCTACAACGCTTTAATGTTTAGAATAAACTCAGTTCAAGATGGCCACCACAGCTAAGTAACTTTAGCAAGCCTAAATATATGGGACCAAATATAGAAATATAAAGCTAAAGTTTGGTGTGGTAGCAGCTAGGCATCATGCCTTTTGAGCACTTCATTCTTTTCATTTAAAGGTTCGGTAATGATTGAGTACACGTCTTCAACTGATTACGATTGGAAGTCAACCCAATTAAAAATGTTGGCTACAGCTAATCGACTTTACGTAACACAAACATGTCTATAACCCAGTTAGTTTTGCAGATATTAAGCAAAACATTTAATGTGGTAGTAGCTAAGTTATCCTCAGCAGATGCTCTGAGTGCTAATGCATCTTTTCAAATTTCACAAAATCACACAATAGTGTGCACACCACCACTTGTTTGTACAGAATGGCTGTAACTCAATTTAAGGATAATAATTTAAAACTTTGGCACAAAAGTCAGCAGGTGATGTGCATCTTTCAAAAATTGCTAGGCCTTTAATCTTTATTCTGTCGTTACTGTTTCCTTTGACAAGCTCTTAAACTAAACCAATGGGCCACAGAATCCAACTAATCGGAGAGGTAGGGGTTTGACTCTCTATCTCCCTCTGTGTTAAAGCCTGGAGGGATGAAGCCAGCCTGGATGGGAAGTCACTTTCATTTTAAGTCTGACTAACAGGGGGTTAAACACAGCACTTCCCACACACTCCCCAGTTTTAGCACTTTGATTGAGCAGCATGAAAATCGGTTTCCAAGGAAGTGAGGGCTTTATTTATAGGAACCTGTTTGTTCGAGCCTGCACTGACCAACCTGCATACAGTTCATGCATGCAGAGATATGGCTAGATGAATTGGGACCTGACTCTGCATGTTAGCACGGAGTGCGCTTTTCTTGCCCACATGCACGGTTCTGTAGGTGTGAACACCCACGCACGGACTCTTCTTGGTTTCTCCAAGAGATTTCATCAGCAGTTTCACATGGCAATGAGCTCAAATGCAAGAGAATCGAGCCTTGAAGTCCGTTATCATTCCTCCCGAGTGGCTCTTTTGTTGATTGGAAACATAAAATATTTATCAGCAGGGATTATGTATAATTTATTTTGACTAACATTCTCACATTTCATTGCAGCAACACTTTCATGTGGTTCAAATAAGCTCACATAAAATACTGCTCCCAATTTGCTCATAGCGAATCAATTTTTATCTAATTCCAGGATTACAAAGACGTATGATCACTCTTTAAAGTTTGGGCTATTTTTGGATTATATCTTTGGTAACAATGAAAAGTTACTCAGCAACCAAGTATGTGTAGACACTAAAATTGGATTGACATCTTTTTTGAAGCTAAAGTTGCTATCAGACAGCAGTCAGATCCCATTTCCTGATGTAAAAAAGTAACAAAAACAAACTTGGAACAGTGATACTGGATGATTTCTGACAGATTAATCAACTTTTAAGAAGCGCCACAAAGTATATTAAGGATATGAAGGTCATAAAGCTAATAATAAGCTTTTTTTGGTAAAGCACAAGTTTTTACAAGATACAGAGGGGCAGATTTTTGTTTCAAAATGAGTCAAAACCAAAAGTGAAACGTAAATAGATAATCTACCATTTTTTGGACTGTAAATCGCACCAGATTGTAAGGTGCATTAAGCAATACTAAAACATTTTGATATATTCTTGAGCACCGTGTGCCACATAAAATCGATTCGAGGTCAGTAAGCACAACCAGAGTTGATACATAAGGCGCACCGGATTATAAGGTTCACTGTTGATTTTTAAGAAAATTAAAGGATTTTAAGTGCGCCTTATAGTCCGAAAAATACAGTAGTCGTTTTTTAAAGTGTTCTGACAAATTGTCATCAATAGTTAGTACCTTAACAGCCATCATTGATACATTCGCCAGCCTCTCAGCACCATTATCATAAAACAATCTATGCTCAGCATACATCCACGTATTGGCACACATGCTATTTAATTTAAGAGAATAGTGACAAACTAAAACTGTCATGCTAAAGTGTTAATTTAATATTATCAAATGTCAAGTTCTTTCACATCGGTGTCTTTT
Source organism: Nematolebias whitei (assembly GCF_014905685.2). Lineage (NCBI taxonomy): Eukaryota > Metazoa > Chordata > Actinopteri > Cyprinodontiformes > Rivulidae > Nematolebias > Nematolebias whitei. The sequence goes on along the minus strand of NC_056519.1, from coordinate 14,594,823 downwards.
TTTAAATGAGTTGTTTTATAAGCCTAAATAACAATTAAAAACTGGCCCTTGTTTGACTAGCCTACCATAGATGAAGACTTTTGCCTCTTTCTTCAAACTTCGTTCTCTGACTGACATCGCAGACATAGCAGATGTGATGACGGAACATCACTTCAAAAACTAGACTATCCTTTTAAATTTGTTTGTTGAAAACCTTTTAGCTCAAACGCTGACTTTATGAATAAAAATATGGAAAATGTATGTCCCTTTTTTCAAACTACACAACAGGGATTCACATCCATACACATAAATTGTCAATAAAGAGCATTCTTCCTTAAATGTCGCATCTCTACGCACAAAAACCAACAAGTTTGTCTTGTCTGTAATCAATCCTTTTCTCAGGCAGCTTTAGCCCAATAGTAAAGAGGTCACCTTTTAATATGAGGGTCAAGGACTTGATCCAGAGCCACTGAAGTGTGCCAAAGTGTCCTTGGGCAAGACACTGAACCCCCACTTCCTCTGATGCTCTTATTGGTGTAAGAGTTAGAATAAAAAATGCTCCATATGGTACAAGTATATAATAGAAAGCAGCCCATGTGTTAGTATGTGTGAGTAGCAGCTCCTTCCAGAAAATGTAGACAGTTTAACATTTGGAGTGTGCCTTGGTGACCTTTAAGAGTTGTCCTCTTGTCTTCTTCCCACTTTAAAGACTGGTAGTAAATATGGAGAGAGCAGTAACAGAAACAATGGAGGCTATCCAACTTTAACTCTTTCTGGCTAAAAGACAAAACCAGTACTGTAGAGTTTGGTCAACAAACAAGCCATGCAATCCCGACTCAATCATTTGCAACTTCCAGAAGTGGATGTCTCTGTTTTCTTGAGTGTACAAGAGAAAATCCATTTTTCCACTATCATAAACTACAGATCAGTTGTTGCACAATTGAACTAAACCCCAAGTAGCTTAAACGGTTGAGTAAGTGGGTGCACTTTATAAAAATAAAAGCTGAAACAACAACAAAGATGTTGCAATGCTTTGTGATACAGACGCAATAAATTAGGCGTCACAACTCAGTTTCCAGTTAAACATAATTTACGTGTTGGCCGTGCTGTTCCCCAGTTAATCTAATGCTCTTTCCATCTCTAACCACATCAGATCTGAAGGAAGGGGCTGACAGGCAGCAGAACAAAGGGAATAAAAGCATTGCAAAAGTGTCTGTGGTGAATTTACAACACCCGTCTACTATTATTCTGGTGTTTTGAGTCACTGCTCCTGACAAACGCAGGAGTTTGACGTCGTACCGCACTCGATGGAGCAAAAGACAAGAACAGTGGAGGAGACAAGATGTCCTCTTGTGACATTATCAGACAAGAAACTCTGCAGCGGACGCCTTGATGCTCGTGTTCATTTGTACGCCTGAATCTTTGTGTGTGTTTGTGAAAAGAACCCCCTTGACTTGCCGGCTTCTCTCAGCGCTATCAGCCATCTTGATCTTAATCTGCCTTCACCTTGCTGTAGCTTATTTCTCCGAGGAAATTTCATTTTGTTCTGTTGATCTGACGTTAAGGATTCTGCCTCTACAAGCCTCAGTGTGATCATAACGTTAATGCGCTCTGGAAAGCAAGAAAAACAGAGATTGTGGTAAAATGGAGGAAGGTGAAATAGGAACACAGTGAATTAAAGGTGTTTGTCTCTGCTGATTGACTGAAATTGAGAGGCTGTGCACCTCGGGGAGCCAGAAATTGAGACGAACCGACTGCTGCCACTGTCATTACTTTTTAACAAACCCGGTGTACGCATGAGGTCTCCGTATTTGTGGCACAGTCCAGGGTAATGGAGTAATTTACCTTCCTGAAAATGGCTCCAAGTCAGGGTGCTAGTTGCTTTTTCCTACTTCTGTTGAGTGGGTGTGCATATTTACAAGCTGTACTTTTTCACCATTACTTCCATGAGGATGTGTGTGAGCGCATGTGGGTGCACATGTTGTTCCCTACGTGGTTTTGTGTGTTTTTGATTTGAAGGGTCAGAGAGTGGCTTTCACCAGTTTCTTGATTCGAATGCTACATTTCAGTTGCAAGGCAGCAGGGATAGATTTTGCGTAACCTAGCTTAAAAAAAAGGGCCCAATTACTGTAGACAGCAGGTGCCCAGGTTTTTCAGTTTTCAGAAAGGAAGATTGGAAAAGAACAGTCCAGCCAGTCAAAGGATTTGTAGTCTGGCCTAGGTTAAAAAACAACACAACAAAATGTCTTCCAGATGGATTTAAACTGCTTGACTCTTGTCTTTATTGCAGACATTGTAGTATTTTGTGCAAACATGGCCCTAAACATTGATTAGATGCAAGTTTCCATACCAGTATAACAAATGAAAATGAGTCTTTGTGCTCCATGTAGGGTGAAATCATCACTACTGGATTGTGTTTTCATAGTGTGCACATTTTGTACAAACATTTATTTTGTACCTATCCCTGTTTGGGAAGCAACACTTATAACAGCTGCTAACGCTGGTCAAGAAATGTTCTTGTCCAAAGACACATCATCAGGGCTTTGTGGGGTTTCTTTAGCATTGCCCCGTCCTCGTTGGATTCATGGCCAAGAGTCCCAAACGCCTGAACTCTGCTTGAGGGAGAGACTCATTCTGAATGGGAGGGAGTGTTCCTTGATGATGGAGGAGGATCACGTGAAACCAAGAGAAACCCTGGTGAATGGTTCCTGAGGCTCATTCAGGCCAACACCCCCCCCCCCCCAATCCAAAACCACCACCAACAACAACAATAAACCACATCTTAGTGAGCCCAGCACCTGGAGGGAGAGTCGTTGGTTGCATGCAGTGCAAGCTAAGTGGTTCGTGAGGATATGGCATGATGATTCTTGGTGACATATTTGGAATTACAGTAGTCCTTCATTTATTGCAGAGGATCCGTACCCTGAAGACCTGCGATAAGTGAAAAACTGTGAAGTAAGAATAGTAGTACAAGTAGTAAGTAGTAGTTTATTTTAGTGTGTGTGTGTGTATATATATATATATATATATATATATATATATATATATATATATATATATATATATATATATATATAAAGGTGTTTTAAACCCTTCCCACACTCTTGCAATATTCTAAACAAGTTTCTAAACTCTAAATACTCTAAAAGAGCACAGAATGTCATGATTTCAGCTCTCTGCCTCCTCTGCTCTTTGCCACCTGCAAGGGCTCGTGGCCCCGCCCACTTCTCCACTCTGCACAGAGAACAGCTGATCAGCTGCAGCAGGAAGCTTATCCTGCAGTATGGGCTGCACAAACGTGCAGCAGGTGCTAAATTTAAAATAATGTATTTTAAATAAAAACTGCATGCCGATCGTGCGGCTCATCCATCAATCAGCCAGTTGTGTGTCGTGTCCAATCTTATTTTGAAAAACCGCGATAGAGCAAATCTGAAAAACGAACCACGAAGTAGCGAGGAACTACTGTATATCTAACAGAACATAACTCAATGGGGGAAAGAAACTCAGCAATAATTTAGAAATTGATTAGTTGCATTTCTCCTCAGTAACTCCTTCAATATTGGCATAAATAGGAAATTACAGTTGACAAATGTTATTTGGAAAAGTTGAATCAAACAAGTTTTAGAGAGCTAAAGAAGAAACTGTTATTTTCTTGAGAAGTCCATTAAAATTATAGCTGAAAGTCTAACAAATACTCTTTATTTGCCACCTGTCTCTTATGACAGCATCTTTTTTTACTTTTGAGTTAGTTAAGTTCCATTTATCGTCATCTTCCACCTCACATGTGCCATCATCAACATGAGTTGTCGCAGATCCACAGATTGGATTAGGCAACCAGCCACAGTCAATAGTCCCTGCACATTATCGACCATAATGAGAGCTGCTCTCATGTCTAAGAATAGCTAAAGCCATTGTTGTGTTTCCAAAAAGGAAGCACTCCAACAGGTGATTTATCTGCCATCGGCTTTACAACCACACACCACAATGAGTCACTCTATTTACCAACAAGGTTAAGTCCTCACTGTTCTAATCTTGCAGTAAGACATACACTTGACATTTATCTACACCACCTCATATTTTCACCCATTTTTTTCTTATGAAACGTTAGTTTCTTTTAAACCCTGCTGCAACACAAAGTCCTGCTCATGTTAGCCTCTGATGGATGCAGTGGACCTGCTCGTTTTCAAAAGGATGTTCTCGAGCGCAGACGTTCCACAGACTGCCTTCACCATGGTGACAGCTGAAGCCAAAGACGTCGCTCTAATCCCACAGATTTGAGTACCCTTTGGATTCTGCTGCTGCAGAAATGTGCTGCTCTCTCACATGAAAACGGACAATTGAACACTACCTATCCATGATATTTGTAAATATCAAAACACGCTCATGTGTATTCCCTGATCTATAATTATACAAGCAACATAAAGTGTGTGGTCATGTGGATAGACCTCACATGACCTTACACACTACATATGATTTGCTTCCTATTCTCTAAATTCTTCACTAAAATGAGAGTCCTCACATCTTTATATCTTGATAATAAAAAGCAACACTAATCTCCAGCCTTTTTCTTTGGTGAAACGGAGGATGTTACCTGCAGCATAATTACAGCTACAGTGTGCTCACCAGTCTGCAACAACATGCACACAGACAGCAAAGCAGCCCTTTTAACAGACCGGCTGATATAAAATCTCAGAGTTGGACACGGATGATGGGTGAGAAAACGTCAGCTGCTTACCTGCAGATGTTGTCAAAAAGATGGAGAGTTCACAGCCAGCTGTGTGTGTGTTTGTGTGCTGCAGGCGAGGGAGGATTTTGCGAGCGTCTGTGGCTTTGCTGTGTAGAATAGAGTTCTAGTGTCTCCCTCCCACTTGCTCTGCTCTCCCTCCCTCTCTCTCTCTCTCTCCTTCTGTTTGTGTCTGTCTCTCACCCACTGCATCAGTAGTTTGCCGTCACAATGCCTGCGGTCACACCTCACTGAGCAAATTGTTCATTACCAAAGATCAACCCACAGCCGCGGACACCCAGACACACAGTTCGTCAGACGACTTATGCGAGCACGCAGTCTGAATGTGAACTGCAAAGCCTCTACATGCACACATAGGAAAGGAGTATATTTAAACAACAAGGAGCATACTGATGTTGACTTTTTAGGTCTGAAGCTCAAGTTCAGAACATGTTCTCCAGCATGGCACAGCACCATATTCTGATCAAGCCAGTTCTAAATGTATTAAAGTAAATAATGTGTGGAAAAAACAAGTGCTTTCTTGTGTGGAGTCTGGCATTCTGCTCTGTTTTTGTATGCTGCAATGCTATTTTGCTCATTACACTTCACATCAACCACACATAAATATAATTACACAGAGTTAGAATGACTTGTGATCTCATGCGTTGTTGCAAGATCTTGCGGGATGTGAATAACTCTCTACCAAATTGTAGGAGTTGCTGCCGTGCAATAACTTTGACCAAACATTCCTCAGATCTTTGCCTAAATGATCCCCAGGAATGTCAAATATAGAAACAATCAGTGGGGAAACATAATTTCCTGAGCAGCAGCTGAGTGGTCCCGCCTGTGATGAAGACCCCCCCCCCGCCCCCCACCCACTCTGCAGCTCAGGGAAGATGGCAGGTTTCACCTTGACTCTCCTTTCCATTAATATCTTCTTCTTGTTTTGCTCCAGTGAAATAAAAATGTGAACGCTCAGACTCTTACTTGTGTCTTACTTTATCAGATAATGGAGTCGAAAAATCAATAAAAATGTAATTTTTAGGTATTTGTTTTGAATTATGTTTAGCCATTTTAATTTTTTTTTTATTATTAAATGCTCTACAGATTAACCTGGAATATCATATTGGGTGGTTTTTATTTTTTTTTATTAGTTTTCATTTTTCTTCTTGTTTTACTGGTATTTGTTGCCCAAGTTTGACTTTATTTACCCCCAATAACATTTTCCATGTAATTAAACGACCTCCTTGTTATTATCCATTTCCACTCTCCTACTGACTCCTCTCAGTAACTATGCTCCTTGGTTGTCTTCAATATCTCCTATTTCCATAATTTATCAGTTTTCAGTTATTCTAATTTGATTTGGGCCTTCTTCCTGTGTTTGACTCCGTTTGGTTAGTGCTTAATTTGTAAACCAAACAATGCCGGAACGCAAATAGCGGGGTGGTGGTGGTGGGGGGTCGTCTCGGGGACCTCCCCCGTAAATTTTTAATAAAGTAGATGCCATTTCCTGCATTTTGGTGTATTTTAACAGATTATTGAACACCTACAAGAAGTAGCCTGACTCCTCGTAGAGCATGCTCCGCCTCTCTCAAGCACCCCTGCTCGCAGGCTCTAAAGCTCCGCCCTTTTAGGGGCAGATATATATATATTTTTTAAAGGTAGAAGTAGACTTGCTTACTTGACGGTGAAGCTATGATATTAGGAAGCTCGTAAGTGGCTGTTATGTTTAAAATTAGTGTTTATGTAATTATTTTCAGATTACATGTCCAATATAGGTTTTATTCATTCAAGGCAGTCACATTTGTTCATAACTTTATTATTAGTAAGCTTGAGAGTTAACCGGATCCAAGAAAACAGTTACGGGAACGCACCCTGTCAAAAAAAGAGCGTTCCTGGATCCTGTTCTGGCAAGATCCAGCTCAAATTAAGCCTGGCCTTTGGTTGCTGTATACGATTTTAGTTTTGTTGTATATTTGCTGTTTTATTTTGAAATTTATTTAATTTTAGCTGTTCTAAATGATCATTTATTTTCACTTGCTGTGTTGCTTTGATGCTTTACTTCTCCGTTAGATCATTAAGGTTGAACTAGACAAATCTTCTTCCATATAATATCTATAAATAAGCACTGGTGCACATATCCCTGCGGTATCTCTGACGGCAGTAAACTTCTGTGTCTTTGTGCCGTGTCGAGTCATGCTGGCGTCTTTAGGACAGTATTCAGGGTGTTGTGCGACTGTCTTTTCCTTGAACGGGCTGCTGGCCTCAGCTGACGGAAAGAGCTGGACAATGGGTAATTGTCAAGGTCAAAAAAAGTTTATTTCTCTAAAAAAAAACGTTGAAAACAATCAAAACTCATTATGTTTTGTTTGGCTCTACACAAACCCTGGTAGGGCTGTTTTAATTCAACACATCTTTCACATAAAATCTTTTTTTAATGGGTAACATATTCTATATAATTTTGCAGGTAAATAAAAACAATGAGGGCTTAAAGTGGCATTTTGTCCTTGGGTTTGGGTTGAGTGAAACACGGACCGTTATCTGCAATCATTGAGCATGTTTAATGCATCAGCTTCCCACTGGGGATTTCAGATGGTTTCCAAACCAATAAAGAAAGATAAATGGGATAAAACCTCCTCACCCAGAGGACAGGTGCCGCACATTTACTGTGAAAGCTTTTCATCGTGTTATGAATGCAAATTCCAGTCTGCAAAAGGAGGGAAGAAACTGGGCAAGAAAGCAAAATATGGAAAACTGTAGCTGGACATGCTTACTTTGATGCCATTTGGAAAATATAAATCTGAATAAAGTTTGGAAAGTTTGGACTCTGTGTAAACTAACCACAGTTTTATTTGACAGCTAAATCAACATTCCTATTACAACTCGCCACAAAATATGCTAATTAATTGTCTTCATTATGGCTCTAAAGGCAAGAGGGAACAGCCTAATTTCACCTCTAAAGTTAAGAAGAAAACCATAAACTACCTAACTGTTAACAACAGAATGTCCTGGTTATGTTTAGTCACCAACATCATTAGTTAGGAGTAAGAAAACACTGATTCAGACATTTTTACTATAATTGAACCCAAACAACCAGTAAAAATGTGAGGATAAATGGTTTTCTGTTCACCCAGTGCATTAAAAACTAGCACCACAGGATGTTTTCGTGTTTGATCGGTAAATGCTGTGAATTGCTACATCATCCAAGCATAAGTACGCGAAACAATGTGAACTTTAACACGTTCCTGCCGTTGGTTCTGGTTTGATTTTCCCACTTGATGCTGTAGTTTAAACCACAACTTCTGTAAATCCTGCCTTTGATGCAGTTTGCGTCTCTTTTCATTGCACGTACGCGGGCACGTGATGCTGAGTGAAAGTGTGACAGAGACGACCGGGTGAAAGGAAAAAGGCTGAGAGGAAAAAGCAGGAAGCTGCTGTGGAATTTCCACACCCTGATGTGGGTGGACCCCACATTTCCCCCCTCTCTTCTCTTTTTCCCTCTCTGCAGTCCCCTCCCTCCTAACTCTCTTTTTTCTCAGACAATAGCGGCCATGTAGAAACAAAGCAAAAAGAAAAAGCCATAGGGTTATGTGCCAGCTTTAGGGAGGTGGTCTTTGCAGACCCTTTTCTTTAGATGAGGGTTTTAGAGGAGGTGGAAAATCAGCAGGGATAAAGAGGAGGGGCTGTTCAGGAGGATGATGGTAAATGGGAATAAGCAGTGCAGGGTAGGGAGGGTCCAGTTGGTGTTGAGTGGTAAGAGAAACATGGATAACATGGTTATGTTATTGTGGGATTTAAACACTTTTCTGGCTCACTGAGCCTCTGACATTTTCTGTTGCTTAAAAACACATGTTGAAAAAAATGACTTCAACTGGTTTTTAACCACCCAAGTCACTCTGCTTTTTATCAATCAATCAAAAAAAAAAAAAAAGTGGGACGTTGTGTAAAATCTAAACAAAAACGGAATGCAATAATTTGCAAATCTGACAAATCAATATTTTATTCACAATGCAACTTAGTGTATCAAATGGCTATTGCATAGCATTGACATTTAGGAAAAAAAAAAACCCAAGATATTTTTGAATTTAATGGCAGCAACCTTAAACAAGTTTGAACAAAAGGCTATAAAAGTTAATGGTACGAAAAAGGAAGAAGTGGAGGAGCATTTGGCAAAATTTGGTTAATTTGTAACAGTTAAACAACTGTTCTGTGGTCAGAGGAATTAAAATGTATTATTTTTGGACCCTCCACATGCTATGTTCTCTTTATCATAAAGGAAAGGGGCCATTCAGTCTGCTATCAGTGCTCATTTAAAAAACCTGCCTCTCTAGTGGTATGGGGGTGCATTTACTGCCTCTGGCATAAGTAGTGCACATATTTGGGACGGTACCATGAATGCATTAAAGTACCGTATATGGCCTACAGATTTTAGAACAACATATTCTCTAATGGCAGCACGATGGCACAACTGGTAGAGCTGCTGTCTCTCAGCAAGCAGGTCCCCAGTTCAAATCCAAGTCTGGGTGCCCTTCTGGGTGGAGTTTACATGTTCTCTCTGTGCATAGTGGGTTTTCTCAGGGTTTTCAGACCAAAAACATACATGTCTATATGTGGCCCTGCAATGGACTTGCGACCTGTCCAATGTGTACCCCGCCCCCCCCCCCACACATGGGCACTGGCAACCCCCGTGACCCTAAATGGAAGAAGCAGGTAAAAGATAATGGATGAATGGATATTCTCTCATCATGAAGATAATTTTTTTTGTTTTTTTTGGGAAGGCCATGCAAGACATTGCTAAACCACAAACTGTATCCAATACAACAAAATGACTTTGTAGTAGAAAAGCTTTGGTGCTCAACTGTTTTTAATTTATATTTTACACATCTCAGCTGTTCTAAAATTGGGGTTGTAGAAATGAGGAGAAAAAATATAAATTTAGTTCTGCTTGTTTTTTTTATGTGAGATATTAGATTATCAAACATGATTAAGTAATTTAAAATACGAAAAAATTAAGGAATTTAAAACACACTTCCGGACAAACTTCCTGTTTAGAAAAGTTAACAGTACTCTGGCTCCATCTTGTGGTAGTAACTGGTACTGCACATATTTTTTTTTTTTAAAGGGCAAAGGGAGAACGTGACCTTCTGTTTCACCTACGAGTGGTCATCGTGACCTTCTTTCCCTCAAGCCTTTGACCTGTGAGTTCAAATGTTTATTTCTTTATTTGTGATTTAGAATTGCTGCTTTCTTGTAACCGAGCATCTTTGTCGGGAGCGAGCGTCGAGAGGAGGCAAGTGTGCGCGTTCACGGAGGGACTGCGGGAGTTAAAAGGGGGCGGTAAACCCGCAGGAGCAGGGGCGGTGATTCATACTTCACTGTCTGCGTCGCTCCGGGCTGACTTCACCGACCCGGTCCGAAGATATTAACCAGACAGCCAAGAGGACAAGTGCACACTTCATTGTGTCAGCATGGGAAACCTACCGCTCTCCATTAGGTAACACGATATGACATAAAATGTTGCTCTGTTTTGGTCAAAACATAATAATTTAATTTAAAAAATGATGTGTCCATCCGAGATGTGGAGATCCAATAAATTTTTCCGCTTCCTGCTGGTAACCTAGTTATATTTAATAAAAAAATAAATAAAAAAAAGTGCGTCATTTCAATGTAGAAAGTCTGCTTCCCTTATAGGAAGTGTCATTTTCACAAAAGATAATTCAAACATGTACAGTAGCATATCTAGCTAGCTGCGGAGCATAACAAGTTAGCTTAATGTAGCTAAGCATGCCACTAAAGTCATTTAATATTATCAGCCCTATGTAATAATACAAGCTGTTTTATTTTGGGGTCAGTATCTTATGGTGAAGCAGAGCTATTAAAATCAATGTCATCTGCATGGAGGCGGTGCTGATGCCTTCATAGATTTAAGTTTCAAGTGTAATAAAATGAGCATGTAAAACAAAACAATTCAAACTAATCCAGTGTTGTGTGTGTGTGAATAAGATTAGATCTGATTTATCTTTTGTTCTAGTTTATTCCAGACTGATGCAACCAAGTCTGAAGAAGCTGTCACAGAGAGGTTTGTAACCAAAACAATCTGTAATAGTGTTATTTATTACTACACTCCAGTCTCAGATGTCCAGACAGCATGTCCAGCCAAAGACTCTCTGACTCCCGCACCTTGTTGCCCCATCCCAGCTTCGCCTCTCAGTGACTTCTCTCCTGCACAATCTTCTGTTTCCCCATTGCTTTCGTGCACATCTTCACACACCGACTCTACTTCCCGTCCTCTCCTTGTTTTCTTCTGCTGGCTCGGTGCCCAGCCCGGAGCTGTGTCCAAATACAGGGACCTGTACCTCGACCGTGGCATGGATGTCCTCCTGGTCCAAAGCAGAGTGATGCACTTCCTGTGGCCTCGTTGGGGGCTCAGCTATGGGTTGGAAGTTTTGAACATTTTGGAGGAGCCTCTGTTCTCTGGCAGACCTATACTGGTCCATTCTTCCTCCATTGGGGGCTACACTTTCACCCAGATGCTCAGCCACATTGCGCAAGAGCCAAAACAACATGCCAGTGTGGCACAAAGGGTGATAGGGCACATCTATGACAGCCTGGTGGTTGGTTCACTGGAGCACATGGCAACAGGTGAGTGAGAATGATCCACCCCAGCTGCACTGTAGCTCAAGTTGCATTTGTACTGCACAGAACTGTGACTAACTTATCAAGCGGTGACCTACTCACTTTTAAAAGTCGTTCTTATTTAATATTTTATGGGTGCCATTTAAATGTGTTTATGACAATTTAGTCTAAAAGGTCTCAAAAATGTTAAACCTCCAATTTACCATCACATCTAATTTTTGACAAAATTACAAACAACAAACTATAAATAGTCCTTCCTTTCAGTTCCATACATTTTGAAACTCATAAAACACAAGTGAAGTTTTCAATTTGGATCTTGTTACAGCTTTATTAATGAGAAATGAGTGTATTTTGTAATTTTGATTAAAAAAAAGTATATGTAAGTATACTGTGTATATGTGTGTTATTACACTCAAACTAAAATGGTCTTAATGCTGCATTTCAGTCTGTGATACTTAACATCTTGTCTTGTTTTGTATATTGGTTGTAAGTATATACATTCCTAGTTTTAAAAAGATCACATATTCTATAAACATATAACCAAAGATGAAAAATTTGAATCTTGTAGGCGATATTGATGAGAAAGTCCCTCACTTCCCTTAAAAACCTACGGTTGACAATCTAGTAGTACACACATCTGTTTTAAGTTGTTCAAAATGTGTTTGTTTCAGACTGTTTAACTTGTTGTAAACAAATATATAAGCATTTTTTTTTTTTCATAATAAAAAATAAAATAATGAAGCCTCCTAATTATTTCATCTTTTTTTTTTTTTGTCATTCAGGTCTTGGAAAAACTCTCATGCCTCGATTAGAGGGTCTTATCAGAAATATTGCCATGCTCTACTTCAGGCTCTTCAAAGCCCACACTGCAGATCTTTACGATAAAAGCATCCAAGTTTTCTACAGCAACCCTGTTACCTCTCCAGCCCTCTTCTTCTTCAGTGAGAATGATGCAATGTGCAACCCCGCTGTCCTGGAGAAACTGATTGATTTCTGGAGGCGGAGGGGAGTAACGGTCGACAGCAGGAAGTGGAAAGAGTCCACTCATGCTGCCCACCTGCGTTGTCACCCAGAAGAGTATGTTTCCACATTGCAACACTTTTTGAACTCTATTTGAACTTCCCATTTTTCCCTCCAACTTTAAAACGTAAACTGAGAACTATTTTTAAAACCGCAACATGAACATTGATTATTTGATCTCTTTGCTTTCACTTGTGAAATGAAACAAATTTGTGTTTTCCTCTGCTTCACTGATTTTATTTTAATCACGGTCACATTTTGAAGTAATTTAAAACATTACTACGACGCCTAATGTTTAGCAAAATAATCATTTGCCAACGATGATTCATGAGCTGTTGTGATGCTTAGAAAAGCACAATATGTGGAAAAAAGTGAGTCTGAAACTAAAGAACTTTGCTAAAGAAAAATAATAAAAACAGCTGTTATCTGGAAATCATAGAATTGTGTTTAGGAGGTGGTAGGATACAGAGCAGCAAATAATAGATCAAGAATATATATTTGCTTTTTCTCTGGACTGGACATCTGGACATTTTGGACCTTACAGTACTGTTTGAATGCAAACAGGAACTGTAGAGAGGATGGTGCCTGGAAGCTAAAGATCCACCCAGTGATAGTTTATTGATTGACTTTGTTGATATTTACTGATCTAAAGAGTAGAGCCCGACTGATATATCATATTGATATCTACAGGTCCTTTTCAAAAAATTAGCATATTGTGATAAAGGTCGTTATTTTCCATAACGTAATGATAAAAGTGAAACTTTCATATATTTCAGATTCATTGCACACCAACTGAAATATTTCAGGTCTTTAATTGTTTTAATACTGATGATTATGGCATACAGCTCATGAAAACCCAAAATGCCTGTCCCAAAAAATTTGCATATTTCATCCCACCAATAAAAGACAAGTGTTTTTAATACAAAAAACGCCAACCTTCAAATAATCATGTTCAGTTATGCACTCAATACTTGGTCGGGAATCCTTTTGCATGAATGACTGCTTCAATGCGGCGTGGCACTGCTGAGGTGTTATGGAGGCCCAGGATGCTTCGATAGCGGCCTTAAGCTCATCCAGAGTGTTGGGTCTTGCGTCTCTCAACTTTCTCTTCACAATATCCCACAGGTTCTCTATGGGGTTCAGGTCAGAAGAGTTGGCAGGCCAATTGAGCACAGTAATACCATGGTCAGTAAACCATTTACCAGTGGTTTTGGCACTGTGAGCAGGTGCCAGGTCGTGCTGAAAAATGAAATCTTCATCTCCATAAAGCTTTTCAGCAGATGGAAGCATGAAGTGCTCCAAAATCTCCTGATAGCTAGCTGCATTGACCCTGCCTTTGATAAAACACAGTGGACCAACACCAGCAGATGACATGACACCCCAGTGACTGTGGAAACTTGACACTGGACATCAAGCAATGTGAATTCTGTGTCTCCTCTCTTCCTTCAGACTCTGGGACCTTGATTTCCAAAGGAAATGCAAAATTTACTGTAATCAGAGAACATAACTTTGGACCACTCAGCAGCAGTCCCAGGCGAGATGCTTCTGACGCTGTCTCTTGTTCAAAAGTGGCTTGACCTGGGGAATGTGGCACCTGTAGCCCATTTCCTGCACACGCCTGTGCACGGTGGCTCTGGATGTTTCTACTCCAGACTCAGTCCACTGCTTCCGCAGGTCCCCCAAGGTCTGGAATCGGCCCTTCTCCACAATCCTCCTCAGGGTCCGGTCACCTCTTCTCGTTGTGCAGCGTTTTCTGCCACACTTTTCCCTTCCCACAGACTTCCCACTGAGGTGCCTTGATACAGCACTCTGGGAACAGCCGATTCGTTCAGCAATTTCTTTCTGTGTCTTACCCTCTTGCTTGAGGGTGTCAATGATGGCCTTCTGGACAGCAGTCAGGTCGGCAGTCTTACCCATGATTGCGGTTTTGAGTAATGAACAAGGCTGGGAGTTTTTAAAAGCCTCAGGAATCTTTTGCAGGTGTTTAGAGTTACGTCGTTGATTCAGATGGTTAGGTTAATAGCTGGTTTAGAGAACCTTTTCATGATATGCTAATTTTTTGGGACAGGCATTTTGGGTTTTCATGAGCTGTATGCCATAATCATCAGTATTAAAACAATTAAAGACCTGAAATATTTCAGTTGGTGTGCAATGAATCTGAAATATATGAAAGTTTCATTTTTATCATTAGATTATGGAAAATAATGACCTTTATCACAATATGCTAATTTTTTGAGAAGGACCTGTATAATACTTGCCCCATTATGCACCGAACAGAGCATGGTAAGTTCATTTTAACTGATCTGTAAAATAAAATGGAGCTGAAATCACGACATGCTGTGCTCTTTTAGAGCGTTTAGAGTTTAGAAATGTTGTTTAGAATATTGCAAGAGTGAGGGAAGGGTTTAAAACACCTTTACTAAAATAAACCACTACTTTCTACTTGTACTACTCATTCAACCTTTATTTAGACAGGCAAATCCCATTGAGCCTCGAGGACTCATTTACAAGAGAGACCTGATTCTGGCTGCTCCCTTCCTCAGAGGTCGCCTCATAGTGAGCCTTCTCATGTCAGATACTCTTCATGAGACAACCTGAGCTTAAACTCTGACCCCTGAGCTACTTAAACTAAGAAGTACCATATTTTTGAAAAAGTAAGGACATTTTAAATTTTATGGCAGCAACACATTTGCAGAAAAGTTGGGCTAGTTGATTACTAAATTAATTAAAAATATATATGATACAGTATCTTGGTTTAAACATTTGACAAGTTTATTATGTTCCATTATGAATAACATTAAGGTTTTCAAGATTTGCAAACTCATTTTTGCATTACTTGTTCAGAAATGGTGTATTACGTGTAAAATACATTAAGCATATGTTTTAAATTTTGATGAGTTGTGTCAAATAAAGCATACACGTTTAAACATAAGGACAAAAGAGGAAATAGTGCTTTTATTGCATAATGTCAGATATCTCCCAGTTTATGATTACTTAAGTATTTTTATATTTACCAGAACTGTACACTGTCTGTACGCATAAGTTAGAAAATACAGCACTTTCTCAATTTTTTGTATCACTTTCATGATTATAAGAACCAGGAAAAAAATTCCAGTTTGTTCAACAAATTATGCTACAAATTTAGAGCGTTTAGATAATGTGTTGAAAAATTATAGCGCAACTCCCAGACTCGTATTTGTACATTTGAAAAATATAGTTCGACTCGTGAAACAAACACTCTGGCATTTTCACTGTGCAGTTTAATAAGAAACAACATTTAAAACGTCCAAAAATCAAACAATATGTTTTTTTTTTCCACAATAAAAATAACACAAGTTTCATAAAATTAGCATCGCTTCTCCAGACTTTACACTTTCACCAAACACATCAGCACCTTGCAATTTTTTTAGTTACATTTCCACTGAACTACTTAAAACCACATAATGTCTTGCTTTCTAATGACATATTTTAGTAATTAGAAACAGGTACATATATAAAATCCTATATTACTGATGCACTAACAATGTCACAAACATAATAAACGTTCATAGAAAAAAAATATATAAAAAATACTACTTTGTGAGACATTTAAGAATTTGTCCCAATTCATCTCTATTCAAGATATCACCTTTAAGTGACCCACGTGTCAACAGACCATCAGTTTGTCCTTGTTCAGATGGAGGTTCTCCAGGTAGTGCTGCACCTTTGCCAGCATCTCGTAGTGTTGACTGATTGGAAACAAATGCTCCCTGGCCTGTGCGCCGGGCTTGTTCCGAATGGGACAGTCCATCATTAAGGCGAGCGAGCGCACTCGTCCTTCCAAGCAGGAGATGTCCGCCTGGATCTGGCTCAGGACCTCTGTGGACAGGCTCTGCAGCTCCTCATCTAAAAGTCCCAGGTCATTACTGACGCCTGTCAGTCCGTCAATGGTTGGAGAGTTCACCTCTACCTGTGACAGCACCTGCCACTGAGAAAGAGGAGCACACGGGCTTTTAGTGAGGAATTAAACTTAACACATCAGATCCTATAAACAATGCACGTACCTTGGTCTTTAGTTTAATGTGAACAAGAGTCATTTTGACGATGTTTAGGATGCTGTGAATGTTTTTTTCGATGGATTCATCCATTGTTGGAAGACTTGTGCACTCAGGCGCCATCATAAGCGATGCATATAAAAGTGCCAAAGGGAAGTGCATCCTGGGAGAAAAAGTAAGATTGACACACTAAAACAGAACACTATATTTTAGCTGTTATGTATAAAACAAAATAGGTACAAATGCATCCCCTACCTTTGCAGTTTCACTTGTGGCTGTGCTGCGTTGACACTGAATCAAAGAGAGATGGCACATGCCTAGTTCACAGGTCTAATTTAAATACTCTCTTCCTAGCCCAAATCTTGACTGGGACTACACCCCTTCTGTCATCCACCCACCCACCCACCCACACCCGTTGTCAAACCTGAGTCTGACCTCATCATAACGCTGTGGAAATTTATTATGAACCCAAACAGATTTCACTGACTCAGTTATATGGACTTCATTCCTATCTGGTATTTTTAAATGTGTTTACTTATGATGGTGCAACTTACTGGAAATGGTGCAAATTGGCTTTATCTTGAGCTGGCCCATAAAAGGCAAACAATAAAAAATCCATGCAGACAAGACAAGCTGTAGATGATTACGTGCAAAAGAAGAAAATCCTTCTAACTCATTCAGCTGATGCAAGCGGAGGAACGCTGGAGAGCTAGTGGGTATGGCCTCGATGGATGGATGGACGGATGGATGGCACCGCGCTGCTCAAGTGAAATGCAGCTGTTCTGACCATTAAAGTTTATTTATTAAGGAAAAGTTAAACTGAGACACACCTTTGCTATAATTCAGAGCAAACAAATAAGTTAAATTGCTTTTAAGTGTTAATTGTGTAAATTGTGCTGTTGCTGTTTTTATGCTATGAGGCATCAAAAGATGACCTTCTTCACATTTTTAAGACTAAGATCACCATTCCCTGTACTTTAATCTGTAATATGTGATTGTGGATTTGATCTGCTGACCCTGAAACAACAATTGCTGTAATTTAGAATATGTTTCTAAATATTTCCAAAAAATGAATGTGGTTACAAACATAACACTTTATATCTAAAAAAAAGTTTAATCTGGTCCTCTGGACATTCAAAAAACAAAAAAAGCAAAGCAAAAAAAAAAAAATGTAGAAACATTTCGTCTTTCATCCAAAAGACTTCCTCAGTCAACTGATATATATATATATATATATATATATATATATATATATATATATATA
>NC_056519.1:14557021-14577157 GCF_014905685.2 Nematolebias whitei | reverse complement strand
ATATATATATATATATATATATATATATATATATATATATATATATACACACAAACTACTACTTACTACTTGTACTAGTATTCCTACTCATATTTTCCAGCGTATAAGTCACATTTTTTTGCATAGATTATCAGTCCTGCAATTTATACACCAAAGCGACATACATACTTTTATTTTCATTTTCATAACGCAATTTTTGACTGACACTTAGACTTTCTAAGAACTGCAACAGCAAGTCCTCCCCTGCGCACTCGCTTCACTCAGCTGATGCAAGCGGAGGAACGCTGGAGAGCTAGTGGGTACGGCCTCGATGGACGGATGGATGGCACCGCGCTGCTCAAGTGAAATGCAGCTGTTTTGACCATTAAAGTACATTTATTAAGGAAAAGTTAAACTGAGACACACCTTTGCTATAATTCAGAGCAAACAAATAAGTTAAATTGCTTTAAAGTGTTAATCTTGTTAAATTTCTAAGAACTGCAACAGCGAGTCCTCCCGTGCGCGCTCGCTTCATTCATCTGGTGCGGGCGGAGGAACGCTGGAGAGCTAGCGGCTCCGGCTGGATGGTGCCGCGCCGCCCAGATGAAATGAAGCTGTTTTCACCATTAAATAAATGCATAATAAATGCTACTTATATTCTGAAGCGACTTATAGATGTTGTTTTCCTCTTCATGATGCTTTTTTTGACTGATGTGACTTATACACCTGAAAATACGGTCTGTGTGTAATGTGTGTAATACTGTGTGTGTAATCAGATATCCAGTATTGGTTGCCATGGTAGTGTAACATAACATATACAAAAATAACTACTGAGTCATTATTCTTCCAATCTTGGTCATTTTTCCTTTTTCCTGTTGTGAAAGGTCAACATATGTGTCTTAAGTAAAGTACTGAGTGTGTAATATGTGGATATTAGATCTTGTTAGTTTGTTGTATGGTTTGTACTGCATAAAAGTTAAAGCGCGTCATTGTTGATTCAAGATACACTCCGTCATTGTGTATGTAGGAGGCATTTTTAAGCTCCTAAATTCTGAGGAATAATCCACTGGCCACCATATTATGGCTAAAAAATATAAAGTTGTGGTCTTTATAGAGATATTAATCTTAGTTCCTGTTTGGACCCGAATGAAAACTAAATTTTAATGCCACAAACTTTGGTGGTTGGATGTTTCTGACAAGGAAAAGTTGCCTATGTAGTCCAATTATAGGAAACAACATCCCTTTCCTCTGCTTTGCAGCTGATATTCAAGTTTATCAGTTTTTTTCCCCAATTTAGACTCATGACTAAGGTAAAGTCAGACTTTAAAAATGTAATTTATGTTTTATGACGTCTCGACTGGACTATCTAAATTCTTTGTATTCTGTTTTAGATTGTAAACTGTCCAGAATGCAGAGGCTTGTTTTATAACCGGTACAAAAAAAAACCACTTAACCCTACTCTGGTCAACCAACCAGTTTCTTTTGATCACCTCACGTTTTAGAAACAATCTAAAATATTAAGGTAATGGGGCTTTTGCATTTGAAGCTCCAAATGTGTGGAATAGAGAATATGGAGACTTTTATAGAGACTGAGGTTTTAGTTTTTGGACCTGAGCATCTTAGGAATGAATTTTTTAGTCTTTCTCCCTCCTTAGATGGCATTAATCTGGCCTCCAGCTCTAATGTTAAAAATCTTGGTGTTATTTTTGATCAGGACATGTTTTTTGTCCCCCTCACTAAAAACATTACTAGAATTGCCTTCTTCCACCAGCGTAATATCACTAACATTAGAAACATCTTATCTAAAAATTATGCAGAAAAAACGAGTCCATGCATTTGTCACGTCTAGACTGAACTATTGCCATGGTTTATTATCTGGCTGTCCAAATACTTCTTTAAAAAGTCTTCGGTTACTCCAAAATGCTGCTGCCAGAGTCTTAACTGGAATTAGTGGAAGAGACCATATTTCTCAAGTTTTAGCTTCTCTCCATTGGCTCCCTGTCAAATCCAGAATTTAATTCAAAATCTTACTTCTAAACTACAAAGCTCTCAACAACCTAGCTCCATATTATATTACTAATCTTATTGTTCCATATTTTCCCAACAGAGCACTTCACTCTCAGACTGCAGGTTTACTTGCGGTTCCTAGAGTTTCCAAAAGCAGAATGGGAGAAAGATCTTTTAGTTATCAGGCTCCTCTCTTGTGGAACCAACTTCCAGATCCAACATTTTTCAGTCAGGTCATTTGGACAGTTTCTTTTTTTTTTTGTGTGCTGAAACGTTTCGCCTTCGGTCCAGAAGGCTTCATCAGTCAAGAAAACACAACAAAACTGATTCTTCCCCCAACAGCTCACTCCAAAGTGGAACAAACCAGTTTGGACAGTTTCTTTTTTTATGTGCTGAAACGTTTCGCTTTCGGTCCGGAAGGCTTCGTCAGTCAAGGAAACACACAACAAAACAAACAAGCAGAACTGGTTTGTTCCACTTTGGAGTGAGCTGTTGGAGGAATAATTAGTTTTGTTGTGTGTTTCTTAGACTGATGAAGCCTTCCGGACCGAAGGCGAAACGTTTCAGCACACACAAAAAAAAAGAAACTGTCCAGATGACCTGACTGAAAAATGTTGGATTGTATACCTGGATTATTGAGCATGGACTTTGTTGTCAACTTCCAGATCCTGTCTGTGAGGCTGACACATTGTCTAGTTTTAAGACTCTGGTTAACACTTTCCTTTTTGATAAATCCTATAGTTAGGAATGACTTGTTATGCTGTTATAGACTTAGACTACTAAAGGGCACACTGACCTAATTTCCTTAAATGATTTGCTAAAATTGAATAGTTTTCATTTGATACTATTTCTATCTTAACATGTGATTCTTGACCTGCCATTGTGTATCTGTTCTTCCTTCCTGTTCCTTTCAAACCCAGCCAGTCGAAGCAGATGACCGCTTGTCCTGAGCCTGGTACTGCTAAAGGTTTCTTCGTCATGAGGGAGTTTTTTCTTTCCACTGTCGCCTTCATGCTTGTTCAAGATGAGAGTTCTGTGATGAAGTTAAATTCAAAGCAGTCTGCTCCTCAGATAATTAATGTTATTAACTTATTTTTATATATGAATGTTTCTGTTCAGTGCCCTGAGACGACTTCTGTTGTGACTTGGCGCTCTATAAATAAACTGAATTTTTCAGACCCATCTTTTTTCTTTGACGTTTGATTCAGGCCGAGCTTCAGATCCCGAGCTCATGGCTTCATCATGCATTTCTCTATTTTATTTACACTTTACTTATTCTTTTATTATTTCTTACATTCCTTTGTTTTTCGTTTGTCTTACCTTTTGCGTTTGATTGTAAAGCACTGTGGTCAACTTCTGTTGTTTTTATGTGCTATAGGAATCAAATTGACATTGGCACGTGAAAACACACAGTTCTCCAGCAATGTTCTTGCCTCTAAATGAATAGAAACATGACATTTTTTTTGGCAACCTTTGCAAAAATTCCAAAGCACACTCAAATTTGTTAGTTTTCCATTTAAATAAAATAATAAAAAAGGTAAAACCTGAATAAAAAAAGTACTGAGTTCAACATTTTAAAAAGAAGTTCAAAGGTTGGCTCTGTTTCAGCTCTATTTGCTGAGAGTCCTCATACCAACATTTCATCATTTATTAGATTTAGTGTAGAACTAGACATAAAGACACTTCTTGATACATTTTATGAAGAAAATAAATTAATGAAACATTTACAGTCACAGATGTTGACTTTCAACTTTCTTTCCTTTTTGTCAACTTATGTAAGACCTATCTTTGCCTTATAGTGACAAGACAGCAGGAGTCAGAACATTGTCTTTTTGTTCAGACCAAACGTTTGCAGAGAGTTATAATGCTTTTTGTCAAAACCTAATCTCAGAGGGATGCTCTGTACACAAGGTTGCTTCTTTATTTCATGTAACAGGGTGATGCATATAGGGTGAACTGTGTAATAAATCAAACAAATGCTGTATAGTGAAGTCTGTGACGGTGAAACAAATTGTCCCTTGGGGATAATAAAGATTCTTGAACTTGAACTCTGCATATTTTTTTTTAAGATACACTTCAGGAAGTCCTTTCTCCCTCAGGCGATCAGATTGTTGAACTCCTCCCTGTACAGTAAAAATGTAGCCTTGTGACTCTGCAGCATTCCGAACACTTGTGTATGTGTATATATATGTGTGTATGCTTAAATGTGTATGTATATCTAAATTCGTCATGAATGTACTACCCCCTCCTACCTTGTGCATATGCTTATTTGTCTTTTTCGATTTTGTGTATTCAGCTTTTTTGATTATTTCACATGTTGCATTTACCTTTCAGCTCATCATGTCAACAATTTGTAAAACCTCAAACTTCCTATGGAGGGCGACCTCCACCCAGAGATTTATCAGAACAATTTGGAGCGTTTTTTTGTTCAGGACAGCATCTTCCCCACTCTTCCTAATTTCTTTCTTCAGCCTGAGTGTTAAAAAAATGAAAGTTTATTTATTTATTTATTTATGATAAATAAATAAAACATTTCCAGATCGATTTCATTCCCCTAAAAGTGGAAAATGCCCGTCCACTCCCCACATTCCTATCTGGTGACACGGATCAGGCGATGTCCTATTTCCCAGGGCGGCATGCGACACACAAAGTGTGGATCATTTAACTGGGAATATTTCACTCCGGGCTGAATGTCTCGTTCGGTCAATTGTTTATTATCATTAAAAATATGAGTTTGTTTGAAATCAACTGAAAAGGAAGGCAAATATTGCAGTTTTGTGCTAGGATGGGATTATTTCACTCACTAAGATTTGTTTGCATGATTTACCCATATATTAAGACATATTCATTCATGTCAGTAAATTTAAAAACACACAAATTACATAATTAAGACAAAGCTTGGCATTTTCTGTGCATGATGTTACACAAAACAACAGTAAAAAAAGTGAATTTGTTTTGATTTCAGTTTTATTGAACAAGGTGCAAACGTGAAATGGACTGTACGCCCAACATCAATGGGCGTATAATGGCTGCAGCTGCTTTAAAAATAGAGAGAGAAGATATAACAATAAAATTTACAACACAAATACAGAACCAGCCAGGAGGGTGAAAATACAGCAAAGTAGGGCTGTTCCAGTGACAAACTCATCTGCATAAAATAACTGAATGCATTTTCTTACAGTGTGGAAAAGAAAATGTGCTTGTTGTGTTCACTCTTTATGCTCCCAGAGCCATGATGTCAGACTCTTTCTTAAAGCACAAAATGTACTTTTGATGCACACAAACTACACAAAGAGAACTCACGAGTTCAGATAATCACATTTACGTAACGCACAGTACATCAAAAAGGCTTCAAGCTACATGTCTGATTATTGTCTTCACCGTGTGCATCCGGTAATGGAGTTTCTATGGTTGCTTCTATAAATGTCTGGCCAGTTGAATAGTTCAAAATGGCACTATTTACTGTAGTGGTATAATGTAAAATTAAACTAGTGCAGGCTGAAAATGTACATGTGGATACTTCACATTTGAAATGTAAACCAATGAAAGGAAAGCTAGAAGCCTTGATTGCATTTTATGAATCACAATAATTGAGTTATAATAAATAAGTGCAATCAGCACAATATTTTACGTTGCACCAATTATTGTTAAATTTACAAATTGTATGCCAAATTTGTGAGCGGATGCCATCAAGTGTGTTTGTGTACATACATGAACAGCTGAGGTGACTGAATAAAGATCAAATGTTAGTTTAAACATATTTGTTAATGTAATACTAACTACAGCTGATCTAAAATAGGTTAGTGACATGGCTCAAGCTTTCGTGTGCCATTCAGCTGATTCAGCCGAATGCTTTGTGCTTTAATCTCTTTCCACATCCACCTCTTCCAACTCTTCCGGGAGGACTCCAAGGCATTCCCAAGCCAACTGAGAGACATAGTCTCCAGCATGTCCTAGATCTTCCCCAGGGTCTCCTCCCAGTCGGACATGCCCGAAACACCTCCCTAGGGAGGTGCCCAGGAAACATCCTTACCAGATGCCTGAGCCATCTCAACTGTCTCCTTTTGATGTGGATGAGCAGCGGTTCTATTCCCAGTCTCTCCTGGATAACCAAACTTCTCACCCTATCTCTAAGGGAGAGTCAAGCTACGCTGTGGAGGAAACTCATTTCAACCACCTATATCTGCAATCTCATTCTTTCTGTCACTACCCAGAGTTTGTGACCATAGGTGAGGATAGAAATGTAGACTGACCGGTAAAGAGAGAGCTTTGTCTTACAGCTCAGCTCCCTCTTCACTACAACAGACCAGCACACAGGCCGCAATACTGCAGACGCTGCACCAATCCGCCCGTCAATCTCACGCTTCATTCTTTCCTCACTCGTGAACAAAACCCAGATCTACTGGAACTTCTCCACTTGAGGCAGAACCTAACCCTCGACTTGAAGAGAGCAATCCACCCTTTTCCAACTGAGGACCAGAGCCTTAGATTTGGCGGTGCTTATTCTCATCCCAGCCGTTTCACATTCGGCTGTGAACCACTCCAGTGAAAGCTGAAGGTCATGGCACGATGACGCCAACAGGACCGCATCATCTGCAAAGAGCAGAGATGGAATCCTGAGGCCACCGAACTGGAATCCCTCCGCCCCCTGGCTGCACTGAGAATTTTGTTCTATAAAAGTTATGGACAGAATTGGTGACCATGGGCAGACCTGGTGGAGGCCAACTCCCACGCTGAAGAGGTCTGACTATACCAGCAATGTGAACCAAACTCTTGTACAGGAAGTGAACAGCCTGTAACAATGGGCCCCCAATCCCATACTCTTGGAGCACCCCCCACAGTGTTCCTGAAGGAACATGGTCAGAGGCCTTCTTTAAGTCCACAAAACGCATGTAGACTGGATAGGCAAACTCCCACGACCCCAGGAGGACCCTAGTGAGGGTAAAGAGCTGATCCAGTGTTCCACGGCCAGGATGGAACCCACATTGTTCCTCCTGGATCTAAGTTTTGACCAACAATCTGATTCACTTCTCCAGTACCCCTGAATAGACCTTACCAGGGAGACTAAGGAGAGTTACGCCCCTGTAATTGAAGCACACCTTCAGGTCCCACTTTTTGAAGCAGTGTTTCCCCTACCATTATACAAGCGGGGTGCCCCGCCCCGTCAACAGAACCGAGCGCCCCGTCTACCAAACCCCACCCCAAACCACCTGTCGACACTGACGTAATGCTAAACTAGCGGCTCGCAATGCAGGTGCACTAGCTAAAATGCTAAAGGCATCCTCTTCCTTCATGTTGAACCCTCACGCTGAACACACCCTTCCGTCCCCCCCGAACAAAAATCACGAACGAGATGAGTGCCCCGCCATGGTAAGTTATCTAGGGGAAACACTGGAGGGGAACCACCACCCTAGTCTGCCGATCCAATGGCACTGACCCCGATGTCCATGCGATGTTGCAAAGGCGTGTCAACCAAGACAGCCTCACAACATCCAGAGCCTTAAGGAAATCAGGGCGAATCTCATCCACCCCCGGAGCCCTGCAGCCTCGGAGCTTTTTAACTGCCTCGGCAACCTCAGCCACGTTTATGGACAGCTCAGCCCCGAAGTCCCCTGACTCAGTTTCCTCCATGGAACTGGTGGGATTGAGAAGGTCTGAAAAACATTCCTTCCACCTCCCGACAACATCACTGGTTGAGATCAACAGCACCCCACCTTCACTGAACACAGTGTTAGTAAAGTGCAGTTTTCCCCTCCTCAACTGCCTGATGGTTTGCTAGAATCTCCTTGGAGCAGACCGAGAGTCTTTATCCAAGGCCTCACCGAACTCCTACCACATCCAAGCTTTTGCCTCAGCAACAGCCAAGGCTGCGAACAGCTTAGCCCTCCGGTACTCCTCATCTGCCTCTGGAGTCCCAGCAGCCAACAAGGCCCGATAGGACTCCTTCAGTTTGACAGCTTCCCTAACCTAGAGTCTCCACCACCGAGTTCGAGGATGGCCACTACAAGAAGCACTGACCACACTGGCCACAGCTCAAGGCAGCTACCTCAGCAATTGAGGTGTGGAACATGGCCCACTTGGACTTGATGTCTCCCGCTTCAGCTGGGATGCAGTTAAAGCTCTCCTGGAGGTGTAAGTTGAAGATTTTTCTGATGGGTTCTTCTGCCAGGCATTCCCAGCAAACCCTCACTACACATTTGGGTCTGCCAGGTCTGTCTGGCATCTTCCCCCACCTTCTGACCAAACTCACTTCCGGTGGTGATCAGTTGACAGCTCAGTTCCTCTCTTCACCCATGTCTTAAACAAATTGTCATGACTACAAAGTCAATCATCAATCTACTACCTAGGGCATCCTGGTGCCAAGTGCACTTATGGACACCCTTATGTTTGAACATGGTGTTTGTGATGAACAAACTATGCCTAGCACAGAAGTCCAACAACAGAACACCGCTCAGGTTCAGATCAGAGAGGTTGTTCCTCCCAATCACACCCTTCCAGGTCACATTGTCATCACTCATGTGGGCATTGAAGGCCCCCAGCAGAATAAAGGAGTCCCCAGCTGGTGCACCTTCCAGCACCCCCACTAAGTTCTCCAAGAAGGCCGGATATGCTGAACTGCCATTTGACTTGTAAGCACAAATAACAGTCAGAGCCCGTCCCCCCCACTCAAAGGCACAGGGAAGCCGCCCTGTCATCCGCCAGGTAAAACTCCAACACACAGGCACCAAGTCAGTCAAGTCAATCTGCCATGGGAGACCCTACCAGGGGCAATTGCAAGTGCCCCTCACAGCATATCTCCTAGGATCATTCAGTCTGTCCATCTGTTTCCATCTGTTTTCTCTCAGGTTATTTGCCATTGTTAAGACAAATGCCGATGTCGTAATGAAACTGTCCAACATTTCCTATTTGTATTTCATACCTGACTCTAAAAACTACATCTTCAAAAATGTTGAGTTTTACAGCTTCTTTACAGATGAGATGTGTTTTTGATGCCGAAATCCGCTGCAGATACTTTTTGGGGTAAGGGCTTCCTGGCTACTGCCTTAGGAACAGCAAGCCCAGACCGCAAAAAGACCCACAAAGGACAAAACCTGGAATCTTTGGGTCCATGTGTCCTGTGGCCATGTGTCCTCAGCACCTGAAGAAAGAAGAAGAACATTATAAAACAAGTGGAATCAGAACTCTTGGGTATGTCTTCTTAAAAAATGCATTATTAAATTGAAATTTTCACTTTTTGTAAAATATCTGCCTAAAACAGCAATATCAGTTTTGTAATGATCTAAATTAAGAAAAAAAACATTTTTCATATTTAAAGTGTAAGAGTGGTAAGAAGTGGGATCAAAAGAAATGTTAAAATCTACTGCTAGTGATTTATTATGATCACCATGGTAACCACACACCTGTGTCTCTCACTCTCCATCACTGAAAACTATAAAGCAAACAGCCACTGTGCAAAAAATTACAAGTCAAATCTTAAAATTCTTAAACCGTTAGCGGTAGAAGACTAATATTATCACATGTCAGTTATTAGGTTTCTGTAACTGCTTTGTTGAAGCTTAGGTGTGTACTGTTTGCACTCTGGGGGGATTTAAGAGAAAACCCATAGTCTTGAAGCATCCAGAGACACACGGGGTTAGAAAAGACAAAACTCTGGACATTTTGATGTGCAGTGTGTACCAATTAGCTGTGGCAATAAGAAGTGTTTGTTTGCAAAACTATTTTAAGTTAGACTGTGAAGTCAACTAACGTTTCTTTAACAAATCTCCAAAAATATAAAACCTAAACCATTTCTAAAAGTTTTTTAAATTACCTAAAAAACAAACAAACACATTTTCTATACATAGCAGCTTCCAGTTCCCAGTTTAGCTTTTTTATTTTTTAATGACACCCACCATCTAAGGATTAGAAGTTATTGTTTAAAGTTTTTTCTTTTTCTTTTAAAATCAAGTATATCTTTATCTTATATCTTTATTGTCCATTTTACAAATTTTATTTAACTGATGCAGCTGGAAGACTGAAAAATGACGAGGAAGTCCCCAATTTGGCACTGCTTTAGTACGAAAGAACAAATGGAGATCTTCATTTTACTGGAGAAAAAGTGTCTTCAATATCTGAACATTTCTCTGAACTATGAAATGCTTCAAAGGTCCTGCATTCAAACCACTGAAGTCATAGTATGCAGATACTTCTAGGCTCACTTATGAGAAACTGACTATGTAAATGAAGATGTTTCAGTCCCAGCTGTTCTGGATGATCTGTGATGTCTTGAGTTTCACAGAGCATCGTTACTGCAGCTCCACGATGATGAAACAGGAGTGAAACCCTTTCCACTTGAGCCATCAGGACACAACTTATGGACCTGTTTACCTCACAGTGCTCCCTCACTAAGTATTTTTACATGACAGTGTCGTATCACACACCAGGATCTAGTTGCAAAACACATAATTTGAGAACTTTGACTCCAAAGAGGGCAGCAGAACATAAGGTGACCTTAAACAGCATGACAATCTCTTGTTTTCCCCTTGTTTGCACATTTATGTTGAATGTGCAAATAGAATCATCTTAAATATTTCCTTCTTTCCTGATCCTTCCAATTATTGCTGCCAATGGTGAAGGCAGACAAGTGGACAGATTTTAATGAACACTCATTTCAACACTAAACCAAAAGGACCACAAGTTCTTCATTTCTCAACATCAGAGGATCTTAGTCTAAAATGGTGGCATGAAAGGTGACGGGCATGCGGCTGAAATTGATGTATACGTGTTGTGTTCCCCTAAATTCTGCATTTAAAGCAACTTTTGCTGTTAAAAATGTGTGCTGCTTTTTAAATGTATCACAACTTTGATATCACTGAACTCTATCATTTTGTTTAAATTCTGTTACAAAATCTGAGCGATCTGTTTCAGATTTTCAGGTGTTGTTTTTACTTATTATGAGAAGTATTGTCGTGATCGTTGTTGCAACAAAACATGGCAACTTTCCTGTGTAACTAAAGAAAACGGCAAGATTCAAAAATGTTCTTGATCAGCTTTAAACATGTTTGAACACCCAAATCGTATTCAAAAATTCATTAAGCTCAAAAAAGAAACACAATGCTGTTTAAACACATATGAAACATCTCTGAATACACAATTTCATTCAATTGCATCTCAAACTAAAATTCTCACATATCTGCTGTAGTACTGATATGATTAAGTCACTTAGAAGCCTTTAATCCTAATATTTGCTCCACACAGCATTCAGTGCCACACCCTGATCAGAACAGTCTTTTACTTTAAAATATGTTAAGTTTCAAATAAATCACACATTTTAGGATTTATTAACAGCACTGTATGAAAGCATTTTCATATTGTTTTAATATCTTAGCAGTATTAAGTATTAAGGCTGTAACTATTTAAAGAGTTTTGTTTGCTGCTATAAACAAGACAAACTACCGTGTGTTAAACGGTTGTTTGTCAGTATTAATTTGACAACTACTGGTAGAGTTGGTGTTAAAGAATATTACACCTCTCTCTGTTTCACATTTAGTTCTTCACAAATCCCATCAATTTGGATTTGCTTGAAGTAAAATGCATCATATTTAAATGATTTGTTGCTCTAAGCATGAATTATACTCCTTTTTATTTAACATTTAAAACAAATGCACACCTTTGTCTTCTCTGTAACGGATAAATAAATGGTAAGATGAATCCATGCAGGCTACATTATGTCTTCAAATTTTAAGTTTTACCAGAAGAGTGTGAACACGGACTGTTAGCCTCGTCAATTATCCACTAAAGCCTTAGTTTTACAAGAACATATCCAAAAAGGGTATTTGTGGTGGGAGTCATGCATGTGGGTTCAGTCAAACCCAGGGCGGATAAGGACCAGCAGACCCCCCCCCACCCCCCCCACACACACACAGAGGCTTCTGCCACACTTCGCCACATGCATCATATGTGAGGAAAACTGTCACAATTCCTGCACTTCTACATCGTCCTGTGCTTTAAAAAGTGATGAACACCCCCCCCCCCCCACACACACACACAGTTTTTAAACAAAAAACAAAATGATCTTTCATCTCTTTGCTCTAGTGGTGCAGGGCCTTTAACATCTGACGCTGCGTGCCTGACACACAGGGTGCAGGTGAGTCTTTACACCTGAGGATGTCAGAGGACAGGCGCTCTCCCTGGTCCTGAAATTAACCATGAGCTGTCCCTGGTGCTGAAACCAGACCAGCTTCCTCTGCCTGGTGAACGCCCTGTTCTGTGGCCCCAGTTTGAAGTAAGGGAGCTAAACTGGAGAGAATAGATACACCAGAGAGAGAGATCAGACACTAAAAAATAAATCATCTTTTTGACTATGAAGACAGAGGCTGTGGTTTGTGCATGATTTGGCACTTGTTGCCACTGAAGTGGGCGCAGATTTGTTCGTGCGCGCGAACCCCATCTAATCTTTGCTATTCCGTGCTAAAAGAAGCAACGTTACTTCTCTCTCTCTCTTTCACTCTCTCTCTCTGTCACACACATGCACGCACATGATGCACTGCCCGGCTATGAAAAGTCCTAAAAAACAGATCAGAAAGATTTGTCTTCTATATTTGAAATAAAATTGTAAAAATCCACCTGACACATTCACTTTTTTTCTTTTACTCCATGAAACGATGCAACACAGACGACTGGCATTCCAATTAGATGACAGCAAGTGATGCTTTTAACGGTTTCCACTCCGCATGCCCAAATTACGCGCAGTCCTCGGAATTGCAGACATTTAAAATGTTTTCTTTCCTTTTTTTCCTGGAGGTAAAGCGGTTAAAATAGACCCGGATTTATCGATGGGTGCAGATTTGGTGATGCATCCAGCAGGTTTGGAGATGGAGCACGTCTCCAGCTGCGGAGGGGCTCAGAGAAAAGCCGAACATTTGCTGGAAGTCAACACTTTAATGTGTTTGTTTCCTCCCCGCTCTGATCCTCGCGCATCATCACGTCCACTCTCAGTCTAAACTCGGGGGATAAATTTCTCAATGGCCAGCCCCAGCTGTCTGCAGGCATGGCAACACAACCACAGCTTCTTTCTTTTTTTTTTTTTTTACTCACTTCAGCAATAAGCAAAAGAGAATAGAGAATAAAAGCAGAAACGGGCTCACCCAGTCGCCACCGATCCGAAGAAGCGCGTGTCATTTTTCCTCCTCTTACTCTTTCCCCCTTTTTCTCCCCTCTCTCCCTCCAATAATCCCTGGGAATTTAAACGGCACCCATTGATATGCAGCAGTAGGGCCCCCCCCCCACCACCACCACAACACACACCATCCATCCACACCATCTCTCCACCCTCCTCTCCCTCCCCTCCATCATGCCTCCTCTTCCCCAGACGTCAAATCGCGTTGGCTCCCATTTTTATTTTATTTGACTAGAATTATTAATAATTTCTGAGCATTTAATCCGCCATCCTCGTGTTTGGAAAAAGCTGCTGCAAGAAAGAAAGAAGCTCCAATGGATGCCACTCAATTCCTCCAGTCTGGTGACCTGCATTGACGTCATTGCGTCATTAGGTTTCCCCTGGAAACACGGGAGAGCCAAAAATAGAAACGCATTAATTCAAACCCCAGGCTGGTGGGGAGGGGGAGGAAAAAGGTTTAGAGTAAAAGGGGGCATGATTTTTTTCCATCAGTCCAATATTCTGACCCTCAAATTTCCTCTGGACCCCCACCCCCACCCCCCCACACACACACACACTGATCTCACACACATATAAATCCATTTGTAGAACACATTTCACACAACAGTGTGAAAATAACAAAAATAAAGACAAAACAGCAAATACTGAGCCAAAAATAATTACAATTAAAACATACAAGACCACTTAAAATAGAAAACTGCTAAAAAATATTGACAACGGTAAAAAATAAAATAAAAATTAGAGTAAAATAGAGCAGAGTTTGATTTTTTGTTTTAATCTTTGTATGACCACATATGTTTGTTCGATGACATTATAGCAGTCTGGAGTATTTGTTGAGCATCTTAACAACAAACAAATGAATTAGTGAAAGGTCTTGACCTCATCTTGCTGCATAAAATACAACATGCTTTCTCCATTAAAATATGAATCCTTCAGATAAATATCAAAATCAGAACGCTTGTCAGTGTCTTTGCTGCTGAGCTAAGATACTTCCTTACCTAAATCTAAATAATATCAACAAAACACCTACAGTGCCTTACAAAAGTATTCGGCCCCCTTGAACTTTTCAATCTTTTGCCACATTTCAGGCTTCCAACATAAAGATTAAAAAAATTTTTTTTTTGGTGAAGAATCAACAACAAGTGGGACATAATTGTGAAGTGGAATGAAATTTATTGGATGTGTCAAACTTTTTTAACAAATAAAAAACTGAAAAGTGGGGCGTGCAATATTATTCGGCCCCTTTACTTTCAGTGCAGCAAACTCACTCCAGAAGTTCAGTGAGGATCTATGAATGATCCAATGTTGTCCCAAATGACTGATGATGATAAATAGAATCCACCTGTGTGTAAGTCTCCGTATAAATGCACCTGCTCTGTGATAGTCTCAGAGTTCTGTTCAAAGCGCAGAGAGCATCATGAAGACCAAGGAACACACCAGGCAGGTCCGAGATACTGTTGTGTAGAAGTTTAAAGCCGGATTTGGAGACAAAAATATTTCCCAAGCTTTAAACATCCCAAGAAGCACTGTGCAAGCAATCATATTGAAATGGAAGGAGTATCAGACCACTGCAAATCTACCAAGACCCGGCCGTCCCTCTAAACTTTCATCTCGAACAAAGAGAAGACTGATCGGAGATGCAGCCAAGAGGCCCATGATCACTCTGGATGAACTGCAGAGATCTACAGCTGAGGTGGGAGAGTCTGTCCATAGGACAACAATCAGTCGTACACTGCACACATCTGGCCTTTATGGAAGAGTGGCAAGAAGAAAGCCATTTCTCAAAGATATCCATAAAAAGTGTTGTTTAAAGTTTGTCACAAGCACCTGGGAGACGCACCAAACATGTGGAAGAAGGTGCTCTGGTCAGAGGAAACCACAATCGAACTGTTTGGCCACAATGCAAAACGATATGTTTGGCGTAAAAGCAATACAGCTCATCACCCTGAACACACCATCCCCACTGTCAAACATGGTGGTGGCAGCGTCATGGTTTGGGCCTGCTTTTTGTCAGCAGGGACTGAGAAGATGGTCAGAATTTATGGGAAGATGGATGGGGCCAAATACAAGACCATTGTGGAAGAAAACCTGTTTGAGTCTGCAAGAGACCTGAGACTGGGACGGAGATTTATCTTCCAACAAGACAATGATCCAAAACATAAAGACAAATCTGCAATGGAATGGTTCACAAATAAACGTATCCAGGTGTTGGAATGGCCAAGTCAAAGTCCAGACCTGAATCCAATCGAGAATCTGTGGAAAGAGCTGAAGACTGCTGTTCACAAACGTTTTCCATCCAACCTCACTGAGCTCGAGCTGTTTTACAAAGAAGAATGGGCAAGAATTTCAGTCTCTCCATGTGTAAAACTGAGAGAGAGACATACCCCAAGAGACTTGCAGCTGGAACTGCAGCAAAAGGCGGCGCTACAAAGTATTAATGCAAGGGGGACGAGTAATATTGCACGCCCCACTTTTCAGTTTTTTATTTGTTAAAAAAGTTTGACACATCCAATAAATTTCATTCCACTTCACGATTGTGTCCCACTTGTTGTTTATTCTTCACAAAAAATTAAAATTTTATATCTTTCTGTTTGAAGCCTGAAATGTGGCAAAAGGTTGAAAAGTTCAAGGGGGCTGAATACTTTTGCAAGGCACTGTAAATAATCCAGTGTAAAATTTATTTTTGCACCCGATGGGTTTACATACACGTCTTTTCATGCTGAGTGACTCCAGGACCACAACCGTAACACAGAGAAACAAAATGGCAGTCTGATTATACCAAAGAGCTCATAGTGAGTTGATTTTAACCTGGAAGTCAGAAGAATGATTTTAGAATAGGAATGATCAGTGGCGGTTCTAGATCAGGGCTTTTCAACAAAACTGCTCAGGTGGCCACAGTTTCTGAAAGCCAGCAGCTCAGGAGCCGGACATCCAGCAATTAAAGTCATTATGTAGCTAAACAAAGTATTACAATGATCAGTTACCTTTGAAATTTGTTTATTTTATTGCATTGAATCATAAATGCAATAAACAGAATCAAAAACCCAAACCCAGACCTCCCCCCGTTTAATTTTTAATTTTTATGAAGTCATTGGTGGGCTGGATTGAAGTCACCCACTGGCCAGAAATGGCCCATGGGCCACCACTTGAACAGCCCTGTTCTAGAAGGTGGCACCAGGAGGTAGCAAAATAAATCTCTGGCCACCCCAGTTTCCACTGTGGGCTAATTAATAGATGTTGGTGAACACTGATGAAAGTCTTTTTGAATTCACACTCTCCCCTCGTTAAACTTCAGTATGGTTTTCCTGCCAATCAGACCTTGAAATGTCCCCAGCAGAGACGGTTTCAAGACCTCCTGACCATCAAAGTGGCTACAGGAAGCTGGTGCTCTGTCCCTGGAGCAGCAGGTGACAGATAGATCTGTTTTATTAGAGCTATCTAGCCCTTTCTTATAAAATTGTTTTTCAACCACATCTTTTAGCTCAGCCACCACTTTTTAGATTCCTGATGTTAGTTAGCTCAGTGGTTCCCAACCCTGTTCCCTGCTTTGACACACCTGATTTGATTGAATGGATACTTAACAGGCTTTGGCAGTACTTGAGGAAGTAATAAAATTACAGAATCAGGTGTGTTGGAGCAGGGAAACAACTAAAACATACAGGATGGTGTTCCTCAAGGACCATGGTTGGGAACCACTGAATTAGCTGCTATGCCTCTCTAGCTGTCTTCGACAAATTCAGTGGGGAGTTATAGCCCACATATATATTTGTATATATGTATATTTGGTACAGTTCTGGGCACAAAAGGTAATGTTTTAAGAATCTGAGTTGTCATGATCAGATTTTGCTGTCTTTCTTTACCTGACTAACATGGTGGTAGTCATGCTAAGCATTAAGAAGGGTCACCATTCTTTTTCTTTAGATTTAAAGTATGGTTTTATTACAAAGCATTGCTTTAGGTTGTTTCTGTATTGTTAGATTACTGCTCACTCAAATGTGACTGTTTTCTAAGAATCACTATTGGTTATTTTGGGTAAATTTATAGCTTGAACGTGAATTCACTGAAGCTATTTTGTCCGGAGAAGTATTTTTTTAATATGCAGTGTATTCAAAATAACTTCTGCCATAAAGCAAAATACCATTTATTTGTGAAGTTTACAGACAAACTCATATTTATTTAAAATCTCTAAGAGCTTCAACAGAGAAATCCTTTGCCTGCTTCAGCATAATTGGAGTATTTTTAGTGACCCAACATACAAATTATATTCAGTTGTATTCCTGTCTCCTGCATACTCATGTTATTTGTAACTCTGAAATTATAAACATCGTTTTAGCGGCTATTTTTAATGCATCTTTCTATCTTTGCAGATACATGTGAGCTGCTCAGCAGCTGCAGAAACAAAACAAACAAAATAAAAACATCTGCTCAGTTAGTCAGGTTAGAGCCTCCTGGGCTTCCATAGTTTGAAGGCTATTTTTGGTGAAGCGATGAAGCTTTGAACCCAGAGATATGATTCTTTTCTATTTTAATATATCAATATAACTGCGGCTCCTGGACTGAAGAAAACACTCTGAATTAGAAACAAATGCGTATCAAAAAGATCAAACTGTCATGTGTGCAAATTATACGCACAACATGAACAGTTTTGTACAAATACTTAGCCTTTGAGAGTATTTGCATTCAAATTTAAGGGTAAGTTGAGGACTTTATTGTGGACTCTAAAGCAATAAAACAAACAGATATAAAACTGTTTCACATTGCAAATATGGCCTAAAATTGAGAAACCGATGACGAGAAGAATTTATTTAGCGGTTTCGCAACTGTTATCATGGAGAGTTGGGAAAGGACTAAAATGCACAAATATTTAATGAATGAATTCAAAGTAAATGCAAAACCCTTTAAATTGTCTGAGTGCTTGCTTTTGCATTTTTCTCTCTTTTTATTTTTTACAACTACTTTAAAAACTAAATATTTTGGCTTTTCCCTCCACAGCAAGTCATCTCTCTCTGTCCTCACTCCATCTACCTCCATGTCCTCTCTAACTGCATCCATAGATCTCCTCTTTGTCTTTTTCCTGGCAGCTGTATTTCTAATATCCTTCTACCAGTATACCCACTGTCCCTCCTCTGGACATGTCCAAACCATCTCAGTTTGGCCTCTCTAACTTTATCTCCCAGTTGTTCAACCTGTGCTGTATCTCTGGTGATCTCAGTCCTAATCTTATCCATCCTTGTCACTCCTGAGGAGAACC
The DNA here is from genome assembly GCF_014905685.2 of Nematolebias whitei. NCBI lineage: Eukaryota > Metazoa > Chordata > Actinopteri > Cyprinodontiformes > Rivulidae > Nematolebias > Nematolebias whitei. The sequence goes on along the minus strand of NC_056519.1, from coordinate 14,558,762 downwards.
TCAACATCTTCATTTCTGCCACGTCCAGTTCTGTCTCCTGTCTTTTTGTCCATGTCTCTGTCTTCAGACCATACAACATAGCTGGTCTCACCACTGTCTTGTAAACTTTTCCTTTGACCTTTGTTGACACCCTTTTGTTACAAATCACTCCTGAAACTTTTCTCCATCCACTCCATCCTGCCTGGACTCTCTTCTTCACCTCTTTATCACACTCCCCATTTTCCTGGACAGTGGACCCCAAGTACTTGAAGTCCTGCACCTTTGCGACCTCTGCTCCTTGTAGCCTCACTGTTCCACCGGCCTCCTTCTCATTCTCACACATGTACTCTGTCTTACTACGGCTGACTTTCATTCCTCTTCTTTCAAGTGTATACCTCCACCTCTCCAATTTCTCTTCCATCTACCTGTTCCCTGTTCTCACCACAGATCACAATGTCATCTGCAAACATCATAATCCTGGGGGATTCCTCCTGACCTCATCTGTTAGTCGGTCCATCACCAGAGCAAACAAGAAGGGGCTCAGAGCTGATCCTTGATGCACTCTCCCACCTCCACCTTGAATCTATCTGTAACTCCTACAGCACATCTCACCACTGTTCTGCTGTCCTCATACATGTCATGTACCAGTCTAACATACAACATTTCTCTTCCACTCCAGATTTCCCTATGCACTACCACACTTCCTCCCTCGGCACTCTGTCATATGCTTTTTCTAAATCCACAAAGAGACAATGACATTCTTTCTGACCCTCTCTGTACTTCTCTATCAGCATTCTCAAAGCAAAGACAGCATCTGTGGTGCTCTTTCTCTGCATGAAACCATACTGCTCCTCATGAATATCTAAGTCTAGCTTCCACAACTCTCTCCCAGATCTTCATTGTGTGATCAACCTGTCCAATGTTACTGCAGGTTACATTTGTGTAACAAAAGCCTTATGTTTTTTTAATTTTGTTTAACCCTTGTGCCATGCTTGTCATATGCCATTAACCACTGAATAGATTTTGGTGAAGCTCTCAAAAAGTAATCATCAGATGTGCCTCTACAACTATTTAATTTTTGGAGTCAACCTGATTTAACCTGGTCGCCACAGATAATCAACTTGAGAAAACACAAAAATGGATATAACACCATCATTGTTTTAGAAACTGAGTCAAACTTGGTCTGGTAGCTGACTCCCATCCTCAACATACACTCTGTTCACTAACTGATATTTGTGCTTAAAACTTTGGGAGTAACTATGGGAGTCGACGATGTCTCTTGACACACTAGAAATATTTTCATGAAACTTTCAGGACACAGTCACTGAATGTACTTTTACATTTGATTAACTTTTGGAGTGAACCCAATTCATAATGACTGCTACAGCCAAAGATCCTGACATACCACCAAAATAGTTATAATTCAGTCAGTTTTACAGATATTGAGCTAAAATTACATGTGGTTATAGCTACCAACAAAAAGGCCCTTAGGACAATTTCTATCTGTTAATCTTTGCAAATACAGTATTTGTTTAATTAACACCCCTGGTTGTTTGTTCATATAAGTGTTGTGTTTTGTATATTCCATTCATTTGTTTGTTGTATACTTGTCATTTGCTTGAATAAAGATTTAAAAAAACAATGTGGTTGTAGCTGCAAATCTTTACAACACAAAATCCAGCATTTATATATATGTGTGTGTGTATATATCTATATGTGTGTGTGTATATATATATGTATGTGTGTGTATATATATATATAT
>NC_056519.1:14536493-14552021 GCF_014905685.2 Nematolebias whitei | reverse complement strand
TATATGTATGTGTGTGTGTGTGTGTGTGTGTGTGTGTGTGTATGTGTGTATGTATATATATGTATTTATAGATAGATAGATAGATAGATTTATTATAACCCCCTCATGCGGGAGGAAGTCAGCTTCACTCAGTTCTCAGCTGCCCTTATGCTTCGGGAGCGAGCGAGACACGTGCTTGCGTACGGACGCTGATAGCGATCCGGCCTCGTGACGCACTGCCGGAGGCACGAGCACGGTGGCGGTGACCTCAAACGAAGATAAAACGAAGTGAGGCGGCGGTGGACTTCGAGGATAAAGCGCTTAGTAAGGTGATTTTCTTGTTTGTAACGCTTTTTTTTTTTCTTCTAAGTTTGGATTTAATCTCGTATCGGTGCTAAAGACACCGAAGAGTTCATTAACAAAAGTATGAAGTCTTCCTTTTTATTACAACTTTACATAAAATAATACAGCCCGTACGCGTGTAATACAAATTTCACTGAAGTTATTCCTCTGATATAAGAAGTGAAGTAAAAAGGTTTTATTTGTTGCATTAACAAAACATGACATGTTTTGACCATTATTCGGACGAGTACACGAGGACTTGGAAACCACTGTTTCAGCTCTGAACGAGGCTTTAGTCCTCTCGTCGGAAAGATAACGACTCTTGCTCTAAATTGCAGTCCATCTTTATTATCCATACAGCAAATAAACTTTTTTTTTTTTTTTTATCATATGAGATACTTGGAGGCCACAGTATGACTAAATGTATTTAAAAGGACTGGAAATAAACTTTGCAATAACCTTCCTGTGAAACTTAATAGTGAATGGTGTAAATTAAAGTCGCTTTGCTTAATGAGGTCATGAAGCACACCTGTTGGAAAGAAGACAGAAAAACTACGGAAAATGGCAAGGGTCAAACCTAGTTTTGCTTACATAGTAAAGAAAATAAACTGCATGTTTAATAAACTGAGTTGTTTTTTTTTTTGTTTTTTTTTTTTTAATTGCCCCCTGTCACTGGATTAAAAAGCTAAAATAGCTAACGCTACATACACAACATAAAAAGCAAACTCAAACTTCACAAGTTCTCGTTTGCTAGCTTTGTGTGGTCTTTTAGCAGACATAAGTTAGCTGTTTTTTAAAATAATAATATAAGTACGTTTTTTTAAGGCACCTTTCATGGCACGGTGCAGTAGCAATGCTATGTAAAATGTCATTTGTAAAACATGCAGAAAAAATACAAAATAATCACAAAATAATCAAGAAGTGCAAACAGTAATAATAATAAAAATAATAATAAAAAGCCTCTGCTATATTTATTAATTTTATTGTTATTAAGACTTTTTTTTGTCCCTTTAGGGCTAAATTCAAATGCTATCAGTTTGAAAAACATCAGGCGCTACATCAGCTAAAAGTGAACGCTAGGTGTTAGCAAAAATGTGCAAAATGATGCAATTATTATTATTTTATGTTTAATTTTTTCTTTCTGCTGCTCCCTTCTTCAGGGGTCGCCACAGCGAACTAACGCGCATGAAGACTTGATAATTGTTTTTACGCCGGATGTCCTTCCTGACGCAACCACAGCCCACTGAGCTACCACAGCCCTCTGTGTGGAGCACCTGGAGGAGCAGATGGTGGGAGTTAAGGGCCTTGCTCAAAGGCCCAGAGTGGGAGAAATGAGGGTGGAGGTAGGTGTGAGTGCGTCACCTTTCCCAATCAGATTGTGATGTTGTCTGTGCGGAGAGTTGAACCGACGACCTTCCGATCACAGACTCGCCTTCTCTAACCTCTGCGCCACCACTCACCCAAATGATGCAATTATTATAAACGTTGCCAAATGAATTTAATATTTTATATTCACCTTTTAGAAGGTCCTGAGTGGAAAAACGAAGCACATTTTTATTTTTGTTTGCATTTTTATTCTTTCTTCATTTTTAGATGGTAATAAAAAGGAGAGATCCAGACAAATCCTAAAAATCTTTATTTATTTTTTACTTTGGAGAGTGTGCGTGTTGGTGGTTTTTAACTCAGAATTGTTTCAAATGCTCCTGGAAACTAATTTTATAACAGGGAAAATACACCCATTGAAACCTGCTAAAATATATATATTTTTCAACCCATTTAACAGAATTAAACTTTGTTTCAAAACACAAATACGAGTTTATTACAGTTTTTGCTCCATTTGTTTATCTGTAGGAACATGAGGTCTTCTGGCAGGAAAAGGTGCCTTTTTGCAGTTGTATAGGTTGCTGCTGCTTCCCAGTCTCTCATCTCATTCAACAAGTTGTTTTAGTTCTGATGTAAACAGCAAAAGCAAATTTGCGTTGTGCATAAGTGAACATTTTAGAAACAAACAAACAAAAACACTTCCCTGCCACGGCGGGTGAATCGTAGGCTTTCCTGAAAACAAAACAGTCTCATCTGCTATACCAGCTCTGGTGAGTGGAAACGACATAAATAAATTGAAAAAGACAATTCAGTTTATTTATATAACACCAACTCACATCAGAAGTTGTCTCAGGGCACTGAACAGAAACATATACAAAAGACAGTAAAAGATATCTAAGGAAGCAAACATTAGAAACAAAAAAAACAACAACAAACTTGAATTTTTTAATACTAAAGCACTTAATGGGCTAAAACTTCTAAAAAGTGATATAAATTTGATATTTTAGTTTCAGACTGAGGTAGCTAAAACACAGACTACTTTATTATGGACCAAAAAATATAATAATTAAATAAAAATACATTTTTCGTCATTTCATAGGCGGTCGATTTCCTCCAGAAACAGCTTCTGTTGTAAAGTTAAAGGACAATTCCAACAAAGTTCAGTCAGGTCCTCTGGGCCGTTTCGTTTTTTGTTGAGTTATTTCATCCTTCATCCAAAGGACTTCATCAGTCCAAGGAGCCACAATAAACTCAGTCCCACAAGCAGCACACACACACAGTGGGTCAACCAGTTTGCTGGTAATATGGTTTCTGGGGCCCGCCCTCTCCCCATCGACTCCTCTGAGGCAGCCATATAAATGGTTCACAACATCAAAAGTTCTGATTAAGTCCTTTGGATGAAGGACACAACGGCTCAACAAAAAAAGCAACCATCCAGATGACCTGATTGAACTTAGTTGGATTTTTTTAATGTGGATTATTGAGCATTAACTTTGATTTTAAAGGACACAAATCTAACACAAACTTCAGTACTTCTAATTACAAGGTTTTGTTTTCAGTCTTTTAGCTCCTCTTAGCCAGCAGAGTTTAATTTATCAAGACTTTTAGTCTATTTAGTGCTAACTTCAAACGCTATGAGGTTGAAACACACCAGTAGCTAACTTAGCTAAAACTGGAAACTAGATGTTTGCTGATGGGAAAGTTATGAAGGTGACTTAGTTTATTGTCCAAGTTAGATCATTTCAGTTAGTTTTATGTTTAAGTTAACTCATTTAAAACACAATTTAATGTTATTAAATTGATCGTATTATGTTTTATGCAGATGACTGCCCATTTAAGACAACCTGCAGCCCATCTGTGCTCCCTGGTGAACTCTTCATGATAAGTTTTCTTTGTCAACGCGTCATCTTTCAGGTATGGTAGAAGCCTTCATACTCGTTCATTTTCACGTGTTCCTCTACAAATCAGATTACTCTTAAATACATACCTTTTCTGTCTTAGCAATGCAAAATGTGTTTTGATTTGGGCAGGTTTAGTTTTTCTCAGAATTTGAAAGTTACAATTTTTCTTCTGTTGATGGAGAACATTATTTCTGATTAAACTATTTAAGGTTTGTTTTCAACAGCTGTCACACAAAAGTGATGCAGCAAACAGTCTGAAGTTATAGAGTATAATATAGCTCTCCACGTCAAGCCGTATATTGGAATTAAAAGTTGATCATCCATGAAACATAAACAAACAAAAATGTAACTATGGTAAGAATGTACTAGCATTAACAATTTAAATCATTTGCAGTTTAATGTGTACTTGACAGATGACATTTTTCTGCAATAATGAGCTTTTTTCCAGTGAAATTTGAGCGTATTTTAATAATCACGTAATTCAACCTAAAAAGATAAAGATATTGTGAACCCTGGCTGACGAAGCAACTGACTGGGTGGGTGAAGTTCACACCCTTTAGAACCAGTGAAACCAACATATAACCACTTTAACCATGTGAACGATGTGAACAAAACACAGTTATGTTGATTCCAAGGTCTGAATAACACAGGAATAAAATCATATTCAGACTCAGCTGTATATGATGAGTTATATGCTCGGTGGAACCATTTGGTGATTATTAGTATTTTGGTCTCTGTTTTCGGAGCTGTTCATAAAACGGTACACTTGGATCATGCTGAGAGGTAGTCCCTGTTTTAAGGTGACACCTCCGCCTGCTGGCAAACACTTTACTCTGGTTAGTGGGATTTTCCTCCCATCATCACTGGTCATGACTTCTACCCGAGCCATCGCCCAGCTGACTGAAAAGGAATGTACCCACCGTCTTTCCTGCTGCACAACGTGAGCTCAGTTTGGAGAATCAGGGTGAAATACTCATGGGGAATAAAGCAGATATTAAACAATTAAAATATGTTTTTTTATATGTGTACATAATTTATGTATTTGTAAATGCATCCATAGTTTTTTTTTAGTTTTCTTTTATTTTACTTTAAAGTTAAGATAATTTCTTACATTGGAAACCATGCAAATTTCAGAGCAAAGGGTGTATTTGTATAACATTGAGTTGAATGGCTGTTTTGGATGGTAAACTGCAGCTGCTGCTTGGTTTTTATCTTTTCTGTTGTTTTCCTAAACTAGTCCATTTATCTATTATAAGTTCACTGTTTATGATAGCTTTTTTTACATAGCAGAGAATGTGTGTGGTGCTGATTCAAAGTTTCTTTGACACAGAAAAGTTTGTGTAGATTTGTCAAACGCTTCTTTCAGAGGACGAAAGTTTCAGCATAAACTATGAGTTTTTTCTCCCATTGCAAGAAGAGTAGAGTTTGAAACATGTTTTAGGAAATGTTCAACTTGAGTTGTCCTCTGAAAATCCAGAAATGAGAAGTTTAATTTCTCTTATGATTGGCTCTGATGAAGTGGAAAGGGAACAGTGTTGATACAAAGCACTGCTCTAACTGCTAACGCCATCTGCTGGCCAAAACAGTAAACTACATCAACTATGTCCAATTAGATGTATCAGATAACAGCAGTGATTTTTGATCATTTTTGCATTTCATCTCTAATATAGAATCATCCGTTTTCTTGCATCACATTTTTTGCAAATACTTAAAGTAACTCATAATTGTAGAAATATTAGCCAAAGATGTGCCTAATAAGACACAAATGTGTCTGCAGATTTGGAGTCTGTAACAGATTATTGCTGCTGGCAGCAAACTAAAAATCATTTTGTAGGTAATTATTTTGAAGTCTGACATCATTTTTATAAAATATCTTAGAAATGAAACAAAATTTGCTCCAAGAGCATTATGAAAAGATGTTTAGACTCTTAGTAATTCAAACTGTAATCTCGTTGCTGCTTATATGAATGAATGAGCTTTATCGGCCCTTGGTATTTCTACCGGTTTGGAGTTTAAATATATGCAAAGATCCCATCCAGACTATTCTCACAGCAGTCCTGCTGCAGCCTTCTCTGCCACGGTGCAACATGGTGCGACTGAAAATGTCCACCAGGGGGCAGAAGTGCTCAGGAAAGTGTTTTTTTTTTTTTTTTTAAATCCCTCACAGTCTTCACCAGCTCTTTTTCCACAGCAGTTTTTCTGCTCAGAGGAACTTCCAGCCAGACATGCTTTCATATATAAAAGCAGCTGCGGAGTCACATTAAACCCAGTGAGAATATGGATTTATGTGGGGAGAAATCTATGCTTACATTCACTTAAAAAAAAAAAAGTGTTTATAGAATTTATCTCACTGCTCCTCTTTAGTCGTGAATGTCTTTGCAGATTCTCTCGAGTCTGATCACTAGTCCTCATTATGCTTCCGTGTAGCCCCGAAGTATCTTTACAAGGTCACGACCTCCTCGTTCCCCCACCACTCCGAGCAGCATTGCAGCATTGAATTATCAAGATCCCTTCACAGCATCACATCCACAGACTTCCTATTTAGACCAGATTGTTAATGGCTATTCTTACTCGTTTCACAGGCAGGCAATCAAACAAAGTCTTATCTGGAGAGCACAGCAAGAAGTCTTGCGTAACCTTTTGAAGTATTTCAGGACGCTAATCTAACTTTTTCGCTTATGGTACTCGCGCTGTTTCGTTTTTGCGCAACTTAGTTGCACGTTTGTTTTCTTTTTGGTACAGAGCGCCGCTCTTCTCACCAAACCGCACTTCTCAGCATGTGTGCACGTGTAAAGAAGCTAATTAGGTTGTTGTTATAACAGCTAAGTAGTGAGCAGATTTGGTTGCGTTCTAGACGATACATGGACCTGTGGCATGATTGTGATGAGGGAAATTTAATGAGTACGCATTAAAAAACACTGACGTATGCAATATTTGTGTTGGAATCTTTGTAAAATGAGGCTGCAGCAACAACAAAAACAACAACATAAGAGGAAACTAGCTGCTTGGATCTTGTAAATAAAGAAAACAAGAGAAGACCAATATTCAGGGTGTATGGGAGTATGAAATCGAGAGGGGTGGTGTAGTAAAGACGGCAGTTGTTCACGCCTCCTTCACTTGCTCTATGTAGATCAGAGCCAGGGAGCAGTGGCCCTTAAGGACCTTGAGATGGAGGATTGAACGCTTACGGGGCAGAATTCTTTCTTCAAGGCTCTCTGCCCTCTACGTTTTCATTTTTTTTTATCATTAATTATTTCTCACTAATTACCAGGATTAGAAAAAAGAGGGAGAGAGAAAGGGCACCTTGTGTCTCTGGAGTCTTAGTCTGGGTGTGTTTGTGTGCATGTGTACCCGTGAGTGTGTGTGGTGTGTGCACCCATTATATACACAGCTTGACTGTACTGTAGCGAACAGAACAAGAGGAAAAAGCACAAATTGGACATTCTTGGTCAGCAATGTTGTTAACACTCTTCAGCTGATTGTGCTTGTTGAAGCATCAAACTATTTCGATTAAATTTAAGAAGACTGTCATAGCCCAGCAACGTCCTTGTGCTCTACAGAACACTGAAGGTGATTAAAGTTGGTTATTTAACCTGCCTATTTTCAAACTTTCTACTTACTGAATGACAAATTTCTAAACTTTAAAAAAAAAGTGCTCAAGCACTTTTATGAAAGTTTAAATGTACTTGTTTCCTTGGTACAATCTAGACTTAAGTGCACACGTAGGCAGTTCAAATAATGAATCACAAATTGAAGGCTCCAACACTTAATGCCACAATTTAAATAAAAAATCTTGCAGTACTCAGAGTATATGTGAACAGTGATGCTCGGCTACTAGTAGTGCTTAATTTGAGCTGGATCCTGCTGGAACAGGATCCGGGAACTCTTATTTTGGCAGGGTGCATTCTGGTAACTGTTTGCTTGGATCTGGTAACTGTCAGGCTTACTAATAATAAAGTTATGAACAAATATGACTGCCTTGAATGAATAAAACTTAAATATGTAAACTGAAAATAACTACATAAACACTAATTTTAAACACAACAGCCACTTACGACCATACGAGCTCCCCATTCAAGTAGCATTTCTATATATACTCTTAAAAAAATCTCTGTCCCTAAAAGAGTGGTGGGTGAGTGCTGAGCTTATCAGGCAGTCATACTCGGGCAGGAGCACACAGGCAGGCGCCTGGAGGTTTCACATGTGGAGTCGGGACAACGAGTAAGGACAGTGTTGGACTCTGAACTGTCAAGTGTGTGTGTGTGGGGGGGGGGGGGGGGGGGGGGGGGGGGGTAGGATGCTTGACAGTAGTGTAGTGTTTTTAAATGTGGGTAAATGTAGATGTTTAACAACCTGTTAAAATACAACAAAATGCAGAAAATTGCACAAACTTTATTCAAAATTTTCTGGGGGAGTATCCCGAGACTCCACCCCCAAACCTCAACTCAGCCGGCCCACCCTCTATTTGCGTTCCAGCATCAACCTTTATTTAACCAGGCAAATCCTATTGAGATCAGAGATCTTTTTTGCAAGGGAGGCCTGGGCCTGAAGGCAGCCTAACATGCATGTTTTTAGTCTGTGGGAGGAAACCGGAGTACCTGGAGAAAACCCACACAAGCACGAGAAGAACATGCAAACTCCACACAGAAAGACCCCAGGTCCAACCGGGGATTGAACCCAGGACCTTCTTGCTGCCAAAAAAAAAAAAAAAAAAAGGAGTATTCAATAATTACTTCCCAGGAGTTTCATTATGATCTGTCCAGTGGTTAATTAATAATTTATTAAAATAGACAAACACACTGACATGAGCTAAAAACTTGTTCACCTTTTTGTCTTCAGCTGCAGGTGATAAAATATCCTGTTTTATGTAAATTATTTTTCAAGATGAGAATAAATGGTGCTTTGTGAACGTATAGCTAAAAAAAATAAAATGCATGCCCATTTTTTTCTTCCCTTTAAAATAATTTGAATTATTTGACTAGTTTATGCCCGAGGAAATGTTCTTATTTAGTTAAAGATACCCTACAAATATTTTTAGAATGTTATTATTTAAAGCTTGCAAGATTTTTGCAGAAAGGGAAAAGAAATGTGAACATAATTACTCAAATTTTGTCAGTAAAAATGATGCCACTCCTTCTGGTTTTGTTCCTTTTTTAGTATAGATATGAGTCAAAAGCTCCTTTTTTTTTCATTTGACAGAAAGCTGTAGTGTAGTTTATTATAATTTTTGTTAAGTTAATGAGTTTTTACTATTCTTGGGCAAGGAGGGCATTTTGGTGGATGTAATAGACCCACAATCAGAAGGCTGTTGTTAGATAGAAATCACATAATTGCTGGCAAGATCAAAGCAAGCAGAGCTTTTTCTGGACTTTTCTCAGTTCCTCTTGGAATAACAAGTCTGAACAAAGTTTTTGGTTCTTTGTTCGCTGCTGGATAAGAAGGGTTTGGTGACAGATATCCTGTTAGGCCAAATTAAAGCTCTTACAGTGATATGCTGGGAGGTTTAAAGGACTCAGAAATATAATGTATGACTGCTCCATTTTAGAACTAGTTATGGAAACTGGTCAAAATCAAAGATAGCCCTGCTGGGTATTGATCACATTACCTGATTGTCCACACACGGAGGAAAACCACTTGAGTTTCACTGAATTCAGTGGTTTCCTAAAATCTGGTGCAGATGACAGACATTTAAAGTGTGATTTCTCTTTATCACTGTCACTGTAATGTTTTTGTTTGTGTTTGAGTGTGATTAAGTCTATTGGCAAAATATGTCATGAACCACTGGACAGTTTTAATGAAACTTGCAAAGTAATATTTAAATGCACATAAAGCTGATTAACTTTGAGTCAACCCAATTCAAAATGGCTACCATAGCGAACTTGCCTTAAACACCACATAAAAATGCTGCATTTCAGCCACACCGCACTAAAGTTTTGTGTGGTTGTAGCTGAGAATCATTTACAACACAAACTCCGCTCAACATCCCACAATATTTCATGAGCTTTTGCAGAGAGTTGCTTTCAAGATTAGACCCAAACAAACAAAACTTCATCCTTTCACAATATAAAAGGTTCTTTGTCTGAAACTCTGGCATTGGAGGTGACAGGTGATGTGCATTCCTTTAAGGAATGCTTGGCCTTTTGACAAGAATCAGGTTTTAGGATTCAGTAAAATAGCCGGACAACAAGAAGAGTTAAAAAGTTTATTGTAATGCAGCTGCTGTTGGGAGTCAGGATCCAGTGCTGGGGACAATCTGTAGAGATACGAAAGTTAGCGGTTTATATATTTCTGAGAACGTGATGGTGAATAGAAAAACAGACACTAACCTTCTCAGGCAGATGAGGTGGGTGCCATCTGTCGGAGCAGGATAAGATGACATCATCGTCATTGGATGGGCAGCTGCGGAGGAGCGCTGTGATTAACGGGGTCATTGGGCAATCCAAGAGCGGGGTTCGAGAGACGAAGTGGGGGTCAAGCACAGGGAGTCAGAGGTCCAGAATCAAGTCCAATGGGCAATCTGTAATTCGGGGTTCGTAGGCCATATATATATTATGTTTGTACTAAAATAAACTACCACTTACTACTTGTACTACTATGCCTACTTTGCAGTTTTTCACTTATCGCGGGGGGATCCGGGTATGGAACCCCCCGCGATAAACGAGAGACTACTGTAGTTGGCAACAGGTTCAGAATTGCAAAACAAAAGCAGACAGGGAGCAGGCAGAGCGGTAGTTCCAGAAGTCAGGCATGGGGTCGAGACGACTGGATCAAACAAGACTGTGAATGAAGCACTGGGCATCTACTTCCAAGAGGGTTTGATAATCTGGCAAATGTTTGTGGTGATTGGGGATCTTAAGTAGGGTGAGGAACAGGTGCAGTGCACGAGCACTGATTAGCTGCAGAGAAGTGGATTTGGCAGCTGACAACGAGAGGCAAAAACATGACACCTTTAATATTTTTATAACTACTTTACAGAACTTTGAAAAATGAGAAAGAAAAAAAGATCAGAATTAGTTCATAGATCAAGCTGAGTGGATCCAGAAAAATCTGCAACTCCATAAAACATTGCTATTTAGAAAAATAAAGAATGAGTAAGTGTTCTGATATCATTATTGGATTGGCAGAAAGCCACTTCTTGTTTTAAACACATGTTCTCTGATTTCATGTGTGACATTTTGATGTTTTGTTGCACTGTGAAACCGTTTTTACTGTCCATTTCCACTTGTGAAAGAAACTTTCAAGCATTGCAACGTTGATCTGATCTTCCATCTTCATTATCTGATTAAATAGACTTAATTCAGATAAACCTCATTTGTATCACACCATTTTATTTGCAGCTGAAAAAATATTCTGCAGAGCAACAGCAAATTAAATAATAATAATAATAAAAAAGATGAATTACCTTACTCTATTTAACTTGTGTGCTTTTTCTTTATTTTTGGAGCAGCCCTGAACAGTGTATGAATATTAGTCCCAAAAATAAAATAAAAACAACATTAAAATTACCTTAAAATTCCTTAAATTTAATCAGAAATGAGTTTAGGAATTATAAACTGTTGAATGAAAATAATGGATTAACTTCCTCTTGGTATTTCTGATTATTTTAACATTAAAAGTTCTAAACAAGTGAAGGGACGAGTTGTGCAGTGAAATCGTCCTGCACATTTTCTGCCTTCCTGCAAGCGTGGCTTTATTGCTCATCAGCTGGTAATAAAAGCTCTTGTTGACAGCCCAGCCCAGCTCATCCATCTGATTCCAGAGCAGGTCCCCTGGTTTTGAGTTATTTTTGTTGTGATGGATGACCCTGCCCCGCTCCTCCGTGTCAAACTGGACAGTTCACTTAATGTCTTCATTGTACAGTCCAGTTCAGCGTTGTCGTTATAAATGTGCAGCTGGAGCAGCAGAAATGCTAATGTGCTTTGATTGACACCTGCAGACTGACATTAACATTGTCATAATTATTTGGTTGGATTAGCGCTAACATCAGGAGTTATACAGTTTATTTAATGGTCAGGTTCTATATCACAATAACATTCCTGTTATTAGTTGCTAATAAAGCCCTAAAAGTTCTGTTTGTTAAAACATGTATATTAAGATGTTTTTACCTTAACCTGGCAATCTGTTTCCCTCTGAAGATAGTCAGTGTTTAAAAAGGTCAATCCATCGCTTTTGCCCATTAATCTGTGTCACTAAGATACTTTACATACATTTGGCTCTAGCTGTAGTCAATAGCATTCGAGTCTCTTCCCACTTACCACTGTTAAGTAAACACATCACTGTTTGTGTAGAGAATCAATGCATGCAGTCTGTTAATGTGCACCAAGTGTTTTCTTCTGCAGTCTTTACTTGAACAATGCTTAGATGTTACAGGTTCACCAGGCTGGAAGACTTCAGTCAGGCAGAAACATGTCAGGCAGCAGCTCCACATGAGGGACACATCAATGATTTTGTTTGCATTACATTATTAATACTCAGCCTGTATTTACACTGAGGATGACACACTCAGCGTTCTGTTACTGAAAAACAAACAAAAATCAGTGTATGAGCCGTGTTCTTGTAAAGACTAGTGACTCATTCTCAGTTTTATGATGAACTAACATGATGAACACAGTCCTCTGTCTGTGCTCGTGTTTACATCTGCACCATCACTTGTGGTCGTCAACTTTCTCTGCTTCAAGTTTGATTTCAAAATTTTATATGTATTTTTCTGTATATTAGAAAATGCTACTGGATGCCTTGCAAATGATAAGCCTTCAAACATTATTTTCCTCCAATAAAAGTCTGGCTTGGTGGTGCCTCTAAACTGGAGTAGGATCATGTATCTTGAAAGCATGTCACAAATAGTAAAATATGCTACGACAATGAATCACCTGCCAAAACATAAAAAATTAATGAACCTGATAATAGTAGCTCCATCTTTGTGTGTGTTTGTGTGCATGTGCGTTTCTATTCTCTCACAACTGACATTTTAGCTTTAGTGGTTTTGTCAGTGTGGAAAAAAAAAATCAACACATACTGCTATCCCCCTCAGCGCTACAGGATAGCCAACTGTCTGGTTGGTGTATGTATGTATGTATGTTTTTATGTCTGTGTGTGTGTGTGTGTGTGTGTGTGTGTCGTAAATTCTCTGCATCAAGCAATACTATTTTTCAGTCAGTATTAAAGCCTGCAGTGTGTTATTGGAAGTGAAAACACCTTTTAGCCTTTCAGCCTCTGTAAATCCACCCGAGATGATTCTATAAAGCGATGTCAAAGGTTAAAACATAAAATAGTCTCGCTCAATCACTCTGCTCAAACCTCTTGTCTCGTTCGATCAAAGTCCAGCACAGTCTACCTAAATTTACGTTATGGTCCGACGCTGGAGAATTTATGGGTCGCAAGTAGAGCACCTTCATTATGTCTAACCTGGACTTTCGTCCAAGAGACTTCAACTTTCTGTAATTTCAGAGTGCTCCAAATGAATGTGTGCTTACATGCGAGTATTTTCATGTTGGATAAAATAATTCAAATTCAAAAATACTTTATTAATCCCAAAGGGAAATTAAGTGTTGTCGTAGCTCATCCTGGTTTCATTCAAGAGTTGTTGGAAGCTGATAGCTGTGGGCAGGAAGGATCTCCTGCAACAAATCTGAAGAATCTGGCCACAGATACTGATCCATCTACCCAGATCCAGCTTGCTGTCAGATCCGGCGGGCCTCAGTCCTCTTGGGCAGCAGGACTATCTTAATGCCGGGCAGAATTCCTCCCTGAGCGATGGTCACTCCTCCCAGCAGTCTGCCGAGCTGCTCGTCGCCATGGACAAACAGCTGAAGGTGCCGGGGGATGATCCCGGTCCTCTCGTTGTCACGAGCCGAGCTTCCCACCAGCTCCAGGATCTCAGTGGTCACGTACTCGAGCACAGCCGCTAGGTTGATGGGAATTCATCTACGGCGCCTCCTTTTCAACTCAGTTGGGATTTGGGGCTGTACTTGAGTTATTTGAGCTTTTGAGATGTTAATCAGCTGCTCCTGGTTGTTAAAAACACTTTGTTGCCATGGTTACACAGCGTAATAAATGTCCAAAAGTAAAAAAAAGGTTTTAGTAAAAATACTTCCAACTGCACAGCATCTGATACCAGAGTAAATAATAATCAGAAGAAAAAAACGACTTGCATCCAGAAAAAAAGAGTTATTAAAGTTTTCAAAAGCAATAACTCAGAATGAATGTAACAGAGCTACTCCAACATGCAGCCACCCCGAGGGGCACAATTCTATAGAAGATTCAAACTGTATCACAGCATCTGTGCCATCACTCCAGACACATTTACAAATTATATTGTCTTGTCTTTTATGTATCTTGGGCTGTATTTCTTCTTCTTACACTGCCTCTTCTGCCCCACACTGTCACAGCAGTGTCCTCTAGTGTCAAGAATTAACAACAGCAACAGGACATGAACACGTCCACTGTGTAAATATAGGAACCCAACAGCACGGCCTGGTCTGTCCGTTATGTTTAGTGTCAGGTTGTGACTGAACAGAGAAGGCTGGGCATGTCTCTTGTACCCCCACAGGGTGTTCGGAAAGCGCACATCCCCACAAAATGTCAGTTTTACTACAGTGAGCCACCATAAACACAAGCAAGTGCCCTTCTAACATTCTCACTCACTCATTTTCTCTTTTCCACACACGAGCACACCCGAATCAAGAGAATAAAAGGGAAATGTAAAAGCCAAGCAGAGATGTTTGGTAATTCAATTCTTGTTCTGTATATTAAGAATGTGTGTGTCTCTGTGCGTAGGTTAACACTGCTCTGCCACATGTTCATGTATTATTCACAGATGTTACAGAAAAATGTGACCACTCAAAATGGTTTTTTTTTTTCACAACTAGAGTTTAGTAATCTTTATGTGTTAATGATGAAAAGATGCATTCATTGCCTCAACTGAGCTTCTGTAGGCTTGATAAATAGTTATGCAATTATGATAATAAGCATTTTCCAAACTTCAGAATGGATGCTAGGGTCCAACTGGGGAGATGAGGAGAAACTTACTTAGTCCTTGAAAATAATTTGATGATAGTTAATACAAGCTTATTGCCGTGGCTGACATCTTTCTCTGGCTTCTGACAACACATCATCCTGACTTTCCTTTTAATAGCATTGCTTGGCAGATCAGTACTGGCGAGAATAAATTAGAAATGATGATCTGGAGTGCAGCATAAGGAGATTTTTTTTTTCTTGTGAAAAAACAAGTCATGTAATCACCAAGACCAGACTTTGATTAAGTATTAACGTGAGCCGGTGAAAGTGCGGATGTCATGGTAACAGAGCTTTATCGTTTAGACTTTTCATTCTTGTGTCTTTCTCTAAATCCAGCTTTTTTCTTTTGTCCCTTCGCAGAATGTGACTTTTGTCTTTGTCCCTGCTCATGTAATATCTTTTGTTTGTTATTACATCTAATATTAGCATTTAATCAAAAATTTAGTTTACGAAAGGCTTTGCGATTATTGCTTTGTTGATCTCACTGGTTGACGTTCGCGATAGATGCATTATTTATCCATTTAGTACAAAATGCATTTTTTAAATCCTTGCATGTTCTTTTCCCTCATTCAAAAATGCCAAAATCACGAGTGTGGAAATGTTGTTGGCATAAAATGCCTCCCATTTAGCCAAAAATGCTCATTCATAGTTCCGTATTTTTCTGTACAAGTCGTACCTTTTCGCACAAATTAGCATGCCCTGCGACTTATACAGCGAAGCACCTTTCTTGACCATTTCATTCATTCTGACATGGAAAATATTGAAGACTACCAACAAAAAAGGTTGAATCGTGTCATCTGGACTTCGTTTTTTTTGTTAAAAAGAAACGTTTCGCCCCTCATCCAAGAGGCTTCGTCAGTCTGAGGCCTAGCCATCTGGTATTACCCAGAAGCCACCCTGACTCTTGTGTTTCAAGCCTGCCTCAGATACCCCTGAAGTCTGGCCTTTTCACTAATGGTTTCAAAAA